>NC_138384.1:38636623-38682731 GCF_054177405.1 Leptonychotes weddellii
TTTTTTTAAAGATTTTATTTATTTATTTGAGAGAGAGAATGAGATAGAGACAGAGAGAGCATGAGATGGGGGAGCGTCAGAGGGAGAAGCAGACTTCCTGCTGAGCAGGGAGCCCGATGCGGGACTCGATCCCGGGACTCCAGGATCATGACCTGAGCTGAAGGCAGTCGCTTAACCAACTGAGCCACTCAGGCGCCCCCAGAACTCATTTTTTAAATATAATTCTCCCTCCCCATGATTCTTACTACTTTTTTGTCATCATTTTTATCCTTTCTCTGAGAATTTTTTTCATGAATTCTTGTTTTAGTGATAATTGACTTTTCACTGTGGAATTTGAAGATTTAGCGTACACCTTCATCTTCCAAGTAGCATGATTTTTAAATTAAATTATTATTCAGTTCACTTAATGACTATGTAAAATGTCTTTCATTGCTGAGCTCTAGTCACATTTCACTTCCTATATGACTTGTTCTTTTCCATGCAATTAATCCTTGTCTTAATTGGGAATTGCTCAGTTTTCTCAGTATCTCTCATTAATCTCTTTTCAGACACATCAGGTAACTGGTTTATTTTTTAAGAGACATTTCTCCTCTAACCTTCTGTTCTTCTGTCCCAGTTGAGACTATTACATAGCTATCATTTTAGAATTTCTCTTCATTATCATCCCATTGATTCCCTTCACCATACTCCTTTGAATTTCTTTTGATCGCTTCTATATTTGGATGCCTTGGATACATTGATATACTTTGACTCTTGGATCTCTTGCCATCCTCTTTCTTGGTTTATTCCTTCATTATTCTAAGGCACATGTCCCAAAAGAAACCAAGGAAAGTATTCAAGAAAAGTAAATAGTGTATTTTATGAACCCTTATATGTCTGAAAATGTTTGCATTTCACCTTCATTTTTCATGGATATTTGACTGGAGATGTAATTTTAGGTTGAAAAACTTAACTTCAAAGTTTTGATGGCATTGTTCCATGGATTTTTGAAATTTAGCATCTAGGGCGCCTGGGTGGCTCAGTCATTAAGCGTCTGCCTTCAGCTCAGGTCATGATCCCAGGGTCCTGGGATCGAGTCCCACATCAGGCTCCCTGCTCGGCAGGAAGCCTGCTTCTCCCTCTCCCCCTGCTTGTGTTCCTGCTCTCGCTATCTCTCTCTCTGTCAAATAAATAAATAAAATCTTCAAAAAAAATAAAAAATAAAATAAAATTTAGCATCTAATGTCATTGAGAAATCTAAAACACATTCAGGTTCTTAATTCTTTTATGTGATTTGTTTAATCTCTTTGGAAACTTTTAGAATTTATTCTTTATAATGTTCTAATATTTCAAGTTGAGGTATCATGATGTTGATTTTATTCTTTCATTTGGCCACTCACTGAGACATTTCATTCTAGAAACCAAATCTCTGAGATTTTCTTGTATTATTTTCTTGATTATTTATTCCCCATTATCTTCTCTGTTTCAAATTTGAATGTTCACTTTTTATTTCCAGTGCCTGGCACCATGTCTGACACATAGTATGGGCTCATTAAATTTTTTGAATGATTGAACACTCCTAATTGAGATCTTGAATTTCTTGTCTTAGCTCTAGAATTTTTTTTTCTATTTTTCATATTTTTTGTACTTTCTGTGAGATTTTATTAAGTTCTAATTCTCATTGTTCTTTGAATATTTTTTCTGACATTATTCTCTTATGAGATTGTTATGTTTTTAGAAGCATTCTTTTTCTGAATTTTTAAATTTTTCTCCACTGTCTCTCTTTCCTGAGTTTTTTTCTTTGTTCATTTTAATCTCTCATGTTTAAGATTTTCCTGAAATTGTTAATGACTCAAAGCTGTCTGCTCATATAAAACTGTGGTAGTAAAAAGTTGATCTGAGCTCATTTACATCTGAGAATGTGTAAATTTATTGGTGGTAGGTACTGTAGAGTGATCTACTTAGAACAGCTCATTGACTGATACAACTTATCGAGTCTTCTCTATTGGGCTGGTTTTCTCCAGAATGGAATCCTCTACTTTCTTTCTAGGAATCAATAAAATGAGCTTGACTGCCAGATTCTGAAAGTTTACTGAGGATATCAGGCTGGGGGATCAGCCTGCTGTATGGGGTAGATTTGAGAATCTGAGGTCTGTCTGTTTCTTACAGATTTTCAGTTAATCTTCCTTTTTGCAGCCCCTCATGCACCCAGCTTTCAAAGATACCTGTTGATTGCAGTTCTTGGAAATAACTAGATTGTACAGTAAGACCAATCTGCAACCTAGGTTTCAGTGTGTTTATGGTTGACACATTATTTATTACCATTACCTCTACTCTAGCTTCCAAAATTTGATTGTTGCTCTTCCCTCTCTATTCTTTGTCCTTATGGAGTTTCTTCTTTTGTTTAATCTCATCACTATCACTTTAGTGGGACTTCTTGAAGGAACAGTAATAAATGTATATATTCACTGTGTGGTGTTTGAAAAGAGTGTATCCTTTTTTTTCTAGAGGAATTTTTAAAGACATCTTTTATTAAGGAGTATATATTCAAATACTTGCTAATTGAGTCAGTTAATAAATATTTGTTGATCTTCCAGTATGTATCAGATACTGTGCTTAGAATTGGATACATATTGGTGAAGACAATAGACATTTTACTTTTAAAATGAAGTAAACACAAGGACCTTAACACCTATTCAGGGGAAAAGATATTAAGTGAACCTGAATAAATATGTAATTACAAATTCTGAAAATCCTGTTAAGGAAGAGAACAGAGTGCTAAAAGTGTAATTACAGGGAGGATATAATTTGGTCATGGAGTCAGGGAAGGCCTCAAAAAGTATGACCTTTAGAGATTTGGAAAGGGACTAAAAACTGGGATCATTTGAAGAACTGCAAAATAGGGCCAGCATGGATGGAGCCTAGCAACCAAAAGGGAGCATAGCTTGAGATTTGTTTGAAGAGGCAGGCAGCAACTAGGTCATTCAGAGCTTTGTAGACCATGTTCAGCAGTTTGGCTTTTATTGTAAGAGAAATATAAGGGATGGATTTAAGATTGCAAACCTCAAGTGGGGAAACTAGGAAAGAAAGAGGCTGTCCTGATAGTTCAAGAGATGTATTAGATATTTTATTAAAGATAGGAAGAAGAGTTTCAAGATATATTTAGGAGCAAGATTAGGAGGTATTTGCTGAATAATTATATGAGAGAAAGAGACGATGGTACTCGAATGATTTTCACTTTTTTGGTTTGAGGCTTTCCCACTAGGCCCATAGTGTGGTCTTCAAAACACTTCACTGCCTAATGTCCCCATTTTTGTATAGAGATTCTTTCGTATTATCTCTCAAATACTAACACTTATTTTATGCCAAATACTTTTTATATATTATTTATAATCCTCACAATGATTATAAGAGTTATTACTTCTATTATATAAACAGAGAATTGAGGGCTCAGAAAAAGGAACTACTTTGGCCAAGAAAACAAAGCTTGTAATTAACCTGAGTGTGAGTTCAAAATTCATGACTGAATCTGGTAACTCTGAACTTCCAGTAGCACAGAACACTGCCTTTATATTCTCTTCCTTCTCTTTAAACCTACAAATACCCTTCCTGTCAGTTGGTCATCGCTATCATAATGCTTATGTACTTGTTAAGTCCTTTTCTCTTCTAAGATCAGCATCACAGAATTCCAAGCCAAAAAGTATTTTCATCAAACCCCAAACATATTCCATATTTAGCCACAAAAGAACCCTCGCTATCTACCACTCACACTAGATTCATTCATTCTCCCATCTAGATTGCCACCCTCTATTTCCTTATCATTTGTTAAAGAGACCCTGGGCCTCCAGTTGCAGAATCTAGACCAGTGCTGTCCAATAGAACTTTCAGCGATGATGGAAATATCCTAAGTTTGTCATTTCCAACATGGTAGTCATTAGCCACAATTGGCCAGTGGAAATGTGGATAGTGCCACTGAGGAATTAAATTTGATTTTTATTTAATTTTAATTATGTTAAATTTAAATACACACATATGCTCATGGCTACTGTAATGGACAACATAGATCTAACCAGGGGCTGGCAACATTTTCCTAAAGGGCCAGGTAATAAATATTTTTAAGTTTGCAGTCAATGTGTTCTCTGTTACAACTACTCAGTTCTGCCATTGTAGCTTAAAAGCAGTCATAGACAATATCTAAACAAGTTAAGTGTAACTGTCTTCCAATAAATCTTTACTTATAAAAATTGTTGCAGTGCTGCAGGCCAAGTATGCCAAAGCCTGGGAATTTTTTCTTAGACATATTCATTTAATCCTGATAATAACTCTTTTAAGTAGGTATGATCATTTCCCTTATTTTACAGTTCATCTGGGGGATGCTCTTATAGCTGTGTGTGCATATGCTGTGAGATTTTATATGTGTATTTATGATTAGAGTCATTTTGTAACAAGGGAGATAAGACTTAAGTCATCTTTATGTTCAGCAATTTCCCCTAAGTAATTCTGATCCATAGCAATGTTTGGAAACCAATAGCTTATTACTGCCCTCATCTTAATACATGATCTGTCCTCGCTCTTTTCTTGTCTATTTTTTTAAAGTTCAGTTTAATTCTTCCATTTTTATTGAAGTTTTATTTCTCCCAAACAAGAAAAATGTGAGTGATTACTTTCATATTTTCTTTCAGTCCTGGAATCAAGATGTGAGACCAAGAAATTATTTCTGAAGAAGGAAATTTATGAAATAGAGTCAGCGCAGTGGGAGATAATGGAAAGACTTACAAGACATGACCTTCAGTGCTCTAGTTTCAGAGATGATTGGGAATGTAATGGCCAGTTTGAGAAACAACATGGCTCTCAGGAGGGACACTTCAGTCAACTGATATTCACCCATGAAGGCATGCCCACTTTCAGTCAGCATCCATCCTTTACATTACAGCAAATCATTAATAATAAAGAGAAATATTGTGCAACTAAGGAATATAGGAAAACCTTTAGACATGACTCACAACTTAGTACACATCAGATAATTCATACCATTGAGAAACCCTATGAATGTAAGGAATGTGGAAAGGCCTTTAGACATCCCTCAAGACTCAGTCATCATCAGAAAATTCATACTGGCAAGAAACCCTTTGAATGTAAGGAATGTGGGAAAACATTTATTTGTGGTTCAGACCTTACTCGACATCACAGAATTCACACTGGTGAGAAACCCTATGAATGTAAGGAATGTGGAAAGGCCTTTAGTAGTGGCTCAAACTTCACTCGACATCAGAGAATTCACACTGGTGAAAAGCCCTATGAATGTAAAGAATGTGGGAAGGCTTTTAGTAGTGGCTCAAACTTTACTCAACATCAGAGAATTCATACGGGGGAGAAACCCTATGAATGTAAAGAATGTGGCAATGCCTTTAGTCAGAGCTCACAACTTATTAAACATCAGAGAATTCATACAGGTGAGAAACCCTATGAATGTAAGGAATGTGAAAAGGCTTTTCGTTCTGGTTCAGACCTTACTCGACATCAGAGAATTCATACTGGTGAGAAGCCCTATGAATGTAAGATATGTGGGAAAGCCTACTCTCAGAGTTCACAACTTATTAGTCATCATAGAATTCATAGTGGTGAGAAACCCTATGAATATAGGGAATGTGGAAAGACCTTTAATTATGGCTCACAACTTATTCAACATCAAAATTTGTACTGGTGATAAACCATAGAATATATGAAATCTGTAGGAAGGCTTTTAATTACAGCTCAAAACTATTCAACATTAGAGAATTTACCTTGATAATAATCCCTTTAAATAGAATAATGTGAAAACATCTTCTTTGTTGATTCTAGCTTATTCAACTTGAGAAAAATCATGTAGGAGAAACACCCTATGAGTAGAATATATTTTGGAAGCCCTTTAATAAAAGCATATATTTCTTTTGACATTAGATAATTCAAGCTAGCAAATACTGAAAATCATAGCACTTTTGACACCTTTTTAACCTTATTTTAAACCTCAGAATTCATGTGAAATATAATCCTAATTTTCATTTCCCCCCTAATTCGTCTATAGTGCTATATCCTTAGTATTTTAACCCATCTTAAATTTATAAAGTCCAATTTCTTTACATCACAGTTTGTAAAACACCTTTAAAACTTGAAAGAAGTGATCTCTTTATTCAAAGATGGCTTATTCTTTTTGTTATTTACAAAACTTAGGCTTTCTTCTTGTAAAAACAGTGATGAAAAACTTAACACAGTAAATAGAGATCCTTTCATTGCTTCCTGGTGTTTCCTTATGTTGCAATATAAGGATGTGTGATATCATTTTATCAAATTCCTATTGAAAGAAATTGTAGTTTCCCAGAGTTTTTGCCATTATTCACAGTTTCCTGATGAAAATTCTCCCTAGGCATATCTTTGTATCATGTATTTTAATTGCAGAAATAATGCATGAACGTATTTTCCTTTTAAAAGATTTAAACATTGCAAATAAGGCAAACATACGACTACCATCCTTGTACCCATTTCCCATTCTGAAGGATAGTCATTATCTGTTTAGTATTTATCTTTCTTAAGCATTTTTCTATGTTTTTATACATATTTGTCTCAGTAGAAATTATAAAATGGGGATAATTATAACACCTACCTCAAAATTTTGTGTGAGGATCAAATAAATTAAGACACATAAACTGCTTAGAATTGTGCCTGTCATATAATAAATACTCACTGAATGTTGGTCATTATTTTATTCATTGTTGTCATTAGTATTATTGGTTGCAAAACAACAGTTTCTGCAGAACTTGCTGAACATCAGGCAGGACATACAGTTGAAAAAAGACACCACTCAGGGTAATGAATTCAGAAAATTTTCCATCGTGACTTCTTTCATATGGAACATGAAATAATCCTAGGTGTTGGTGGGGAAAGTAATGTGTGTACCATGTGCGAAGGACTTCACTCAGACTGGCATCCTTTTTACTACATCATATAATACCTAACATAAAAACAAATAAAAATATAGACAAACCATTGTGAAACTGATGGAAAAGTATGAAAAGACAATCATGTTTGAAAAATGGATAAATACACACACAAAGAGAAACCTTAGAGTTACTGATTTAAAATGTTATATTAGGGGTGCCTGGCTGGCTTAGTGGAGCGTGCAACTCTTGGTCTTAGGGTTGTGAGTTCAAGCCCCAAGTTGGGTGTAGAGATTACTTAAAATCTTTAAAAAAAACTAAAAATAAAAGGGGCACCTGGGTGGCTCAGATGGTTAAGCATTGCTAGGTCCTGGGATTGAGCCCCACATTGGACGCCCAGCTCAGCGGGGAATCTGCTTCTCCCTCTGCCTCTCCCCCCGCCACTGCTCTCTCTCTGTCTCTCAAATGAATGAATAAAATCTTTAAAATTTTTTAAATAAATAATAAAAATAAATAAAATGTTAAATACAATGCTTCTTTCTGATACATTTGAAAACCTAAATTATTTTTTAGGAAAATAAAAATTACAGCATTGTCTCAGAGAACTCTTGGAAGATTTATAAAAACACAGAAAAGGGGAACTTTAGTGTGATATAGTAACTATTACTACTAATGAAGCACCAAACCAAATTTCAGCAAAACATTATCAACTGGTTTTTTTTTTAGAGAGAGAGAGATGGGGAGATGGGCAGAGGGAGAGGGAGAGAGAAAGAATCTCAAACAGGCTCCACACCCAGTGCAAGCCTGACTTGGGGCGCGATCTAACAACCCTGAGATCATGACCTCAGCTGAAATCTAGACTTGGACACCTAACCACCAAGTGCCCCTAGACATCTCGTAACATACTCAGATATAATCTTGATGTTAGAACAATCTTAGGACACCCAAAAAGGAAAGCTATTTTTTGGTGTCATCCATGAAGATATATGCAAGCATACTAAAGAAACTAGCAAACTATAGGTACCTATTAAAAGAATAATAGAAATGAACCTGGTTGTGACAGTAGCTAGAGGATAATATCCAGTGCCCAGTTCCAGCTAACGGATGTGAGGAAACACAGGCCCCATTTTGCCAGCTCTTCTGATTTTTTGAGAGAATCCAGATATTTTATTTATTTTGTTAGTGTGTGATAGCTCTTGATTTTTAAAAAAATATTTATTTTGAGAGAGCATGAATGGGAGGTGGGGGGAGGAGCTGACAAAGAGGGAGAAGCTGGCTCCCTGCTGAGCTGGGAACCTGATGTGGGGCTTGATCCCAGGACCCCGGGATCATGACCTGAGCCAAAGGCAGACGCTTAACCAATGGAGCCACCCAGGCGGCCCAATAGCTCTTGATTTTTAAGTGGTAGTTGAGATTTTTATTTAAGGACACCATTAGGGCCAAAGGAGACATAGGGACTGCACAAACAGCCCATGAGTTACTTTTATTCTGGAGACTAGAGCAGTGAGTTTTTAATAGTGTAAACTCCTTGGTCCCAAGGAAATTTAAGGACATGAAGGAATGGTACAAAATAAGATAATTTACCCAGAATTTCTTAGATGTGAACAGGTTTAGATTAAAATATTTCCAGGGGTAGGGGCGCCTGGGTGGCTCAGTCATTAGGCGCCTGCCTTTGGCTCAGGTCATGATCCCAGAATCCTGGGATCAACATCGGGCTCCCTGCTCAGTGGGAGGCCTGCTTCATCCCTCTCCCACTCCCCCTGCTTTTGTTCCCTTTCTTGCTGTGTCTCTCTGTCAAATAAATATAAAAAATATATATATTTCCAGGGATAGAGTAACTAAGCTCCAAATGTAAGGATTTTTTTTTAAAGGACTTGATTCAGCCCCAATATTTTCTACATGTAGTTCTTTATTCTAAGCATATCAAGTTTAAAAATTGGATATATTTTATATGTTGCATATCCCATTGTTGAGATATTATATATATATACATATATATACATTTTGAAAAATAGTTAACCTGTGAAGAGGAAAACTAGCCTGACCATCACAGTTTTGCACTAGCAACAAAAATGTCACTGGAATTATGTATTGTGTTCTAGATGAAAGGTTAGCAGCCTTTCCATAAATGGCCAGATAGTAAATATTTTAGCCCTGTGAGCCATACTATTTCTGCTGGAACTACTTAACTCTATCATCAGAGTGTGGAAGCCTACCAAAAGTCCTAGATTAAGAAATCTGAAGTTAAGAAAATGTCCCACATCTTAACTTTGTTTAGGTTAGGTTAGTGTTTTGAAATAGATCTTTTCTATGCCTCAATTTTCACGCTTAGCAGCAACTTCTTGCATTGAATAGATACCATTCTTGGAAGGAAAATCCCATATAATATCCAAAGTTACAGGTCTGTCCTTCCATTCCCCACTTCCTTTTTTCTTAGATCCCATATTAGAGGGTTTTGATTTTTTAAAAACATTGAGTTATTTTGTTACAGGCGTACGCCCGTAAAATATTTTATAACCAATTTAAGAAAAGTGGAGTGTGGGGGCGCCTGGGTGGTTCAGTCGTTAAGCGTCTGCCTTCGGCTCAGGTCATGATCCTGGGGTCCTGGGATCAAGCCCCACATCGGGCTCCCTGCTCAGCGGGAAGCCTGCTTCTCCCTCTCCCACTTCCCCTGCTTGTGTTCCCTCTCTCGCTGTGTCTCTCTCTGTCAAATAAATAAAATCTTTAAAAAAAGAAAAGAAAAGTGGAGTGGGGACCCCTGGGTGGCTCATTAGTTGAGCGTCCAACTCTTGATTTCAGCTCAGGTCACGATCTCAAGGTTGTGAGATCAAGCCCCACAGTGGGCTTCACACTCAGTGTGGAGTTTGCTTGGGATTCTCTCTCTTCCTCTGCCCCTCTCCCCGCTTGTATGTGCTCTCTCTCTCTCTCTAAATTTAAAAATCTTTTAAAAGAAAGAAAAGTAGAGCAAATAAGAGAATTAGTAAAAACAGGATATTTTGTTCAAATATTTTGCATTACTATCAAAACAAGGACTGCTAAATGAAATTTTATATTATTTTATAAGCCTATTTTAAGTTATTTGTTATTTGTTAAGTTTCTCATCAAAAATTACAGAGATAGGGGCGCCTGGGTGGCTCAGTCGTTAAGCGTCTGCCTTCAGCTCAGGTCATGATCCAGGGTCCTGGGATCGAGCCCTGCATCGGGCTCCTTGCTCCGTGGGAGGCCTGCTTCTCCCTCTCCAACTCCCCCTGCTTGTGTTCCCTCTCTCGCTGTGTCTCTCTCTGTCAAATAAATAAAATCTTTAAAAAAAAAATTACAGAGATAATGCATTTGCACCCAAACCAATGAAGCAATACCAATAAACAAAAAAATCTGTCCTCCATTATTTCTCACTCCCTTCCCCTCTGTCCATTTCCTTCTGAGTAATTTTTGAACCTTGTGTATATCCCCCATATATTTCTTTATACTTAAACATTAACACAACTAATTTATTTTAGTATATTTTTACCCAAAAAATGGATGATACCTTATACATTTCTCTGTAATTTGCTTTTTAAATTCAACTGCATTTTGAATTTTCCTGGTCAGTAAATGATGATTTAACTTAGTTCTTATTTTTATTTTTTTGAGATTATTTATTTATTTGAGAGAGAGAGCAGAGTGTGGGAGAGAGAACACAAGTGGGGGGAGGGCAGAGGGAGAGGGAGAAACAGGCTCCCCGCTTCACTGAGCAGGGAGCCGGATACTGGGCTTGATCCCAGGACCCTGGGATCATGACCTGAGCCACAGGCAGACACTTAACCAACTGAGCCACCCACGTGCCCCTTAACTTAGTTTTTAGAATGGTTACATTATATTGCATATCCAAGTATGCTTATACCAATACCTATTCAACTATTCCCCAACTTCAATATTTCAGACTGTTTCCTCTTTGCCACTTAAAAGTAGTGCTTCAATAAACATTCCTACTTTATATTCTTCTCTATTTCATTTCTATAAAATAGGTTTCCCAAACCATTTCCAATGTTTTCTGTTTCTTAGGAAGGTATTGCTTATAGAAACTTTTAGAGGGAAGAGGATAAAGGAATAGAGTGTGCAATTTTTCATATATGTGGGTGTATATACACACACAGAGATTTTAACATTTTAATCCATCTGGAATTCATTATTGTATATGGTGTGATACAGGATGTCAGCTCTGTTTCCATTCAGAAATAAGCCCAATTATGCCACAACCAACTACTGAACTATCCCTCTTTCTCCTACTAGATTAAAATACTTTTATCATATATTAAATGCTCATAGCCTCAGATCTATTTCTGTGCTTTTACAGTGATCTTTAACTTACACTTTTTAGTAACTTATTACTTGGAAATAGAGTTATATATATTATTAATATGTTGGTTTTATTTGGAAATAAAGACAAATGATTCTTTATTAGAATTTTTTATTTTATCCATTTCCAATAAGAAACTAATTGAGATTATATTTTGAATTTTATTCAACTTAAATCCTGAGTATTTCAAAATGAGTTCACATTGAATTGACCTTGAGTGAATATTAATACACGTATGTCTCAAAATGTCTTTGACAACTTTTCATCTCCTTTTCCTCTAATATCTTTATGATATAATACTTCACAATACTTAAAATATGCTAGTAATAGCTGAGCATTTAATATCTCTTATTAGGGTATTGATTATAAAATGATAGATTCTTTTGATCTTTATAATCTGTGGATAAAGCAGTATCTGTCGAACAGTATTTTTTTTAAGATTTTATTTATTTATTAGAGAGAGAGAGAGACATGAGCAGGGGGGAGGGGTAGAGGGAGTGAGAGAAGCAGGCTTCCTGCTGAGCAGGGAGACCGATATGGTGTCTCACAGTATTTATACCTATTTCACTTTCTTTTTCATGTTGTAGTCACAGTGATTACTTGAAGAGATTCTGTAGAGCATATCAAATAGATTATTTTTGTCTTTTATTGTGGATGTCTAGGAAGTACATTTTTCCTTGAGAACAATACTAAAGGTCATGCTGATCCAGGCAGTTTGCACATTCTAAATCTGGAAATAATAATATGTACTTATATATCACTCATATTTAACCAGTCTATAATAGTATATTTTGTCTAGATTAATAGCATACACATGAAACCCCCAAATTTAACTACTGCCCTATTAATGTACTACTTCCAAGAGTATTACCATCCCATAGTGAACAAGCATTTGCACATATTTGTGGGCATTTACTTCACTATTTCCTTAAAATAACTTCTAAAAGTTGAATCTGTGGTCTTTGATATATGTTAACTAAACTGCCCTCATGAGCATAACTTGTTTTCTACTTCCATGCCTATCCTGATATTTATCTTTTAAAATTTTCTGCCTAATTTAAAAGAATTCATTTTATTTTATTCATGGTTTTTTGAGAGAGAGAGCCCGAGCAAGAGCACAAGTTGGGGGTGGGGGGCAGGGGCAGAGAGGCAGTGGGAGAGGAAGAGAGAATCCCAAGCAGGCATGGAACCCAATGCCAGGCTCAATCTCACAACCCTGAGATCATGACCTGAGCTGAAATCAAGAGCTGGAAGCTTATCCAACTGAGCCACCCAGGTGCCCCAAGAGAATTCATTTAAAATCACACTTCTTTCGAGATCATTCTTCTCACTAACTTGATTAAATTTGTATGCTTATTAACAATATATTTTTTCTTTGATTAAACTGCCTGTTCATACCCTTTTTCCATTGCTATGTTTAACTATTTTTTACTGCTTTCTGTCACTGTATTAAATAATATATGAATACATCGTTGTAAAGATACAAATACATTTGCAATTTCTCATAGGCTTTGAAGTCATTAAGAGAACGCCTCGGCCTGCCACTACTGAGAAGCTCTGTACATTCAGAAGCCCACCTGCTCATGACAGTGATGATGTAAGTGTGATATTGTGATTTATAGTAAGAAATATATAATTGGTCTTCCTCTTGTTTTTGGCACAAAGCTCCTAAAACAACTGGAATTTCCTGTGATGAGAACAATCAAGGTGTCTTTTGACGGGTTAATAAGGTGACTTTTGGAACACCTAAGGATTAGGGTCTATGCTTTAGAAGCCCTATGCTTCCCTTCCATCTGTCTGTTCCTGAGTTATAGCTTTTTATAATAAACTGGTACTCAAGTAAGTAAAATGTTTCTGTGATTTCTGCGAGCCACTCTAGCAAATTAATTGAACCCAAGGAGGAAGTCACTGGAACCTCAAATATATAGCAGTTGGTCACAAGAACAGGTGATAACTTGGACTTGTGACTGGCGTCTGAAGTAGTTGGGGGAATTCTTGTAGGACAGAGCTTTTAAACTGTGAGTTCTGATGCTGTCTCCATGTAGACAGTGTCAGAATTGAGTTGAATTGTAGGATCCCCAGCTGGTTCCCAAGAACTGCTTGGTGGTGTGGGGAACCTCCCCTCTCTGACAAACACATTGGAATTGGGTGTAGAACCCTTTGGTAAGCAAGTATGAGTTTTGGTCCAGGCAATCTACACCTAAGGAGTGAGCAATGCAGCAGCACCGTCCCTCCCTGGACAGGTACCCAGCAACCATACAGGCTGAAGCCAGCACCCCAGTAGTAATGCATTTGAGGGTGCACACAAGCTACCAACACTACTTCTGTAATTAGAATTCATTCACCCGACTTTTGCTCGGCTTTGGAAAAACTATTCCCTGGGCACCTTGTTTCTACCAATGCAAGTGGCACTGAGTGTCAAGGCTGTGTAAAGAAGCAAAAGAGCTGGTCACTAGCAGGGAAGGCAAACATGAAGCATTGGAAGAAATCAGAAAGAGGCTGACTTCAAAGAAAATTCAGTGTTGCCTGATAAATTGTGTTCTATTACCTCACCAATAGCTAGCTTTCATGCCAAGATGTATCCATTCTAATGATGTTGCTGTTTTATTTAAATGCAGGTGATAGCTGGCATGAGAGGATATAATAGAAATGGACATGAACTTAAAGGAAAACACCATACTGTAAAAATACCTCTTCAAAACCAAATATCATAAATATATTTGAAACTGAGTTCATAATCATGTAAAATCAAACTTAATAGCTGACATTCTATAAAGAAGAGCTTTCCTTTTTCACACCATTTTTTCTCATTTATGGATTTTTATTTACAAGGAATTTTAGATCTATTTGTTCATTTGAGAGAACGACAGAGAGAGTGAACAGGGGGAGGAGCAGAGGGAGTGGAGAGAGAATCCTCAAGCAGACTCCCCCTGGAGCCGGGAGCCCACCCAAGATCATGACCTGAACCAAAACCAAGAGTCGGCCACCCAACCAAAACCAACTGAGCCACCCAGGAGCCCAGATTTTATTTAATATGTTACAGTCAATTAGAGAAATTATTGATGGCACAGGAATGGAATTACTTCAAGTAGTTTTTAAATATTCTAATTTTATAACTAAGAGGGATATATTCTAAAACAGGGGCTGGCAAGCTTTTTCTGTAAAGGGCCAGGTAGTAAATTGGTTGATCCTCATTATTTGTGCATTCCATATTTGCAAACTTACCTAACTGCTAAAATTTTATTTGTGATCCCAAAGTCAGTACCTGCAGCACTTTTGTGTTCATTCATGGACATGTGAAGAAAAATGAAAAATGAGTCCCTTGACACACATGTTCTCAGCTGAAGTCAAATAAGGTAACCCTCCGCTTTCTTGTTTCAGCTCTTATACCGTAAATAAGTGTTCTTTTGGGGGTGCCTGGGTGGCTCAGTCATTAAGCATCTGCCTTCGGCTCAGGTCATGATCCCGGAGTCCTGGGATCGCATTGGGCTCCCTGGTCGGCGGGGAGCCTGCTTCTCCCTCTCCCACTTCCCCTGCTTGTGTTCCCTCTCTCACTGGGTCGCTCTCTGTCAAATAAATAAAATCTTAAAAAAAAAAAAAAAATAAGTGTTCTTTTCAGTCTCTTTAGTACCATGGGTTGTTTTTTTTTTCATTTTGTGCTTTTTATTGGTGATTTTGCTGTTTCAAATGACCCCAAAGCATAGTGCTGAAGTGCTGCCTAGTGTTCCTAAGCACAAGTCTGTGATGTGCCTTACAGAGAAAATACATGTATTAGATCAGCTTTATTCAGGCATGAGCTATAGTGCTTTTGGCCATGAGTCCAATGTTGATGAATCAACTATACATAAACTGTGTCTTTATTTTTTTTAAAGGATTTTATTTATTTCTCAGAGAGAGAGAGAGCACAAGCTGGGGAAGTGGCAGGCAGAGGGAGAAGCAGGTTTCCCGCTGAGCAAGGAGCCTGATGCAGGACTTGATCCCAGGACCCTGGGATCATGACCTGAGCTGAAGGCAGATGCTTAAATGACTGAGCCACCCAGGTCTCTCAACTGTGTCTTCAAGTAGAAACACATAAAACCAGGTATGTATTGATTGGTTGAAGAAAATGTCATCAGATGTTTGCAGGAAACCCCGTATTTCCTTTAGGAGCAATGGTTTGCTAATTCAGTGTTTGCAACAACTTTATAGAGAATTGACTGTATTTTAGGCTCTACAGGCCATTCAGTCTGCGTAACTACTCAATTCTGCCCTTGTAGCTCAAATGCAGCCATAGACAATGCATACATGAACATGGCTATGTTCCCAGTAAAACTTTATTTATGGACACTGAAATTTGAAATGCATGATTTTCACACCTCACAAAATATTACTCTTCTTTTGATTTTTTTAAACCACTTAAAAAGATAGATATTATTCTTTACTCACTAGCTATGCAACAGATGGCAGGCCAGATTTGGCCTGCAGGCTGTAGTTTGCCAACCTCCGCTTTAGAATAACTATAATCTAAAATTGTATGTACTTGGGGGCGCCTGGGTGGCTCAGTCGGTTAAGCGGCTGCCTTCGGCTCAGGTCATGATCTCAGGGTCCTGGGATCGAGCCCCACATCAGGCTCCCTGCTCCGCGGAGAGCCTGCTTCTTCCTCTCCCTCTCCCTGCTGTTCTGCCTACTTGTGCTCTCTCTCTCTCTGTCAAATAAATAAAATCCTTAAAAAAATAAAAAAAATAAAATAAAATTGTATGTACTTGGGTACCTGGGTGGCTCAGTCGTTAAGCATCTGCCTTCGGCTCAGGTCATGATCCCAGAGTCCTGGGATCGAGCCCCGCGTCGGGCTCCCTGCTCCGCGGGAAGCCTGCTTCTCCCTCTCCCTCTCCCACTCCCCCTGCTTGTGTTCCTGCTCTCACTATCTCTCTCTGTCAAATAAATAAATAAAATCTTTAATAAATAAATAAATAAATAAAATTGTATGTATTAGCTTTATTGTTAGTAATAATATTGGCATTACCATTTTAAACTATTTTATGGCCATTCTAGGCTACTGCAAATATATAAATATGCTAATATTACTAGGAACCAGGATTTCTAGAGAAAGATCATTAGGGGAAAAAAAGCAGAAATATAAAAGGTAAGAATAAAACCTTGTAACATTAAATTTGAATTAGTAATGTCAGCATGAACTGATACTTTGAGTCTTAAACAAGTTTCTCGCCCTCCTTTAACAAAGAATATCTGATCTAGAACCTAAGATATTTGACTCCCTAATCCTGGGTCGTCTGCTCTAGCCATGCTGCTTCCCTTTTCTGTAAAGATGTATTTTCTTGGGTGCTTGGGTGGCTCAGTCGGTTTAGGTCTGCCTTTAGCTCAAGGTCCTCAGATCGAGTCCCACATCGGGCTCCCTGCTCAGGGAGGAGTGTGCTTCTCCCTTTCCCTCTGCCACCCCCTCCCTTGTCCTTCAAGCTCTCTCTCTAAAATAAATAATCTTTTTTTAAAAAAAAGATGTTTTGGGGGCGCCTGGGTGGCTCAGTCGTTAAGCGTCTGCCTTCGGCCTCAGGTCATGATCCCAGAGTCCTGGGATCGAGACCCGCATCGGGCTCCCTGCTCAGTGGGGAACCTGCTTCTCCCTCTCCCACTCCCCCTGCTTGTGTTCCCTCTCTCACTGTTTCTCTCTCTGTCAAAATAAATAAATAAAATCTTAAAAAAAAAAAAAAGATGTTTTTTTCTTAGCCTAGGGCTTCTTAAATCTTCCCAACAAAGTCCCCTTAACACTAAGAGGAACAGCCTACTGTAGGAATCCGGAGACGAAGCAAATAAACTACTCCATGACAAGAATTTCCTTTGAAATCTTACTTTAAAAGTTATGCTTGTTTACATTCTTCTCCATAATAAACTTGTGATTAAATGTAAATACATAATTCTCCAGAAAAATCAGGGTTTTTTTCACCAAATCCTTCAGTAAAGATGATGCTCCTTGAAAATGGAACATTCCTTTCTCTATTTCAGGGTTGGGGAGAGTGAGTATCCCGGTCCCATCTAATCATCCTACCTCGTCACAGTCCTGAGGAACACACCAGAAGCACACACACTCGCCACACAATCAGCGCACACTGAGTGACTTCCAACCACGGTCTGTAGGGAAGGCCTAGGGGGAAAAAATCTATCAAAACCGCGCCACCTAAATGTTCAATTACAGACACGTTCACAGGCACTGTCAAACCCATTCTCTCACAGGCTGCCACAACATTCTCGGTCCTACACAGTCTGACACACAATTCCAGTTAAAATCTCCTTCACAAACCACATTCCGGTCCGCGAAGTAGCACCTCTCAAACACAAACCGGCCACACCCAATGAAAAAATCGCACCCAAAACCATTCCAAAGACAGACACGCAGCGCCATCCGAGCAGGTCCTACGGAGAGTCACGTTAACGCACATCCCCCTTTAGTGGGCCCGTCGTTCGCCCCCGCAGCGCTCCTGGACCTGCCGGGACTCCTCGGGACAAAGAGCCGAGAACCCCGCCCCGCCCCGGCTGAAGCCCGCCCAGACCTCCGCCGCACTCAGCTAGCGGGCGGGGTAGATGCTCGGCTCCCTGGGGCTGGCCGCGCCGGCGCACTCAGTGCCTACAGCGCGAGCTCCCAGCAGCCTCCGCGCGCGGCCCGTTAAGCCCCGGGGGCTGTGTGTGGACTTGCCGGTTGCGTCGTGTTCTCGCTTACACGGAGCATCACCGTGAGGCAGGTGCGACACCCTGGGTGAGCAGTCCTGGTTCGCAGGGTTGGTTCCAGCCATCTGTAGGAAAGGCGTTGCGGCCTGGAGATTAGGAGAGGGAAGGGAAGCACTGCAGCACCGCAGAGCGTTGCGAGCCGCTCATCTCAGGCCGAGTGTGCGTGAGAACGGCGGTGCTGTAGTTGTGTATCTGGGTGACTGTGGGCGTGACGGGGCCCAGGTGTGACATCAGGACTATGTGCGGTTGTGAGGTCGGGACTAGTGGGTGATGGCGTGTGTGTGACTGAATTGGGTGCAGAGCCTGGACTGTGTGACTCCGACCCTAGCGTCACAGCTGAATCTTCTGCCCTCTAGCCGCTCGAGCCCACCCGCGGAGAGGACCCCCCCTACCCCCGCCGCCCCAGTCAGATATCTGAGCGCCAGAGAAAAGACTCCTAGCCAAAACCCTCAGACCCCATTTAAGAATGCTGCTTACCTTGATTGTGTTCAGTCACAGAACAAAGTGAAGGCAGCTTATTGTTTTGGTGAAGAACTATTCTGATGTTTTTCCAAATATTTTGTCTGTGCACTTGTGTACATTTCTTTGTTCTGTAAAGTAGAATCACAAAAATTGATTATTTAAGGAGATAAAGACTCTCCAACACTTTAAAAAGAAATCCAGTACAGTCAGAAGATTTACTATATTGCTGTCTGTACAGAGAGTACAATGTTCTCCTCTAATTTGAAAGACTTTTGAAGACTTTATACATTTTAGGATTATGAAAACATTTACTCGGGTAACAAGTTATCAAGTAAGATATCTTTTCAGAATCAGAAACCCTTTTTTTTTTTTTAAGTAATTCAAGGTTGCTCCTAAGTAGAGATTTATAACAGGGGGGAGAAAGTGGTAGTAACAATAAATATTTAGACATGTTATACAGAAGAACTTGATCAAATGTTTTTAATGTGTTCAGAATGATACCTTATCAAATCAAATTTCTTGAGTTTTATGATGCTAAATGGTGTCTCTTTGGAGCTGCTAGGGATGGAGAGCAAAAGGGGCTTTGCTCTACTTCTTGATTCCTATGAATCTTTTTTGCTAATATTATTAATTAAGAAGAATTACATTCTCAAACTTAGTTCTAAAATTTAGTGATGTTGGGGCACCTGGGTGGCTCAGTCATTAAGCGTCTGCCTTCGGCTCAGGTCGTGATCCCGGGGTCCTGGGATCGAGCCCCACATCGGGCTCCCTGCACCGCGGGGAAGCCTGCTTCTCCCTCTCCTACTCCCCCTACTTGTGTTCCCTCTCTCGCTATGTCTCTCTCTGTCAAATAAAGAAAAAAAAATCTTTAAAATTTAGTGATGTAATAAAGAGCAGTCCTGAAAATCTCAAAAAAAGTTTACTAAAAGAGGGGCGCCTGGGTGGCTCAGTTGGTTAAGCTCTGATTCGTGGTTTTGGCTCAGGTCATCATCTCAGTGGCGTGAGATCGAGCCCCACACCGACCTCATGCTCAGCACAGAGTCCGCTTGAGATTCTTTACTCTTTCCCTCCCCGCTGCTCCTCTCCCTCCTCTCGCTCTCTCTTTCTAAAATAAGTAAATAAAATCTTTTTTAAAAAAAAGTTTACTGTAGGGGCGCCTGGGTGGCTCAGTCAGTTGAGCGTCTGCCTTCGGCTCAGGTCATGATCCCAGCTTCCTGGGATCAAGCCCCACATTGGGCTCTGTGCTGCGCGGAGCCTGCTTCTCCCTCTCCCACTGCCTGCCTGTTTGCCTACTTGTCCTCTCTCTCTCCCTCTGTCAAAGAAATAAATAAAATCTTTAAAAAAAAAAAAAAAGTTTACTGTAAGAGAAAGAGAAAGGGCATCCTAGTATTAAAAAATTATTAAAGGGGCGCCTGGGTGGCTCAGTCGTTAAGCGTCTGCCTTCGGCTCAGGTCATGGTCCCAGGGTCATGGGATCCAGCCCCGCATCTGGCTCCTTGACCCGCAGGAAGCCTGCTTCTCCCTCTCCCATTCCCCCTGCTTGTGTTCTCTCTCTGTCAAATAAATAAATAAAATCTTAAAAAAAAAAATTATTAAAGATCATTTATCAAAGAATTAAAGTTTTTTTTATTAAAGATACTTTTTTTAATACATGGAATATGGGGCATGTCATGTTTTCATTTTATTCATTGCTTATAATGAGGTATTTTAAGTGCTTTATGTGTATTATGTTACTTAACTTTAATAACAACTTTATAAAGTAGATACTGTTATTCTCCAGTTTATCTATGAGGCAACAGTGGCACTGAAAACTAACATGTCTGATGTCTCCTAGTTGATAACTGTCAAACCTTAGTTTCATATCCTGGATCAAGACAGCAAAGCCTGTGTTCTTTATATATGAGAGTCAGTCACCTCCCAACATTGTGGATATTCTTTTTAGTCTGCCTGTTGTACTTGGCAATTTATCATGGATATTTTCCTTCATGAATTAATATGAACTAGTACCATCATTGTCAATAATTGTGTAATATGCTATCATATTGTGGAACCTAGTTTATTTAGCCGGTTGTCTTACTGTTAAGGTACTCTGACTTTTGGTTACAGAATATTCTTTGATGAACTTCCTTGCAGATATCTCTTTGTGTACTTTTATAAAAATTTTCTAAGGATAAATTCCTAGAAATGGAACTTCTAGGTTGAATTATCAGACATTTTATAAAGTACTCATAATATGCCTGATTCTATGCTAGTACTTGGGGAATATAGAGTGACTAAAATGACATGGTTGTGATTCTTAAGTTGCTTATTATCTATCAAGGTAGATAAACCTCTAGAGGAATAAGACTAAGTGTAATATTTGAAGAAGTCAGATAGCACAGCTTGGAAGTTCCTGTGAAGAGACATCATCTGATTACAGCAAGCATTGTCAGGTTGTGCCAAAAAATAACCAAATCCAGAGGATTTCTGTGTAGGTAAATGGATTTTATGTAGTAAGTCTTAGGCCTTAATAGTTTTTATTCTCATGATGTTGATGCAAAATGAGACCAACAGGACAAGAAGATTCAGCAGCTCTTTGGAGGGCATCATGGCTAAAATGACTGGTTCAGAAGCAAGATAAATGTATGAGTCAAGAAGTTAAGAGAGACAGCAGCAGTGAAACAAGGCATTAGTTGGGGATGTTTAACCATTCTTTTCTGGGCAAAACTCCAACATACATGAACAAACTTACAAATCATAGAGTTGGATCAGATATTGGGAGCTAGGAGAAAAGAACATAGCAGTTTTTTTCCTTCAAGAGATGACTGCTTTAGAAGTGAGTCTCTTTCACCTATTTGAAGAAAAGCTTCCTACTTACAAAATTTTAAAAATATATTTCAAGAGTATATATTGCCATATAAAATTATTAAGTAAATATAAGCAAAAAGAAGAAAATTAAGATCACAATGGGTAAATGAACAATTTTTACAGATTTTTTTCTGTTGATGTCTCTTAGTGCCTCTTTATGTTGATATGTATGTATACTTTACAAATGTATTCATGTTCATTTTATTTTTCTGAAGGCTACACATCTTGAATATTTTGTATATCCTTATGTATTTTTCTTTTTTTAGATTTTTTATTTATTTATTTGACAGAGAGAGACACAGCGAGAGAGGGAACACAAGCAGGGGGAGTGGGAGAGGGAGAAGCAGGCTACCCACCGAGCAGGGAGTCCAATGAGGGGCTCAATCCCAGGACCCTGGGATCATGACCTGAGCCGAAGGCAGACGCTTAACAACTGAGCCACCCAGGCGCCCCAGTCCTTATGTATTTTTAAAAGCTTAGTATTTAGTGATTACTATGTACATACGAACATAAATATAAATATATACACATATATACACACACATATATAAGTCTTTTTGCCCTGCTATAACAGGATCACAGTACTCACAACTGTTATTACCTACATTCTTCATTCAGCAATATGTAGTAAACATATTTCCATCTTTCCAATTAAAGATCTGTATTATCCTTTTTTAAGTGACAAGTTCACTCTGTGGGTGCTTTATAATTTATTTGATCTGTTTCCTACTGCAGGATATTTAGGTTCCTTCCAGCTTTTTTCCATTTTGATTAATGTCTGTCAGCACATTCTTATATCTTGTGCACATATACGGAGTAGAATTAATCCCCACAGTAGAATTTCTGAGTCAGAAGATGTGCATGGTTTAAATGCTGTCTGTACATACTTTTAAATTTACACAATCTGCAGGTTAGAATATTCATTTCCTTACAAACTTGCTAATATGGGCATCAATACTCTTAAAGAGTATTTAATGTCTTTGCGGGGGAACGCCTGGGGGCTCAGTGAGTTAAGCATCTGCCTTCAGCTCAGGTCAAGATCCCGGAGTTCTAGGATCGAGTCCCGCATCGGGCTCCTTGCTCAGCGGGAAGCCTGCTTCTTCCTCTGCCTGCTGCTCCTCCTGCTTGTGCTCTCTCTCTTTCTCTCTCTGACAAATAATTAAATAAAATCTTGAAAAAAAGATGTCTTTGGGGGTTTCACGTGTTATTTCTGCTTTTTTAATGAGTTATGCATGCTCATGGAACAAGAGATTCTGGGTTTCAGAGACAAGAGAGTTGATTGAGAGCTGACTTTGGTTAGAAAAATAAGGATTCCAAATTTAGCTTTGCTACTTAACTGAATTTCTGCAAGTGGTTTTACTTTGTGAATATTCTGGTCCACCGCATAGGTAATTATATACTACGTAGCAATCCTGAGGATCCACTTAATGTATATAAAATATCCATCATATGAAAGTCTTTGATAAATAGATATGTGTTGTCTACCTGTTGAGAGAATGTATCCACACCTTTTCAGCCTAGGTTGTAAGAAAGAGAATGGCAAATAAGTCATGCAGGAAAGCAGTGCGGTTGATTCTGATTGAAAAGAGTAATGAGGGTGCCTGGGTGGCTCAGTTGGTTAAGTGACTGCCTTCGGCTCAGGTCATGATCCTGGAGTCCCGGGATCGAGTCCCGCATCGGGCTCCCTGCTCGGCGGGGAGCCTGCTTCTCCCTCTGACCCTCCCCCCTCTCATGTGCTCTCTCTCATTCTCTCTCAAATAAATAAAATCTTTTAAAAAAAGAAAAGAAAAGAGTAATGAGCCCAGAAGATTCTGGAAGTTACTGTCCTGGTTGCAGGCTGGCAGGTCAGCGGGGTGCCAGTGCATCAGTTTGACAGTGGTTAATGACTGCCAGGGTTGGTTCTAATGAATTTCTCTCTTTGTATCTGATGAATCCAAGCAGAGGCTTTGAAAGATATTCTTGTTTAGATGATGTGGCCCTTTATCAGCCCTGGAATTCCTTTTTAATTTTTTTTTCTAAGTAATCTTTCTACTTTTTTAAGTAATCTGTGCATGCAATGTGGGGCTCAAACTTAAAACCCAAAGATCAAGAGTTGCACGCTCTACTGACTAAGCCAGCCACGCACCCCTAGCCCTGGAATTTCTGAGGAGGGATGTGATTTGTCCAGACTCCCTCATATTTCCGTGTGTGTGTGTGTGTGTGTGTGTGTGTTGGGAAGTCAAGGGAGGGGAAAGAACAAATGGACTCCAGCCATTTTGGGAGTTCTGAGGCCTATCTGATCTTATGGCCTCCTTTTCCTCCCCCAGCTCTGCCCTCTGTGAACTCTGCTTCTCCAGAAAACTAAACCCCAAGGAGGACTGACCAGTTCTTGAATTTCTAAACCATGGCCCATGTAAGTTACTGTTTCTTTCTCCTTCTGAAAATACTTTCATGTTAATGTCCTATGAACATTTTTTTATCCTGAAACTTCCTATCAGAGCCTAGGAATCTTCTCCCAGTCCTCCAAATTCAGTGAGGGATGAAGCTGTTTAGCACACCTATCCTATGAATCCTCTTTTCCCCAGTCATTATTCATGTATTCATTGAAAAAAATCATTCAGCATCTCCTATATGTGCTCGGTCTTCTGCTAAGGGCTGTAGTGGGGCAGAAATGAAATCACTTGAGGGAGATGTCTGACCATCTCTTGTGAGTTGATGAAAGAGGATGGGCCCGTTTGACTACTCATGGGGAAACTGGGTGTTTCTGGATTTGAGTTTTCCAAGTATGTAAGATAAGATTTGCTGTTGGTTGACCTCAGCCTCAATATATGGTGAAATCTCATGTTTTGTGAGACTTTTAGGACTGGGCAGAGATATTGTTGGGTCTTGCATGCAGAGAGATCAAGGATCTTTTCTGGGAATCCCTGAGAGTTGTACACTAGGAATAGGGTTCCATTTGTAGTTGAACAGGATATGCTGGTCTAGAATGATAACTTTGTGAATCTGGATCACCAGGTATCCAGAATCTACGTCCATATCCTCTAAGTCAGGAACAAGGAATGCATACAGTGAAAGACGGAAAATGATAACAAGTAGGAAGATTGTGCAGATACATAAGTAGTTGTGGACCTTCAGAACTCAGGAGTACCTTAAATATTTTGTATAGACCAAAATGGAAGAATGATTAAGTCTCATATATCCCTCACATAGACTATTATACAATTTTTTTAAAGTTCACTAAAGAATCTGTCGTAAATGGAAAAATGCTTACAATATTATCTGATTCAATGATGAACTTGGAAGAAATTCTTTAACTATATTCAGATCCTTTTCTAACAAATATTGTAAGGAAACTTTAAAAAAATCTGTTCTTTAAGGGGAAAGGGTGGAAGAACTCACATTTCTTGAGAATTTATGAGGGAGACATACAACAGGCAGAGGCTTATCTAAAATATTTTATTTAATTGGAAAACTGATTTTTTTCTTTCCCAGACATGTTGGGATGATCAAGATACACCAGAGTATTCAAGTGACTGCACCTGTAGCAGCAGCATTCTTCAAGAGCACATAGGCATGCTGCTTCAGGCACACTCATCTCCTAACTCACTATGTTAAAGGCTTCTAGCCTAAGCCTTTACCTAAGCCTTTTGGTTTGCCATATGGTCCATGTCCTCCAGTATCTCTTCCATCTTAAAAACAAATTTTCTTTAACCTCAAATGTTATATCGTTTGTCATTGCAGGGGTCAGTGATGTTCAATGATGTGTCCATAGTCTTCTCTCAGGAGGAGTGGGAATACCTGGACTTGGAACAGAGGGACTTGTACAGAGATGTAATGTTGGAGAATTACAGCAACTTGGTCTCACTGGGTAAGGTTCTCTGCCTCTAGTAATTTAGACCTGTTCACTGTAATATCTGCTTTTTTCTCTGGAAATTTTAGGAATATCTTTCAAGAAACTAAATTTCTGCTCCCTTTTCCCAGTGAATGGTTTGAGCTTTCTTTGTTTGGAAGTGAATACCTCAGTTAAGCATATTCATCTTCCTCATCCTTAAGTGGCCTTCAGGCCTTCCTTAATGATGAAAAAGGGCTGGATTTGAATTGGCCTTACTTGTGTCATAGAAATCAGGTTTCACTTGGTGTATGAACTCAGAATTGCTATAGGTGTTTTATTTGTTGTTATACATGTAAGGAAAATGGCCAGACCCTGTATCTCAGTTTTTAATCTATCAAAAGAACATATAATATCTGCAGTGATAAGTTGGATCGACAGGATTTATTTACAATTCAAGAGAACTCATTCCTTTTGTTAATAAACTTACTTTTACCTACTTTTATGATTGAAAGTTAAAAATCCAAGAACTTTGCACTTAACATTGTGTGAATATCCTAAGAAATAATAAATGCCTCCAGAAGCTTTTTGTTTTCCTCTCGGCAAAACAACGACAATAAATAGCTAATAAAATACATTCAACACTTGAACAACATAGGGGTTAGGGACACCAACCCTCTACACAGTCAAAAAGTTGCATGTAACTTTTGACTCCCCAAAAACTTAACTACTAATAGCTTACTGTTGATCAGAAGTTTTACTGATAATATAAACAGTTGATTAACATATTTTATATGTTATATGTATTATACTGTATTCTTACAATAAAGTAAGCTAGAGAAGAAAAAATGTCAAGAAAATACTTTTACAGTACTATACTGTATCAAAAAAATCCACATATATGTGGATCCGTGCAGTTCAATCTCGCATAGTTCAAGGGTCAACTGTATATATAGTGCTGAGTACATATTCTAGGCAATGTTTAGATATGGATATATGTTAATATAACTGTCACAACAATTGTGTATGATAGGTGCTATTACTCATCTTACAATTGAGATGTGGCAGAGACAGGATTTAAACTCAGGCAATCTGTGCTCTTAACCACTATTGCCTCTCAAGAAGGATTACTTGTATGAATATAAATCTATTTATTATGTAACCTTAATGTGAATATTTTTTAACCATCTTGCGCTTCTTTGTTCTAAAGGCTTTATCAATTCCCATTTGACTTATAGTTAATTAAAAATTTAACCAAAACTGAATCGAAGTAATTTTGAATTTATTTTCTATTTCCATATCACCTCCTTCTAATCAGGATGCTTCATTTCTAAGCCAGACGTGATTTCCTTATTGGAGCAAGGAAAAGAGCCCTGGAAAGTTGTGAGGAAAGGAAGGAGGCGATATCCAGGTGAGTGAGAGCCATTTGAGCAGGGGGAAGCCATCACAGAGGAAACCACCCAATTAGTTAGGGAAGAGGCACACTCTACTGATGTTGTTTACAGAGTCCTCTTTAAAGGTCGAAGGCCTGGGGCACCTGGTTGGCTCAGCCAGTGGAGCGTGCTAATCTTGATCTTGGTTATGTTTGTAAATTCAAGCCCCACATTGGATATAGAGATTATTTAAAGATAAAAACTTTTTTTTTTTTAAAGATTTTATCTATTTATTTGAGAGAGAGAGTAAGAGAGAGAGAGCACAAGTGGGGTGAGGGGCAGAGAGAGAAACAGACTCCCCGCTGAGCAGGGAGCCCTAGGGGGGAGGGGGGCGGGGATCGATCCCAGGACTCCGGGATCATGACCTGAGCCAAAGGCAGACACTTAACTGACTGAGCTACCCAGGTGCCCTTAAAAATAAGATCTTAAAAAATTTTTAAATATAAAGGTCCAAGGCCTGAAGAGAAAAGGTCTAAGACCTGAGGAGCAAATTAAGATGCTATCTTAGTTAGGGATACTAATAGATACTAATAGGGATACTAATAGAACTATTTCTTTATCCCATTTACCACTCTTTTGTTGTTGTTGTTGTTTCAAATTTTCCTCCCCTTTGAAGGGGGCATGGGTGGAGAGGTGCTCTCTTTGTTCCCTACTGACAACCACTCTCTCTATATTTTTTGACTCAGCTGCTTTCTTTTGCATTTATAAATAGTAGATAAGTAGACTGACTGACTGACTGACTTATCTACCTACCTCTAGGCTGGGCACAGTGCTAGACACTATCAATATAGTGGTAAACAGGGTGACTGGGTGGCTCAGTCGTTAAGCGTCTGCCTTCGGCTCAGGTCATGATCCCAGGGTCCTGGGATCGAGCCCCGCATTGGGCTCCCTACCCGGCGGGAAGCCTGCTTCTTCCTCTCCCACTCCCCCTGCTTGTGTTCCCTCTCTCGCTGTGTCTCTCTGTGTCACATAAATAAATAAAATCTTAAAAATATATATATATAGTGGTAAACAAAACCAATAAAGTTTCTGTCCTCATGGAATTTACCTTGTAATAAGAGACACATAGTAACTGTAAATAAATAGAAAATATAATTTCAGCTAATAGAGTACTATGAAGTAAAATAAAAAGAGTAAGGGAAGAGAAAATGGTGTGGGCTAAAAGGCTATTTTAGATATGGTCTGAAAAACCTTTTTTGGGGAAATAAAAGACTATAAAGAAAAATATGCTTGACATTGTAATAATAAATGTTTTATCAGCAATCAAAGTTTCATATGAATTACTCTAGAAGATAGATCCTTAGATCACAGAATATCATTCTTTGCTTTTTTTCTGCGTGTGTGTGTGTGTATACCTATGTGTGTATATATATATACCTTCATATCAGGAAGAAACATGAGTTTAATAGAGTATGGGGAGAATGATCTCTTGGTTTAGCTTCTGCCTCTGTGCTGTTTTCATTTCTCTTTGAATGTCTTCTTAAAAAAAGATCCTAGGGGCACCTGGGTATCTTAGTCGGTTAAGCGTCTGACTCTTGATCTCAGCTCAGGTCTTGATCTCAGGGTGGTGAGTTCAAGCCCCACGTTGGGCTCCATGCTGGGCATGAAGCCTACTTAAAAAAAATTCTTCAAAATTCTTTATATAGAGACATATGTTGTCATGTTGTATTTTGCTCTCTGTACATTCAGGTCTGACTGAGGAGACCCATTTTAGGCTAAGAGTTCTTGTTTTGTAACAAGGCCATTTCAGTGCCCACACTGTCTATAATGTTATATCTTCTTAGTCACTGTCTACCACAGGAAGGAAAGACACGCTTTTTATACCAATCCTAACTTATTTTCTTTTTCACATTTAGATAATTAAATGACATTTACCACTATTAATGCTGAAAAAAACAATGACATGCAGAGGTTCCAGATGAATAAGATGATATCAGTTTAATCAGGAAATATTTAGCCAAAATGACAACTGTTGACTCAAAGTTAGACATCTTAAACAAGATCATTTTTTCCTTTCATTTTCTTTTCTTCCTTTGTTTCTTTCTTCCTTTAAGTAACTTAGTGAAGTATATAACATGCATATAGAAAAGTAGACAAATGAGGGAAGACTTTTTTGAGGAGAGCTATGAAGGCTCAAGCCATGAAGAGCTCAAGCTCTCTAGGGCAAGAGCCTTCTGAGCCAATAGAAAAGGCCTAAGGAGGAAGTTAGCTTTGCATGTTTGAGGAATAAAAAGAAGGCTGAGGTCATGGTCTCAGGGTCTTGAGATCAAGACCGGCATCGCATTGCACTCCCTGTTCAGCGGAGAGTCTGCTTTTCTCCCTCAGCCCCTCTCCCAGCTCTGTCTCTCTCTAAAATAAATAGGGGCACGCTCAATCAGTTAAGCGTCTGCCTTCGGCTTGGGTTGTGGTCTTGGGGTCCTGGGATCGAGCCCCGCATCTGGGCTCCCTGCTGCTCTTCCCCTGCTTGTGCTCTCTCATTCTCAAATAAATAAATAAATAAATAAAATCTTAAAAAGAAATAAAAGAAATAAATCTTTAAAAAAAGGTTGATTTATTTTCATAGATTTCCCCATATTGGATCACTCTAAAATTCTTTGAATAAAGAATACTGGGTCAATGTGGTGTTTTATTAGATGCTTAGAATTTTTATATCAGTTTTCAGAAAATTGGTATGTAGTTTTTATTAGTGACCTTTATTTAGTACAATATTACTTTATGAAAATAGTTCGGAAGTCCTCCTTTTTCTTAGTTCTCAGTCTAAATAGAATTTGGATGGCCTGTTCTTTAAAACTTCTTTTTTAGGAGAAGGAGATGGTAAGTCTGACCACATTCTCTATTTGCTCTTTGGAAATTAATGTTTATGCATTGTATCTCTTCTGTGGCCAGTTTTGGTAAATATATTTTCCTAGAAAATTACTCATTTTAGCTATGTTTTAAAATTTATGGGCACAGTAATCTTTTTTTCAGCTATCCTCTGTATTCATGGTTATTTTCACTTTGTCACTTCTTATTTGTGTGCTTTCTTGCTATTTTCCTTGTATTAATTAATGCTTTATCTGTTTTGCTGATTTGTTTTTTAAAAGAAAGTTTTTGTTTTATGTATTAGTTCTTCTTTTCTGTTTTCTAATTCTGTGTTTATATCAATTAATTTCTTCTGCTTTGCTTCAGTTTACTTTATTCTTTTTCTGATTTCTTTGATTTTTAATTGATTTTTCTCTCATGTTTATCACTGTAAGTGTTTAAGTTTTTAAATTTTCTTCTAAGCACTATGCTTATATTTTGTAGATACTAATTTAGTGTGGATTTTAAAATTATTATTACCATTGTTTTCTAAAAAACAAAAATACTGTTTTGGAATTTATTTCCCTATTGATCTAAAAGTTATTTAATATAGACTTCTAAAATTTCAAGTGGATTTAGCTTTGGCTTTTTAAAATTTTATTATTTCCAGCTTTAGTAGAAAATGTCTAGGGCGCCTGGATGGCTCAGTTGGTTAAGCGACTGCCAAGGTCATGATCCTGGACTCCAGGATCGAATCCCGCATCAGGCTCCCTGCTTAGCAGGGAGTCTGCTTCTCCCTCTGACCCTCCCCCCTCTCATGCTCGCTCTCTCTCTAATAAATAAATAAAATCTCAAAAAAAAAAAAGAAAATGTCTATATTATTTCAACCTTTTTATACAGACCATATAATAATTGAAAACATCCTCCTTTTTCTCTCTCATACGTAACTCATTCAGCACTTAAATGTTTCTCTGGCTATTTCTCCTACTGGTTTACCATCTTCTCTCTAAATCCAACATGACCTTTGTTAGCAGATTCTTCACACTCAAGTGACTGCAAGACCCTTTGTCCCTATTAGTGAGTTCCTTCATATCGCATCTTTTTTTTCCTTTTCTTTTTTGCTAAGGATTTCATAAGAACTTCAGTAAAGTATAAACATGTTTTCCTGTATGGAAAATCACTGGCACACATTTCTAGGAAATACAGGAACAGCCTTGCCTCTAAAGGAATGGAAAGGAGACCTGAGCAAAGAGATGAGGGAACAAAACCAGATGAGCATTATAAAATGGATGAGTAATAGAATTCAAGAGAGATTAATGAATAGAACTCCTCAGTACTTTTATTGTGATGTGGAGACAAAAGAAAAAGTAGCTCACAGCTATATGAAGATAGATAAGGGGTTTAAGCAATGAAAGGGATATATAAGAGTATATAACCACCATTTTCCATTTATATATTTAGCTGGACTAGCTTGGATGAATAAAGGGAATATTTAATCATTGTTGTAATATGTGAGAGATTAAAGACAGAAGTATATTCAGAATAAGTATATAACCTTAAAAAAAAAAGAATGAGTATAGAACCATGGGAATTCAATGAGTGAAACTCATCTTGTGCTATGCATGTATTATTTATTTTTTTTAAAAAGATTTTATTTATTTATTTGAGAGAGAGTGAGCATGACCGGGGGGAGGGGCAGAGGGAGAAGGAGAAGCAGACTCCTCACTGAGCAGGGAGTCTGACATGGAGCTCGATCCCAGGACCCTGAGACCGTGACCTAGTCCAAAGGCAGGTGCTTAACCAACTGAGCCATCCAGGTGCCCCTGAATGTATTATTTAATGGAGAGTAAAGTAGAGATTGTTTCTGCCATTAAAGAAGTCTAGGGGTAAGGAAAGGAGAGCAACAAGTGGAAACATTTATAAATATATAATTTCAACACAGACATATGTTGCTATGCAATACATATATAAGAACATAGGTTTAGATACTGACAGCAGTCAGTCTTAAAGGAAGTGACTTTTAACCTAAGACCTCAGGATGAGGGGCGCCTGGGTGGCTCAGTTGGTTAAGCATCTGCCTTTGGCTCAGGTCAGGATCCCAGGGTCCTGGGATCAAGCCCCATATCGGGCTCGTTGCTCAGCAGGGAGCCTGCTTCTCCCTCTCCCTCTGCCTGCCGCTTCCCCTGGTTGTGCTCTCTGTCAAATAAATAAATAAAATCTTAAAAAAAAAAAACAAAAAACCTCAGGATGAGAAGTAGCCAGCAGTGCAAAGAACCCAGGCCGAAGATTTTGGGAGATAGAGCAGACTGAGATGATGTGTTACAGGTAAGCAGAGGCCTTTTAACCATAGCAAGTTTTATTTTAGTCTAAGAATAAAGAGAAATTATTGAAAAAAGTTAAGTATGAATTCTTAACCTTTCATCTCCATCAGAATTGTGTGAAGAATATTAAATACGGGACTGGCCAGGACTGTAGAATCTGATCCAGGTGGTTTGGGTGGTATCTAAACCTCAGTATTTAGGGGCACCTGGGTGGCTCAGTTGGTTGAACATCCAACTCTTGGTTCAACTAAGGTCATGTTCTCAGGGTCATGAGATCGAGCCCCGGGTCAAGCTCTGTGCTCAGAGGGGAGTCTGCTTGGGATTCTCTCTCTCCCTCTCCCCCTGCTCGAGCATGTGTGTATGGGGGGGCGGGTGTAGGTGTGTGTGTGGGGGTGTGCACGCACACATATGTGCACGTGTGTGCTCTCTCAAATACATCTTTAAAAAATAAACATCAATATTTAGAACAAGTTCTCTGTGATTCTACTCTACATCTCAATTTGAGACCCACTGCCTTAAAATGTTTACTAATCACCAGTCTCACTTTCTTACATGAACTTTCATTTTTCCTGGTGTTACCTTATGCTTTTTTTTTTCAAACTGTATAACTGATATTTAGAATTTCACTGAGTATTACTTTAGTTGTCTTTTATTTCTACTGTAGAAATTTTACTTCTTTTAAAAAAAGGAAACCGTGTGTTTGCTCTCTTACTTTTTTTTAGATTTAGAGACCAGGTATGAGACCAAGAAGTTCTCTTCGGAAAATGACATTCATGAAATAAACTCACCCCAGTGGAAGATAATGGAAAGAATTAAAAACCATGGCCTTAAGGGCCTAATTTTAAAAAGTGATTGGGAGTCCAAAAGAAAATTTGAAGGACAGGAGGGATATTTCAGTCAAATGAAAACTGCATCTCAAAAAGTGCCCTCTTACCAAAAACGCACATCTCTAACTCCACACCAGAGACTTCATTTTGTGGAGAAACCCTATGAATGTAAAGAATGTGGGAAAACCTTTAGAGTACGCCAACAGCTTACTTTCCATCATAGAATTCATACTGGTGAAAAACCCTATGAATGCAAGGAATGCGGAATGGCCTTTAGACAGACTGCACATCTTACTCGACATCAGAGACTTCATTCTGGTGAAAAGCTCTATGAATGTAAGGAATGTGGAGAATCTTTCATATGTGGCCCAGACCTCAGAGTACATCAGAAAATTCATATTGGTGAGAAGCCCTATGAATGTAAAGAATGTGGGAAGGCCTTCAGAGTGCGTGGACAACTTACTCTCCATCAGAGGATTCATACTGGTGAGAAACCCTATGTATGTACAGAATGTGGAAAGGCCTTTAGACAGTATGCACACCTTACTCGACATCAGAAGCTTAATATTGCTGACAAACTCTACGAATGTAAAGAATGTGGGAAGGCCTTTTTGTGTGGCTCTGGCCTTAGAGTACATCACAAACTTCATACTGGTGAGAAACCCTATGAATGTAAGGAATGTGGGAAGGCCTTTAGAGTGAGACAACAACTAACACTCCACCAGAGAATTCATACTGGTGAGAAACCCTATGAATGTAAGGAATGTGGAAAGACCTTTAGTCGTGGTTATCATCTTATTCTTCATCACAGAATTCACACTGGTGAGAAGCCTTATGAATGTAAGGAATGTTGGAAGGCCTTTAGTCGTTACTCACAACTTATTTCACACCAAAGTATCCATATTGGTGTTAAACCCTATGACTGCAAGGAATGCGGGAAGGCTTTTAGATTACTCTCACAACTTACACAACATCAGAGTATTCATGTTGGTGAGAAACCCTATAAATGTAAGGAATGTGGGAAGGCCTTTAGATTGCGCCAAAAGCTTACTCTACATCAGAGTATTCATACTGGTGAAAAACCTTTTGAATGTAAGGAATGTAGGAAGGCTTTTAGGCTTAATTCATCCCTTATTCAACATCTGAGGATTCATTCTGGTGAGAAACCCTATGAATGTAAAGAATGTAAGAAGGCCTTTAGACAACATTCACACCTTACCCATCATCTGAAAATTCATAATGTAAAAATATAAGATAGTTTTTCAATCCTGTCTTGTAGAACACTCTATGACTGTAGTAATTAATCCCTTTTGCTTCCTTCATACAGGGAACTGACTTGGCATGAGAGGTTTTATATCATTAAAAGAATATGTTAACTTAATGTATTCCACCATCACTTAAACCTGATAAACTTCACATTTATTCTAAAAATTAATCCTATCAATGTAACAAATGTGGGAGACACATCATCTCTGTCCAGTCACTTTCCCACTTGTATTATGTTGATAAGATGCTTAACTGCTCTGTGCTATAATTTTTTCACTTGTAAAATGGTAATATAATACTGTGGCAGAATAAAGATTGCTGTAAATTCTTTGACATTTCTCTCCCACCGTCAAGAGCTGGAATCTACATCCCTTCCCCTTGAGGCTGGGCAGACTGTGACTGCTTTGACTAGTAGAAGTACTGCTGTGCCAGTTTCTGGACCCAGGCTTTACTGGCAGATTTTACTTTATTTCTTGGAATGCTCTCTTAAGCTTAGGCCCTGAATTCTGTTAAAAAGTCTGGCTGCTCTGCTGAAGAGACCACATGGAGAAGCCCTAAGACCACATAGAAAGGAAGAGCACCCTTCTTAGCCCAGTCTTCCACACATGCCTACCAAGTACCAGATATTTGAGTAAAATAATGTTGGATCCTCCAGACCAGCCAGCAGCTGAATGCCAGACTGACTTCAGTTGATGCCATATAAAATAGATGAATCTACCAACTGAGCCCCTGCCCAAATTCCTAACCCATAAGATCATGAGATATAATAAAATGATTGTTTTAAGCCACTAAATTTTGTTTTATTATTATCATTAATATTACTCCTTTGAAAAGTCATATGAAAGACTATGGGTACAACAAATAAAGAAATGCCTTCCACTAACACTCACCCTTATTGAACCTCAGATAACTTACTCTTTAAAATAGAAATTCTTTCTCAATTTGTTCATAAAAAAGCAGATATTCTGGGGCACCTGGGTGGCTCAGTCGGCTAAGTGTCTGTCTTCGGCTCAGGTCGTGATCCCAGGGACCTGTGATGGAGTCCCGCATTGGGCTCCCTGTTCCATGGGGAGCCTGCTTCTCCCTCTGCCTCTCTCTCTGTCTCTTATGAATAAATAAAATCTTTAAAAAAAAAAAGCAGATATTCTATAATCTCCATTCTCTGGCCCCAGTCTAAATTTAATTTAAAATCAACAAAGAGTAATGTAAAAAGAAATTATTTGGAAATTAAAAATCACTTGTATTACAACTCTTGTGTTGATTTTTAAAAATACATTGTAGCCTTTTTATGATCAGACTGTCCTATTTTTGGCCAGTGGGAATCCCCTCAAATTGGTTCCTATATCCTTTTGTCATGACCACTACAGCCTTTGATAGCTTCCTTTTTTCCCTGACCAAATGCACTGGTCAGGTATGAAGTATATCAGGGCACTTATTGATAAATAAAGGGGGAAAGTGGAGCATTTATTTTGTCTTTCCTTTATTACCTATATTTAAGACAACCAAAAGTTGAAGAACAGCTCTTTATTATTAGAGAAATCTAGCTAATAAAGGTCAAAGGAATGACAATTTGAAAAATCACTTTCTACAAAATAATGGATCTTGGTGGTGATATTGATGGATGCAAAGATCATTAGGTGAAAAAGATTAATAGTAAGCTTTTAATGGAGCAGAATGACAGAACCCACTAATCTACATTAACATCTCAATTACATCAGCCAGACCGTGTGCATCTTGATGTTATGCAATGGCTAAATGTAGCATCATTTGTTAAGTGTTCTTGCCCCAAATGTTGACCCAGATGTATAACTTAGTCTCTAAATCTAATTACCAGGTTATAGGAAACTTGGGGAATAAAGGAACAAATTAATGACACAAGGAAGCAAACAACCAAACACAGAATGTACAAAATTTCACAGAATAAATGGTCTTTTAACTAATATATGTTAAGACAAAATAAAAACAATGTTGCAAATTAAAAGACTTAAGAGACCTATCAATTAAATGCAGGGTATGGAGTATTTTGGGATCCTTGTGTTAAAATGTACCCAGGATTTACTCTAATCAAATACGGTAGGATATGCAGACATGGAAATGACTATCATGAAGGAAGAAGTTTATACTCAAAGATTTCTAAAAACAGGAGGCGCAGCATGCCTGCAGAGCCACATGGGGAAATACCCAGTTCTGTTGGGAGGCAGAAAGTGGGAGAGGGCAGAGTGTGGCACAGAACCTTTACTGAAGTTTTCCCCAGGAATGGGTGACATTGGTAAGTACACTGAGAAAGTCTGGGGTTGGATAGTTTTAACAATTTTGGCAGGCTGAGTTACAGAGATGGTCCCTAGTTGTCTGGTTACCTGGCCCTGGGGTGATTTGGGCAGGAGGAATATTGGCTTGGTTTGTGAGAGTTTGATAAAGGAAGCACCTGGGGAATTTGGATTGGTTGGTTTGTAAATCAAAGGCATGATCTCAGAAGAGTTGTTTGGGGCACCTGGGTGGATCAGTCAGTTAAGCATCTGGCTCTTGATTTCGGCTCAGGTCATGATCTCAGGGTTGTGAGATTGAGCCCCTTGTCTGGCTCTGCACTGGGCATGGAGCCTGCTTAAGATTCTCTCCCTCTCCCTCTATCCCCCATCCCCCTATCCCCACCTCCCATCCCTTAAAAAAAAAAAATTGTTTGTTGTCTAGGAATTTGCTACCCCTGGGAAGGGTAGTCTCTCCAGGATCAAGTCCCCAAATGCCAGAGCATAAGCTTACAGAAATAAGAAAATATAGTCAATACAATCCTAATTTAGACAAATGAAAAAAATTTTTAGGTTGTCATGAAAACATAGAATAGATATTACATTATATTAAGCAATTGTTCATTTTTAGGCATGATGATGGCATGGATTTGGGGGTGCAGATGTGGGTGTAAGTCCTTATACATTAGAGATCCATACTGAAGTATTCAAGGGTGAAATTACATCATGTCTATGATTTGCTTTAAAATACTTAAGAAAAGGGGCGCCTGGGTGGCTCAGTCATTGGGCGTCTGCCTTCAGCTCAGGTCATGATCCCAGGGTCCTGGGATTGAGTCCCGCATCGGGCTCCCTGCTCAGCAGGAAGCCTGCTTCTCCCTCTCCCACTCCCCCTGCTTGTGTTCCTGCTCTCGCTCTCTCTCTGTCAAATAAATAAAATCTTTAAAAAAATAAAATAAAATACTTCAGGAAAAAAAGGTGGGATGGAGGAACAGATGAAACAAGATTGGCAAATGTTGCTGGATAAGTGTTGAAGCTGGATAATGGGTACACAGAGTTCACTGTGCTATTCTTACTACCTTTGCATGTGTTTGAAAATTTCCACAATAAAGCTTAAGTAGAAATCAAATCTGAAATTTTAGACCACTTAGTGATAAATGATAATGGGATGCCTACAAGTTAAAATTTGTGGGAAATCACCAAAGGTCTACCCGTTAGGAAATTAATAACCAGGGTGCCTGGGAGGCTCAGTCAGTTAAGCATCTGCCTTGGGCTCAGGGTCCTGGGATAGAGCCTCAAATCAGGCTCCCTGCTCAGCAGGGTGTCTGCTTCCCCCTCTGCTCCCCCCACCCCCGCTCATGCTTGCATTTGCTTGTTCTCTCTGAAATAAAATCTTAAAAGAGAAATGACCTTAATGCATTCAGAAAACTTGATTGAGGAATTACTGTTTGTCTTGTTTATCACTCTGTCCTCACACTTACAGTGCCTGTTGTATAACAGGCAGTTGATTTTAAAAATTGGGGGGAAAAAACCACATTAGCTTGAGCCAGAAAATAATTTTTTTAGTAAATTTTTTGAAAAACTAAGCTAAATACCAGGAAGCAATTCATACAATAAAAGTAGAAATTAATGAAATAGTTAATAAAACAGAGTTTATCCAAGGATGTTCTTTGAAAAGGCCGTTAGTATAGAATTGGCAGTTATGAAGGAAAAAAAGACACACAGCTTTTTATGTGAGAAAGGTGAAATAGCCACATATCAAAGAGAATTAAAAATTTTAAAGTTATATGTATTACTATATACATATATTTCAATATGTATAAAAATACAGAGAATGAATTATCTAGAGAAACCTAAATCATCAAAGTTGAAGATACTATACAAAACCTGAACAGATCTATAAGCAAAGGACAATATTGTGGTTATGATTTTTTATAGTTTTGCAGGCACTAAAAAGTTTTAAAGAATAGATAGCCTCTAACAAAATTTTTTTAAAAGATTTTATTTATTTGAGAGAGAACACAAACGTGGGTGAAGGGCAGAGGGAGAGGGAGAAGCAGACCCCCACTGAGCAGGGAGCCTGATGGGGGGCTCCACTCAAGGACCCCAGGATCATAACCTGAACTGAAGGCAGATGCTTAACCGACTGAGCCACTCAGGCGTACCACCTCTAACAAAATTTTGCTAGATCATTCTATAAGGTAAACATCCCAATAATAAAAGTAAATGAGGATAGCCTTTAGAAAGCAAAATCTGGACCAGTATCACTTAAAATACACACAAACATTCCAAATAAAGTTCAATAAATTGAACTCAACAGTCTACTAAAACAATTATAAAACATACAACAATATACCAGGAATATCCAGGGACCTGATTTGTTGTGATTTAATTAGGTATCAGATTTTAGCTTGAGCAATGTAACCATGTTGGAAAAAATTCACCTCAATAATTATTGATTATTCACCTCAAAAGTTATTCACCTCAGTATGTTTTAGGTTTTTTTTCTTATTCTCATTTATCTTAGCTTCATCAGCTTTAAAAAAGGAGTGAACAACAACAGATATGAGAAGTTGGCATTCAACAAAAAATTATTACCTTCGGGGAGCCTGGGTGGCTCAGTCGGTTAAGTCATTGCTTTCGGCTCTGGTCATGATCCCAGGGTCCTGGGATCGAGTCCCATATCGGGCTCTTTGTTCAGCAGGAGCCTGCTTTTCCCTCTTCCTCTGCCTGCTGCTCCCCCTGCTTGTACTCTCTCTGTCAAATAAATAAATAAAATCTTTAAAAAAAATTATTACCTTCCACAAAATAAAAATGAATATTATTACAAACCTCTGTAATGTCACTTTAGTCATACATTAAGACTTATACTTCCAAATCCATTTTGCTCAGATTGCGCAGGTGTCATTGAATAATCATTCATCTAGAATAATAGACCCATTCATGATTTCAAATTTTAAATTTGTAAACAGTACAATGTTTATATAAAAATGTAACACACAAAAAGTAAGTAGTATAATAAAATTAATTTTCACTAATCAGTATGTTTCTCCTGCCTGGTATCATTTTCATGTGAACAGAGGTCTTCTGGAGACAGTACATTAACTCAAAATTTCTGGAAGTTATGTTCCACAAGACATTAGTACTTTAAGATTTTTTTTTTTACGCAATCTCCACAACCACTGTAGGGCTCAAACTCACAACCCTGAGATCAAGAGTCACATGCTCTACCAACTGAACCAGGCAGGTGCCCCAAAACACTAATACTTTAATGAAAATGGAAGAAAATAATTTTGTGGTCAAACAAGCATGGGAGCTCTGTATACTATATTTCTGGCAGGGAAAATTCACATCAAGTGCCTAACAAGAGACTATCAAAAAAATGTTTCATTTTATCTAACCCACTGTATCTCAGACTTTATAGAACTCCCTGTGCTCTTCTGTACTTTACTGTAGAGAACTCTACTGTATAGAACCTACTGCAGATGTGATTCTACTTTGGAAGATATTGCCATAACCAGAAGGAGTGGCCTTAAGGATGGAAATGTCAGCATTATGACAGGTGTATGGTTATCTGTATGGCAAGGAAAGCAATTTAAATTATGTTATCCAGGGGCGCCTGAGTGACTCAGTCTTTAAGTGTCTGCCTTTGGCTCAGGTCATGATCCCAGTGTCCTGGGATCGAGCCCCGCGCCAGGCTCACTGCTCGGCGGGAAGCCTGCTTCTCCCTCTCCCACTGCCCCTGTTTGTGTTCCCTCTCTCGCTGTCTCTCTCTCTCTCTGTCAAAAAATAAATAAAATCTTAAAAAATAAATAAATTATGTTATCCAGTCAGCTGCTTGCTTTTTCTTTAATTTAAAATGATGCTTTTCAGGGCGCCTGAGTGGCTCAGTTGGTTAAGCGGCTGCCTTTGGCTCAGGTCATGAACCCAGGACCCTGGAATTGAGCCCCACATCGGGTTCTTTGCTCAGCGGGAAGCCTGCTTCTCCCTCTCCATCTGCCTGCCACTCCCCCTGCTTGTGCTTGCTCTCTCCTCTGTGTCAAATAAGTAAAATCTTAATAAATAAATAAATAATAAAATGGTGCATTTCAATAGAATAGAAACCCCCAGCACTTAATTCTTTATTAGACTATATACAATTTCTTGCTGCAAAATATTGCATATCTGTGTTCCTTGCTATCCATAAACAAGAGTTTCTCTGAGGTATTTATCAAAAAGTGGGATTGCTCAGTCACAGATTATATTCATTTTCAACCTCATTAGATAATTGTTGTAGAAGTGGAGAACATCATTGTGGCACCAATTTCCAACCCCTTCAACCAATAAAGTATTATTTCCTTATATTCCCACTTCCGGTATGTGCTTTATAGTGAGTTGAGCATCTTTGCACATCTGTTTATTGCTAAACACTATAATTTAACAGTTCATGTCTTTGCCCATGTTCCTTTTTATTAAAAACTTTCATATGAGAATTGTGGAATTCTAGATAATAATCCTTTACCGAGTATTATAAATGATGGACTTAGCTTCCCCAGATTGTGGCTTACAGCTGTATTTATGGTGATACTGTCATATTAAAATAAAAAAAAATTTTTAATGGAGGCAATCATACCTTTCATTATTATCTAATAATCTTTTTAGTTTTTTACTAGACCCTTGGTTTTCTAGGCACTCAGTTATGTCAGCTGTATATGGATATAACTGTTTTTTTCTGAGTATTTATAGTGATTATTTTATTAATCATCTCATAGAAAGAATCTCCAGAATAAGATTTAGGATTAGTGGTGATAGCAGGCATCTAGTTGTTTTCACCTATTTAATGGAAACCACTTAGTGTAATGTTTGTTCTAGGTTTGAGGTAAATAGACTTTGTTGTGGCTCAATTGTTTCCTTTAGTCCCTAACTAACTTTTTTATTAGAAATGCCTGCTGAATATTATCAGATGCTACTTCACATCGATATAATGTTTTTCTCCTTCAATTTGTTAGTGTGATAAATAGTACTTTGGTCATTAAGGCATTATGGTATTAGTACAAGAATGAACAAGTAGACCAATGGAACAAAATAAACAGCCCTGAAATAGACTTACATATACGTGGTCATTTGATTTATGACAAAAGTTCCTCTGCAATATGGTTACAACATAGCAGTCTTTTCAATAAATAGCACTGGGTCAGTTGTATATCCATATTGATAAAAAATTAATCTTGGCTCTTACCTCACACTACACACATATAAATTCCAGATGCATTAGTGATCTACTTATAAAAGGTAAAGCAAAGGCTTTAGAAGAAAACATAGAATATCCTTCTAGGCTTGAGATAGCAAAGGTTTCTTTTTTTTTTTTTGAGAGTTATTTTTTACTTTTTAAGATTTTATTTATTTTGACAGAGAGACAGAGAGACAGCAAGAGAGGGAACACAAGCAGGGGGAGTGGGAGAAGAAGAAGGAGGCTTCCTGCTGAGCAGGGAGCCCAATGTGGGGCTCAATCCCAAGACCCTGGGATCATGACCTGAGCCGAAGGCAGACGCTTAATGACTGAGCCACCCAGACGCCCCAGATAGCAAAGATTTCTTAAACAGAACAAAAAAGGAACTAACCATTCGGAGAAAAATTGTAAATTTTACTCTACTGTTTTTTTATTTTTATTTTTTTAGAGAGGGAGAGAGAACACATGCACACATGAGTGGGGGTGGGGAGAGGGAATGAGAGAATCTTAAGCAGGCTCCACACCCAGCGTGGAGTCCAATGCAGGGCTTGATCTCACAACTCTGAGATCATGACCTGAGCCGAAATCAAGATTCGGACGCTTAACAAACTGAGCCACCCAGGCGCCCCTAAATTTTACTGTATTAAATTTAAGAATCTATTTTCATCAAAAGACACCATTAAGAAAGTGAAAAGAAGCCACAGAGAGACTATATTTTATATTATATATAAATATAATACAACATATGTTAATATAAAATATATATAACATATGTATATAAACAAAAATGTAAATTAATATATTAGATATATTATAATATATATTATATATATTAAATAAATATATGTATATTTGACCAAAGAGTCAACCAGAATATATAAAGAACCCCTACAGATCAATAAATGACAGACAACCAAATAGGAAATGGGAAAGAAACTCAAACACTTCAAAAAAATGATATCCAAATGGCCAAAAAAGATAACCAAATTTGTTCAAGTTCATTATTAAGAAAATGCAAAAATTAAAACCAGAATGTGATGAGCATGCACCCACCAGAATAGCTAATGAAAAAAATGTGTACAAAGTGCTTGTGTTTAATGCATCCCTACAGTGTGCCATGGAATGCTCTAGCCTTTGACAATATGTTAGTGAATATTGAAGACAAGATCCCCAATCTCCAGGAAAATCTGGGAAACAGACAATCAGTGTGTCCCTAATTAAGAAAAGTTCAGATTCTGATAAGGGTCATGAAAAGATACTGGGAAGGAGAATTACCACAGGGGGACAATTCAGTAGGTCTTTTCATCTGAAGTATATATAGTGGGAGCAGTACAGGTTTTATGCAAGAATAGCCAGGTTAACACTGAAAAAGAAAAGCTACAAAGGGGTCCTAGTCCTACCAGATATTTAAAAATACTAAAAAGTCCCTATAATCAAAATGATGTGGTACTCATGCATGAACAGACCAGTGGAATAGAACAGAAAGTCTATAAATAGACCCAAAAATATAGGAAATTTTAGTCCATGAAGGGATGGGGAAGTGACACTTCTCCAATATACCTTTCTGAATATTTTTTACTTTGGGGACCATGTTAATATTTTAGCTATTTAGACAAATAAAGACCCTAAGTTGGAATATAAGCAGGAAAAGGTATTTCCCCACACTACAAGGGAAAAAACCAAGCAACTTTTTTTAAAGTAAGCTCTACACCCAACATAGGTCTACACAATTTCAAAATTGTGACCCCAAATTCAATAGTCACACACGGTACTGACTGAGCCAGCTAGGTGCCCCTAACCTAAGCAACATTTGAAAGACAATTTGACCATACTCCCTCAAGCCAAAAGCAGGAAAAAAAACAAACAAACAAATAATTAGCTAGCTAGTAGGACTGATTTACACAGTGATACAGATCAGCAATTCCTGGGAGTTGAAACTGCAGTTAGATTAGGCATTAAGTCTTCGTTTGCTGACATGGGTTTTAGCACAAATGACTCCATTTTTGGTCTGCTGTCTCCTTTTTTTTTTTTTTTTAATTTTTTATTTATTTGCGAGAGAGAGAATGAGAGACAGAGAGCATGAGAGGGAGGAGGGTCAGAGGGAGAAGCAGACTCCCTGCTGAGCAGGGAGCCCGATGCGGGACTCGATCCAGGGACTCCAGGATCATGACCTGAGCCGAAGGCAGTCGCCCAACCAACTGAGCCACCCAGGCGCCCTGCTGTCTCCTTTTTGACAGGTTATAATGCACTAAGAAGAACAGAGCAACTCCTGTTCTATTCCTGCCAGATGGCATAATCAGAATCTAATCATAAGGAAATCACAGAAAAATGCAAAGTCAGCAATATTGTACAGAACAACTGGCCTTTTCTGTTCAAGAAAGTCAAGATCAAGAAAGACAAAGTTTGAGGAATTGTTTCAGATGAAAGGAGACTAAAGAGACAGGACAATTAAATGTAATGGATGACCCTGGACCAGAAAAAAAAATTTCTATAAAAGCTTTATTGGAACAATTGTGAAATATGAATAAGGTTTATAGATAGAACAAAAGTATTATATCAGTCTAATTTTCCAATTTTGATCATTGTCCTGCGATTACAAAAGAGAACGTATATATTGAAACATTTAGGGGTAAAGGAGCCTATGTATGCAACTGACTTTTCCGAATGACAACTGTTCAGAAAAAAAAAAAAATCATAGAACAAATGTAGTAAATGTTAGCAATTGCAGAATCTACATGAAGGGTGGGAATTCTTTGTGGCATTCTTGCAACTTTCCGTAAGGGTGAAATTATTTCAAAATAAAAAGTTTTACTAACAAAGAGAATGTGTTTGCATTCTGCCTCCTCCTTTACTTACTCTATGATGTTGTGCAAGCTACTTCACCTCTCTCTGCCTCTGTGTCTGTCACATGAGAATCAAAACAGCACACACAAATGGGGCTGTCATGAGGAATAATTAATACATATAACATTCTTTTTTTTTTTAAGATTTTATTCATTTATTTATTTATTTATTTGACAGAGACAGAGCGAGAGAGGGGACACAAGCAGGGGGAGTGGGAGAGGGAGAAGCAGGCCTCCCGCGGAGCAGGGTGCCCGATGCGGGGCTCAATCCCAGGACCCTGGAACCATGACCTGAGCAGAAGGCAGATGCTTCATGACTGAGCCACCTAGGCACCCCAATATATATAACATTCTTAAAACTAGCCTGGCAAATAGAGCTAAAGTTTAGCTTTTTACAAGTCTTATTTGAAAATGTGTCTTTTTTTCACCTTCAAGAAAATTTCTCTCCTTGTCTTTTTTTTTTTGCTTCAAATTCCCTCTTCTTCATTATTATTGGTTTCTCCTTCTAGAATTTCTATCAGACATTAGAATTTCTGGAGCTGCCTTTTACATGTCATTTTCTCTCGTGTTTTCCATTTCTTTTCTTTTGAATAGAGTTCTAGGAGCAACTCTGAGCTTGATTTTTTTAGAAGATTTTATTTATTTATTTATTTATTTATTTATTTATTTGAGAGAGGGAGAGCACAAGAGAGCACAAGTAGCAGGAAAGGCAGAGGGAGAAGCAGACTCCCTGCTGAGCAGAGAGCCCAACTCAGGGTGGCTCAATCCCAGGACTCTAGGATCACGACCTGAGCCAAAGGCAGATAGATGCTTAACTGACTGAACCACCCAGGCGCCCCAGCTTGATTTTTCTATCGTCTCTGCCACTGTCTCCATTTTCTCAGGAAGGAAAAAGAATGCATAAAATCGGACTAAGCTTTTAGAATAAAAAAAAGCCCAGTCTGCTCTTTTGGAGATTAATCTGGTTTTATGCATATGTTTTCTTTTTTAATATTTCAGGGAGTGGGGAACTGAGGTATGGTGGGAGATTTAGAGGCTTAATTGAGTTTTAAAGGCTTTGTTCCAAATTCCTGAGGTCTGGCCACTTTCTGCTATTGGGATCCTTGAAATACTCTGGTGTCATTATAATAAATCTAAGTTTTCACTTGTTTTTAATTAAAAGTAAGATTTACAATTAAATTACAATTAAAGATTTAAAATTAAAATGATTAAATTAATTCTTTTATAGCCTCAGACTTTGTTTTAAACAATCTTTTTCTTTTAGAATGGTTTTAGATTTACAGAAGAGTTACAAAAATAGTTCAGTTTCCAAATAATGAGCACCCAGTTTCCCCTTTTCTTAACATCTTACATTACTATGGTACATTATCACAACTAATGAATCAATATTGATACATGATTAACTAAAGCCCCATACTCCAGTCAATTTTCTTTAGTTTTTACCTAATGTCCTTCTTCTGTTCCAGAATCCCATCCAGAATACATACATTTAGTCATCCTGTCTCCTTATGCTCCTCAAGATTGTGACAGTTTCTCTGAGTGTCCTTGTTTTTGATGTCCATGACAGTTTTGAGAAGTACTGACATTTTATAGAATGTCACTAAAGTTGGGATTGTTTAATGTTTTCCTCCTAGTTAGACTGGGGGTTTGGATTTTTTGGGAGAAAGATCACAACTACCATTCTCAAAACATCATATCAAAGGTATGCTATCAACATAACTTATCACTGATGATGTTAGCCTTAAACACCTAGCTGAGGAAGTGTTTGCCAGCTTTCTCCACTGTAAATTTACTTTTTCCCCTTCCTGTACTTTACTCTATGGAAGAAAGTCACTATGTACAGCCCACACTTAATGTGTAGGAAGTAATGCTCCAACTACCTGCAGAGGGGGTAATCTACAAATTATCTAGAATTCTTCTATATGGGAGATTTTTTTTTTTTAAAGATTTTATTTATTTATTTGAGAGAGAGAGAATGAGAGACAGAGAGCATGAGAGGGAGGAGGGTCAGAGGGAGAAGCAGACTCCCTGCCGAGCAGGGAGCCCGATGCGGGACTCGATCCCGGGACTCCAGGATCATGACCTGAGCCGAAGGCAGTCGCTTAACCAACTGAGCCACCCAGGCG
>NC_138384.1:38682831-38725199 GCF_054177405.1 Leptonychotes weddellii
TATGGGAGATTTATCTATTCTCTCATCTATTTTTTTTTCTCATTTTTTAAAAAAGTAATTTCCATGCCTCCTGTGGGGCTCAAATTCACAACCCTGAGATCAAGGGTCACATGCTCTACTGACTGAGCCAGCCAGTCACCCCAACTCCCATCTATTTATTTATTCAACCATTTATTTATATCAGGATGGACTCATGGGTATTTATTTTATACCATACTATTTTTTTTCTCAAATTGTTCCAGCTTTGGCTATTGTGAGCTCTTTCAGTTGGCTCCTGTGGCCCTTTGACAAAGTTCCATCATCTTGTTTTTTAGTACTTCCTTTACTTGCTGGTACTACAATATATTCCAGGCTTATTTTGTATATTCTCTGCCCAGTCCTAGAATCAGCCATTTCTCCAAGAGCTATTATTCCTTTCATTTTAGAATGGTATTAGAAGCCAAGATCTGGGCACAGAGATTGCTCATTTTCCCTGGGATGTCATTGCTTCCAGGCCCTCTCAGCAGACAAAAGTAAAGAATATATTTGTATATACTAACCCAAGTATATACACATATCTATAATTATATGTGTGTGTTGTTAAAAAACAAAATTCAACTGAGTAAATCTGAAGGTCTATTGGTTTTATTCCATGATTCCTGAAGCTGGCAGCATCCCATCTAGCAAGTAGAAAGGAGCTCTAGGGAGCTATAGGAAATAGGAAGGTTTTAAGGGAGAAATGGGGTGGGACAAAGAAATTAAAAGAGTGGATAAGAAGGGAAAGATGGTGGTGGAATAGGAGGACCCTAGGCTCACAAATACAACTACATAACTATCATATCATCCTAAATACCCCAGAAATCGATCTGAAGACTGGCAGAAAAAACTCCACAACTAAAGGCAGAGAAGAGGCCACACTGAAGAAGGAAGTATGGAGACGCAGCTTGGGAGAGAAACAGATCGTGGTCATGGCAGCAGCAAGGGATCCATGGTTGCAGAGAAGGGTGAGAGATAGACTAACACACAGGGGAATGCACAGGAAAAATGAATCCCCACAGCAATTTGTTTGGAAAGCGAGAGGGCCCAAATTTCTTTTTTTTTTTTTTAAGATTTTATTTATTTATTTGACAGAGAGATACAGTGAGAGAGGGAACACAAGCAGAGGGAGTGCGGGAGGGAGAAGCAGGCTTCCCGCTGAGCAGGGAGCCCAATGTGGGGCTCGATCCCAGGACCCTGGGATCATGACCTGAGCCGAAGGCAGATGCTTAACAACTGAGCCACCCAGGCGCCCCGAGAAGGCCCAAATTTCATGAGTTCTTGCAACCAGTGGGGCTTAATGCCTGGAGTTTTAAAGACCAGCATGCTTGGCTATAGGAGAGCTTGGAGGGCATTGGGGCTGTTCTTGGGGGAAAGGTAAGGCACACAGCCCACAGACATAGAGCATGGAAACAGCAATCTGAAGAGCTCCTGGGGTACCCAGTGGGGAGGTTACTGCTCATCTTGGAGCGTCCCAGAGAGGCAGTGTTCACAGAGAGCTCTCTGGGAAGAAAGGAATTGTCAGGCATCATTTCCCTCAGCCATCGGTCAGCATAAGCACAGGGCCACCTAAGGAAACCACCCAGGCACCCATACTCACTACCTAACTGCTTACACCAAACCCCACCTCCCTGCACCCTTCCCAGTCACACTGTCCTCAGTCCCAGCTTGGCATGCCCCCTTCCCCAGAAGACTGGCTCAATACCATGTCTCTTGACCTGGGAGTTTTGTGAAGCCTCATTTCCCATGACGGCAGTGATAGGTCTCATTTCACAAGCAGACCAGAGCACACCTAGTTAAAATGAACCACATTCAGGGCGCCTGGGTGGCTCAGTCAGTTAAGCGTCTGCCTTCAGCTCGGGTCATAATCCCAGGGTCCTGGGATCGAGCCCCTGCATCGGGCTCCCTGCTCAGTGGGGAGTCTGCTTCTCCCTCTCCCTCTGCCTGCCACTCTCCCTGCTTGTGCTCACTCTCTCTCTCTGTCAAATAAATAAATAAAATATTTTAAAAAATAAACATAAAAAAATAAAATGCACCACATTCAGGTCAGGGACCAAACACTGCCCACAACAGGCAAAGAGAGTCTCTGCAGATGACTGACCTGAAGGATAAAGTGGCCAGGACACAACAGAGGAGTGCATGCAGCACACATTGGAGACACTCCCAGAAGTACCAGGTCCAGAGGGACAGGGGACACTACATGGAAAGGGACACTACACTCCTCTTCATGAAGCCATTGCCCTCAAGAACAAGAGATGTAGTAGACCTTCCTAACATGGAAAGGGACACTACACTCCTCTTCATGAAGCCATTGCCCTCAAGAACAAGAGATGTAGTAGACCATCCTAACACACAGAAACAGTTACAGAGACTTAGACAAAATGAGAAGACACAGGAATTTGTCCCAAATAAAAAATAGGACAACGCCATTTTTTATTGTGAAACAGATATAAGTAACATGCCTGATGGAAAATTTAAAGCAATGATCATAAGGATACTTATAGGACTTGACAAAAGAGTGGAGGACACTCCCTCAAATAAATAAATAAAATCTTTTAAAAAAATAAATAAAAGTAGCAAGACAGAAGAAGACAGTTACATACAAAGGAAATCCCATAAGGCTATCAGCAGATTTTCCAAGCCAGAAAGGCGTGGCATGATATATTCAAAGTGCTGAATGGGAAAAAATCTGCAGCCAAGAATACTCTATCCACAAAGGCAATCATTCAGAAGAGAAGGAGAGATCAAGAGTTTCCCAGACAAGCAAAACTAAAATAATTCATGACCACTAAACCAGCCCTGCAAGAAATATTAAAAGACTCTTTCAGTGGAAAGGAGAAACCAAAAATGACAGTATGAAGGTAGGAAACACAAAAGCAGTAAAAATGAGTATTTCTGTGAAAAATCAGGCAAGGAACTCACAAAACAAAAAGATGTAAAATATGACATCATATACCTGAAACATGCAGAGAAGAGGAGTAAAGAATGGCTTCAAACTTAAATGACCATCGGGGCGCCTGGGTGGCTCAGTTGGTTAAGCGACTGCCTTCGGCTCAGGTTATGATCCTGGAGTCCCTGGATCGAGTCCCGCATCGGGCTCCCTGCTCGGCAGGGAGTCTGCTTCTCCCTCTGATCCTCCTCCCTCTCATGCTCTCTGTCTCTCATTCTCTCTCTCAAATTAAAAAAAAAAACTTAAATGACCATCAACTTAATATAGACTGCTATATGTAGAAGATGTTATATACAAACCTAATGGTAGCCACAAAAAAACCCCCCAGCAAACCACAAAAGAAAGACAAGAAAGGATCAGAGAAAAACCTTCAGAAACAACCACAAAACAAGTAATAAAATGGCAATAAATACATTTCTATCAGTAATTACTAGGAATGTAAATGGACTAAATGTTCCAGTCAAAAGACATAGGGTGACAAAATGGATAAAAAAAATAAAGACCCATCCATATGCTGCCTGCAAGAGACTCATTTTAGACCTAAAGACACCTGCAGATTGCAAGTGAGGGGATGTGAAAATATTTATTATGCAAATGGATGTCAAAAGGAATCTGGAGTGGTAATACTTATAATGGACAAAATACACTTTTTAAAAAGAGATTTTATTTATTTATTTGAGAGAGAGATTGCAAATGAGAGAGCACAAGAAGGGGGAACAGCAGAAGGAGAGGGAGAAGCAGGCTCCCTGCTAAGCAGGGAGCCCCCACACAGGGCTTGATCCCAGGACTCTGGGATCATGACCTGAACGGAAGGCAGATGCTTACTTAACCGAGCCACCCAGGTGGCCCAACAAAATACACTTTAAAACAAAGACTGTAACAAGAGAAAGAACACTGTATAATAATAAAGAGGAAATCCAACAAGAAGATATAACAATTGTAAATATTTATGCACCCAACATGGGAGCACTCAAACATAAAACAGTTAATAACAAACATAAAGGAACTAATTGATAATAAATACAATAATAGTAGGGGACTTTAACACCCCACTTATATCAATGGACAGATCATCTATGCAGAAAGTCAACAAGTTAACAATGGCTTAGAGTGACACACTGGACCAGATGGATTTAACAGATATATTCAGAACATTCTATCCTAAAACAGCAGAATACACATTCTTTTCAAGTGTACATGGAACATTCTCCAAAATAGATCACATATTAGGCCAAAAAACAAACCTCAAACAATTCAAAAGGATCAAAATCATACCATGCATCTTTTCTGACCACAATGTTATGAAACTAGAAGTCAACCACAAGAAAAAACCTGGAAAGACCACAAATACATGAAGGTCAAATAACATGCTACTAAACAATTGATGGGTTAATCAGGATATAAAAGAAATAAAAAAAGTACATGGAAACAAATGAAAATAAAAACACAATGGTTCAAAACCTTTGGGATGCAGCAAAGGCAGTTTCTAAGAGGGAAGTTTATTGCAATTAAGGTCTACCTCAAGAAGCAAGAAAAATCTCAAATAACCAACTCTACACCTAAAGGAGCTAGAGAAAGAGAAACAAACAAAACCTAAAACCAGCAGAAGGAAGGAAATAATAAAGAGTAGAGCAGGAATAAATGATACAGAAACTAAAAACACAACAGAACAGATCAATGAAGCCAAGAGCTGGTTCTTTGAAAATACCAATAAAATTGATAAACCTCTAGCCAGACTTAGCAAGGAAAAAAAAGAAAGGACCCAAATAAATATAAAATTACAGATGAGAGAGTAGAAATAACCAACACCATAGAAATACAAATAATTATAATAGAATATTATGAAAAACTGGGGCGCCTGGGTGGCTCAGTCAGTTGAGCGTCTGCCTTCAGCTCGGGTCATGATCCCAGGGTCCTGGGATGGAGCCCCGCATCAGGCTCCCTGCTCAGCGGGGAGCCTGCTTCTCCCTCTGCCTGCCACTCCCCTTACTTGTGCTCTCTCTCTCTGTCAAATAAATAAATAAAATCTTTTAAAAAATTATAAAAACCAGAATATTATTAAAAACTATATGCCAACAAATTGGACAACCTAGAAGAAATGGATAAATTCCTAGAAACATATAACCTACCAAAACTGAAGCAAGAAGAAATAGAAAATTTGAACAGACTGATTACCAGCAATGAAACTGAATCAGTAATCAAAAAACTCCCAACAAACAAAAGTCCAGGACCAGATGGCTTCACAGGCAAATTCTACCAAAGATTTTTTTTTATTTTTTTTAAAGATTTTATTTATTTATTCATAAGAGACAGAGAGAGAGAAGCAGAGGGAGAAGCAGGCTCCCCGCTGAGCAGGGAGCCCGATGCGGAACTCGATCCCAGGACCCCGGGATCATGACCTGAGCCGAAGGCAGACGCCTAACCATCTGAGCCACCCAGGTGCCCTCTACCAAACATTTAAAGAAGAGTTAATACCTATTTTTCTCAAAATATTCCAAAAACTAGAAAAGGAAGGAAAACTTCCAAATTCATTCTATGAGGCCAGCATTACTCTGATACCAAAACCAGATAAAGACACCATAAAAAAAGAGAACTATTGGCCAGTATCTTTGAAGAACATAGATGTAAAAATCATCAACAAAATACTAGCAAACCAAATACAACAATACATTAAAAAAATCGTTCACCATGATCAAGTGGGATTTATTCCTGGGTTGCAAGGGGTTCAATATTTACAAATGAATCAACATGATATATCACACCAATAAGAGGAAGGGTAAGAATCATATGTATATTTGAATAGATGCAGAAAAAGCATGTGACAGAGTACAACATTCATTCATTTAAAAAACACTCAACAAAGTAGGTTTAAAAGGAACATATCTCAACATAATAAAGGCCATATATGAGAAACCCACAGCTAACATCAACTTCAATGGGAAAAACTGAGAGCCTTTCCCCTAACTAAGGTCAGGAACAAGATAAGGTTGTCCACTCTCACCACTTTTATTCAACATAGTACTGTAAGTCCTAGCCACAGCAATCTAGACAACAACAACAAAAAACGTATCCAAGTCAGTAAGGAAGAAGTACAACTTTCAGTATTTGCAGATGATGTGATACTATATAAAGAAAACCCAAAAGACTACCCAAAAACTGCTAGAACTGATCAATGAATTCAGTAATGTGGCAGAATAAAAAATGAATCTACAGAAATCTGTTGCATTTCATACACCAATGAAGAAGCAGAAAGAGAAATTAAAAAAAAAAAAAAAACATTTAAAATTACACCAAAAATAGTAAGATACCTAGGAATAAACCTAATCAAAGAGGTGAAAGACCTGTACTCTGAAAACTATAAAATACTGATGAAAGAAATTAAAGATGACAGAAGGAAATGGAAAGACATTCCATGTTCATAGATTGGAAGAACAATCTACACAGTTAGTGCAATCCCTACCAAAATACCAACAGCATTTTTCACAGAGCTAGAACAAACAATCCTAAAATTTGTATGGAACCACAAAAGAACCCGAATAGCCAAATCAATCTTGAAAAAGAAAGCGTGGGCGCCTGGGTGGCTCAGTCGTTAAGCGTCTGCCTTTGGCTCAGGTCATGATCCCAGGGTACCGGGATCGAGCCCCACATCGGGCTCCCTGCTCGGCGGGAGGCCTGCTTCTCCCTCTCCCACTCCCCTTGCTTGTATTCCCTCTCTCGCTGTGTCTCTCTCTGTCAAATAAATAAATAAAATCTAAAAAAAAAAAAAAAGAAAGAAAAGGAAAGCGTATCTGGAGGCATCACAATTCCTGATTTCTTTTTTTTTTTTTTAAAGATTTTATTTATTTATTTGAGAGAGAGAGAATGAGAGAGAGCGAGTACATGAGAGGGGGGAGGGTCAGAGGGAGAAGCAGACTCCCCGCCGAGCAGGGAGCCCGATGCGGGACTCCATCCAGGGACTCCAGGATCATGACCTGAGCCGAAGGCAGTCGCCTAACCAACTGAGCCACCCAGGCGCCCCTACAATTCCGGATTTCAAGTTATATTATGAAACTATTTGGGAAGGCTCAGGTGGCTGGAATTTATGGGGTAGGATCAAGAGAACAGTTCTCTGCAAAGAAGAGTCCCAGAACTGTGCATAGGAATTTTCTTAAAATTTTAATACTAAGTTGTGCATGTGCAGGGAGACTCCACATAACCTAGCAGAGAACAACTGCTGGAGAGCTGTGAGCTGAACGGTGATTCTAGAAGTTACACAGTACTGGGAAACAGGAAATTCAAAACACGTAGAGTGGATAAACACTTCTGAAAACCCTGGTAGTTTGCTAATACCCTAGAAAGTACACATTTTAAGTGTAGGGCTAAGTTAGACCTAAAGCAAAGCTACTCTAAATCTACCAGAAGCTTCAAAGTAGGCCTTGAAAGGATCAAACTGATTTGCCAGAAAATTAACTGGCTGCTATAAAAAAATCAATATTCTTGAAAGTAAGATAACAAAATCCAAACTCTCAACAGCATAGTATCCATGATGTACAGTATACAATAAAAAATGACTAGGCATTCAAAAAAGCTGGAAAATGTGATCCATAAGCAGGAAAAAAAGCAATCAATAGAAATAGAACTTGGGATTACCCAGATACCGGAATTAGAAGGTAGTATAAATATGTTTATTAACTTAATGGAAAATATGGACATTTTATATTGACCATAACTGATGTTCTTCCTTCCTTCCTGTTGGGACTGTATTTTCATCTAAAGTCAATTCTCTTCAACCTGAAGAATTTCCTTTGATAACGAATAAATGGACAATGATGAGAGACAAACTCTCTAGAGGCCTGATACACAAAGGAAGCCATTTAAGATTTCTTTCTAAGTCAGCATGACTATATATAATCTTTGTTCAAACCAAAAGTCTGATTTATGATCAGCCATGTTTGCATTGTACATCTGCTTTGTGAATGAGTAGCCTAAAGGAGAACCATCTTCTCCTTGAGATATTTATTGATCAATGCTCCTAATCCCTGCATTCCTTGACATTAAAATTTGTGATTCCTGCCTATATGCTACTTATAATCTTTTGAGCTTTTACAAGATGTAAAAAACTATATATTCCTGTAAAAACTGTTCTTTCTCTGGAGCACTTTCTTTCCTGTGAAGAGCATGTTTCCTGGGCAGCTGTCCTAACCTGGGCTCAGATAAAACTCTCTTTCTTAGAGATTCTAAAAGGTTTGTTCATTTTGCGTCAACAATAGGAACCTTCGCAGAAAAACAGAATGTATAAAATAGAACTGAAAATGGAAGCTTTATGGGGCACCTGGGTGGCTCAGTCGGTTAAGCAGCTGGCTCTTGGTTTCAGCTCAGGTCATGATCTCAGGGTCCTGGGATAATGCCCTGTGTGGGCTCCCCACTCAGTGAGGAGTCTGCTTATCCATCTCCCTCTGCCCCTCCTCCCGCTTGCGCACTCTCTCTCTTAAATAAATAAATCTTAAAAGAAAAAAAGAAAATGGAAGTTTTACAACTGAAAAAACTGAGATGAAAATTTCACTGAATGCGCATAAGAACAGATGGGAGGCATCGGAAGAAACAGTCAGTAATCACCATGATAGATCAATAATGATCCAATCTGAAGTACAAAAAGGAAAAAGATTGAAAAAACTAAACAGAGGTACTTATAGAAGAAGACTTATAACTAAAGTTCTAGAATGAGAGGATTAACAGAATGTGGTAGGACAAAAACTATGACCAAAACTACCAAAATTCAACAAATAGAAAATCTTATAATCAGATAGAGAAAAACAATACATAAAATATTGGGGAACAAAAATATGAATAATGCTGACTTAATTAGAAATAGTGGTAGCCAAAAGACCATGGAATAATATCTTTAAAGCGCTAAGGAAAAGTATGTCAACTTAGAATTTTATTTCCAGAGAAAATATGCTTTTTTTTTTTTTAAAGATTTTATTTATTTATTTGAGAGAGAATGAGAGAGAGAGAGCACATGAGAGGGGGAAGAGTCAGAGGGAGAAGCAGACTCCCTGCTGAGCAGGGAGCCCGATGCGGGACTCGATCCTGGGACTCCAGGATCATGACCTGAGCCGAAGGCAGTCGCCCAACCAACTGAGCCACCCAGGCGCCCAGAAAATATGCTTTTAAAATGAAGATGAAATAAAGATATAGTCAGATAATTTAAATTTAGATTATAACTAGCAGAACTGCAGTTTAGAAAATAGTAAAGGAAATTCTTCAGGTTGAAGAGAAGTGACTTTAGATGAAAATACAGTCCCAACAGGAAGGAAGGAAGAACATCAATTATGGTCAATATAAAATAAATATAAAGTATGTTTTCTTCTTTAAATGTTATTAATATACATGACTGTTTAAAGCAAAATAATGCAACACTGTGTAGTGGGGTTTATAATGTATGTAGCTGGAAAAATCATGACAACAGTAGGACAAAGAATAAGAATTGTAAATGAAATGATAACGTTTACAAGGCTCTTATATTTTACATGGAGTAGTACAATATTAATTCTAAGTAAACTATGTTTAATAAGGATGCATATTTTAATCCCTACAGCAACCTCTAACAAGATGCAGGAAGGTATAGTAAAGAGCCAACAGAAAAATTCAAATATATCAGAAAAAATTGATCAATTCTCCAAAAAAAGGAGAGTTAATTAAAAAATGTGGCAAATAGAAGCCAACCAAATAGTAAATATAAATCCAACCAAATTATTAATTACATAAATATAAATGGACTAAGTATTTCAATGAAAAGCCAGAGACTGTCACACTGGATAAAAAATGTGAAACCCAAATTACATGAAATTGGGGCGCCTGGGTGGCTCAGTCGTTAAGCATCTGCCTTTGGCTCTGGTCATGATCCCAGGGGAGCCCCGCATCAGGCTCCCTGCTCAGCGGGAGGCCTGTTTCTCCCTCTCCCACTCCCTTTGCTTGTGTTCCCTCTCCCACTCCCTTTGCTTGTGTTCCCTCTCCCGCTATCTCTCTCTCTCTCTGTCAAATAAATAAATAAATAATCTTTTAAAAAAAATTACATGAGATCTACCAGAAACGTATTTTAAATATAAAATCACAGGTAGATTCAAGGGGAAAAAAATGGAAAAAGATATACCAGCCAAGCAGTAAGCATAAGAAAACTAGACTGACTATACTAATACTAGACAAAATAGACATTAAGACGAGACACAGAAAAACGTTTCATAATAGAAGGGTCAATTCACTGGGAAGACAATCATAAATGTGAATATACTATACAATTGAGCTTCAAAATACATGAAGCAAAAACTGAACCAACTCAAGGGAGAAATAGACAAATCCAGAATTGTAGTTTTCATGTATCTCCTACTTCATATATATTCTATTTGCAAAATAAGATTGGCCTCAACATTTTTAAATAATTTCTAAAGTTTTGTATTCTTTTTTTAAGTTTTATATTCTTGAGAGAAGAACTTCTTCTATCAATTAACTACTGTATCAAAACATTTGAGATGGGGAGGATGCTGCAGTGGTGGATAAATCCTGGTGGGCTTATCCTATTCCTTTCCTAATGAACCCAGGACATGACAAATTCAATGATTATTCCCTTGAGAAAGACTTCCGAAGATATCTTCCTAATGTTCACTTTTCAATCCTCTTCATCAGGAAGACAAAAACATAAATATAAGTACTTAACAGAGCTTGAAAATACTTGAAAACCTGATGAAACTAAAGGGAAAACAGAAATAGACACACTTCTCTCATACCTCTAATTACCAGATTTTAAAAAATCAGTAAGGATAAAGGACATCTGAATGGCAATTCATTAGTCCCCCCTTATCTTCAGAGGACACATTTCAAGACCCTCAGGGGATGCCTGGAAGGGTAGATGAACCCCATATTGTTTTTCTTTCCATACATACATGCCTATAATAAAATTTAATTTATAAATTAGGCACAGTAAGAGGTTAACAGAAATAATAATTAAATAGAACAATTATAACAATATGCTGTATAATATAACAAAACTTATGTGAATGTGTTCTCTTTCTCAAAATATCTTACTTATTGGGCCATACTCACCCTTCTTCTGTGACGCGAGATGATAAAATGCCTAATAATGCAAGGAAGTGAGGTGAATGATGTACACATTGTAACACAGCATTAGGCTACTATTGACCTCACCAAAAGAGGAGGGGATGGCAGTTGAGGGGCTGGTAACTAAAACTGAGGAAAGAGAAATGGCCGATAACGGGGTGGGGGGGGCAAATTTATGGATCACCTTAACCTAACAGAATTTACAGAACAATTTGTTCAGAACTGCAAGAAGGAGAAAAAAAAAAAAAACGAGAAGAGGAAGGAAGGGAAGGAGGGAGAGCGAGCAAGCGTGAGCGACCTTTCTGTGTCGTCCGCTCCCCGTTCTACTAGGGTTTGGGGATATTTTTATTGAGTACTTGATGTAGATCCACATTCTACTTGGGCATATATATTGAGCACCTGCTGTGCGCCTAGTACGTATATTATGTGTTTGCTGGTGTCAAGACTTCTTTCTAAGACCTACCAGGGATTTTTCAGCAACAAACACGACGCCAAGCTCCCAGAACGCGTTTCCTTCAGTCCGGGGCAGCCTTGAAGCCCCTCCCCTGATAGCCCACCCTTAAACCCCAAGGGCCTCCCAGAGATCTCCTCAGCTCCAGCTAGCACCCGCGCTTGCGCACTCCGCGCAGGAATTTGGGGGAGGGGCCGGGCCCTCCCTACCGAAGACTACATTTCCCACAGGCCTCTGCTCCTAGTTTCCTTCCGGCTTTCTTGCTGGTGTCGGCTCGGAGAGGTGAGTTGGTCGCGTGCGTTGAGGAAATGGGCGCGGGGGCGGCGTGGGGGCGGCGCGGGCCTCTGTGTGAACCGGGTTGCACTGACTGTGGAATTTGTGACGCTGACTGGGCATCGGGTGCCCTGAGGCGTCCCTTCCCTTTCCGCTTAAGGGCTGCACATATCCCTCGGCCCAGAATGGCTCCGAGTTAGATGTATGAACCCCAGAGTGAAGGCCCCCAACAAAAAGACGCAGTCCTGAGAACTGCAGGTCTCAGAACCACAGCTTAATCAGAGCTCCCTCGTAAGGAAACTACTAGGACTTCGGAGACAGATTCCAGACTTGGCCTTTGTACTCGGCCTTTCTCTGATACCGGGAAGGCTGAGCTTTACCTCGGACTCCCTCTTAGTTCCATCGTGTTATGTGCGTGGTGGATGGTGGGAGCAAGTGTGATAGCGGGGGTGTGTTCTGAGTTATCCAGGCGGGGCTGAGTGCCAAGGAAGGCTCAGTGCCTCAAGATTCCCGTCTCTTTTCCCCAATCCTGCTGATCTTTAGGAAGGAGAAAGAAAGTAGGAGATAAGCATTTGTATGTCTATATCTTCTTTGTTCCGCGAAATGTAACTTTTATTTTTGCATCTCCTGGAAAAGAATGGTGAAAATCAGTGCGGACTGAAAAGAGAAAAAAGCAGCCCTTGCTTTAATCACGCTGGGAGAGAAGAGACAGGGAAAGCCAGCTGCAAAATTAATAGAAAGTATTATTTCATGCAATTGTGAAATGCTGTAACAACTCCCTCTCTGAACAATTACAGCTGTTTTACCAGTGATGCTCCAGACTCGCTTTGCCATTTTTTATTTTATTACTGGAGATACTCAATTGCTAAACTACCCTCCCTTCAAGATAACCCTTACTCTCCAATTAATCCCTCATCTCAGAAACCGCAACCATTCCGGAATTGTTCCCTGCTTCCCATACATCCTTCAAAATCCTTCAGTTGGAACTCAACCCTTTACAAAAGAGCTTTTCTTCTCTTCCATTGCATTCCAACCCTTCCTGTAGAATTTCCTCCTTCTCTTGAGTCAATAAATGTGATTTTGTTGGACTATACAGGCTTGTTGCAGGTAGTCTTTAGCTGGTTAGGCTTTAACTCGGGAAATATCCTATCCGTAGACCTGGTGCTTTGCTCTTTTTTCCCAGTGAATGATAGGGGTGATGAGGTTACCTCCTGCCTCCTCTCCAGTGGGTATTCACATGAACATTTGGCAATCATTTAATTCCTTCTGTGAGCTGTTTCTTTCTAATCATTTAAATGGTTTGCAAATAAACCTCCTGAATGGGGGAGGCCAACTGCAGAGCTTTATTTTAGGCTTTGATTTGTTGAGAGGATTACAGTTTAGTTAGAATCATATGCTAGGTGTCTTTGATCTTCACCACTGCCCTGAATTCAGAAGCAGGCAAAGGTAGGAGATAGTTTGGTGACAGGGTTTTCTGCTTTTGAGGCTTTTAAGGAGTTGAAATGTGACAGGGTTTTTAATGGAGAGGTCTGTGTTAACAAGGGAAGGGAATGGAAGATGTTAGTAGAAATTTGAGAAATGGGTTCAAGTTTTTGACAGCATGAGTGGTCAGGCCATATTATTTATGTGTTCTTATGAGAGGCAGTTTAGTTACGGAGCTAAATTACCAGTGTTCTGGTCCTAAAACTACCCCATTAGAGGTGGGTGAAATTGGGGTAATTTATTTCATCGCTGTGCCATAGTTCCTTCATCTGTGAGAGGATAATGATAGAAACTGCTGTATAGGATTGCTATGAATAGATGAATTAATATATATAAAGCCCTAAGATAATGCTTGACACATAATAAGTGCTCAGTAGATTTAATTGTTACTATTATGTTGTAATTCCATCTTTTTTCTCATCACACAGATCCAAAAATTGTGAGGATTTCCCCACATTGGCTTCATCCATCCACAAACCCCCTTTTGTAAATTGTTGTTAATCAGGAGGAATTGCTTATCAATGTGAAGTTTGAAATTTATTAGCTAGCATTATAAGAGAGCAAGGCTGAGAAGCTCAAATTTTTATGGAAGAAGGAAAGAGCAGAAGAGAATTTTCTTTAATAATTCTGGGAAAAAGTATGTAATATTCTTCATCTTCAGTGATATAACTGACTTTTTTTTTTAAGATTTTATTTATTTATTCGTAAGAGACAGAGAGAGAGAGGCAGAGGGAGAAGCAGGCTCCCCGCTAAGCAGGGAGCCCGATGCGGGACTCCATCCCAGGATGCTGGGATCATGACCTGAGCCGAAGGCAGACGCTTAAGGACTGAGCCACCCAGGCGCCCGATATAACTGACTTTTATTTAATGTTTATTTGCTATTGAAGTGCTTTATTATATGTGATGTCTTATTTAATCCTCATAACAACCTTTTGAGATAGAATCTATAATTACCACCTTTTTTTATGGGAGGTGACTAAGGCTGAAAAGTTAAGTAACATGTCCAAGATCACAGTTAATAACTAGCAGAACTGAGATTTGTATTCTGAAAGTCACTTGGGGCACCTGGGTGGCTCAGTCAGTTAAGCATCTGCCTTCGGCTCAGGTCATGATCCCAGGGTCCTGGGATCGAGCCCCGCATCAGGCTCCCTGCTCAACGGGGAGCCTGCTTCTCCCTCTCCCACTCTCCCTGCTTGTGTTCCCTCTCTCACTGTGTCTCTCTCTGTCAAATAAATAAATAAAATCTTAAAAAAAAAAAAGAAAAGTCACTCAGGAAAAAAGAACAGCTGTTCTTAGAGTATCCTGGGCTTTTTTCTCAGTTCAACAGAAGACTTAAAGAAAACCTTGAAGTGGGGAAATTTTTGCCTTATTTGGCATAGTTGTGTATGTTAGGTTCACACTGTGTTTAATATGGTGGTGAGTGTTGCTGGCTTTTCCTGTAAACATTTTAACAGGTCCTTCTAGGCATATATGTGATTTTTTTTCTGTCACAAGAATTTAATGCCACACATGTTGGGATTGATTGATTGATTGATTTAATTTTTTTTTTAAGTAGGCTCCACACCTAGTGTGGAGCCCAACTAGGGGTTCAAACTCACGACCCTGAGATCGGGACCTGAGCTAAGATCAAGGGTCCGACGCTTAACCAACTAAGCCACCCAGGTGCCCCATGGGATTTTTTTTTTTAAACACACTGGCTTCACCCATTTCATCAAAATTAGGGCAACATCATCACGTTTTAGTATGTGCCTGGTTTTCAGTGATACAGATGCACTACTATTTAATCATTTCCCCAGTTAGATTCTTTTCAGCTTTTATTCATTGTAAACCATACCTGTCAGCATACCTCTGCCAATATCTTTATATACATGTGCAAATAGTTTCTTTAGTCTTAGAAGTGGAGTTCTGGGAACTGGTTCATAGGGTTTACAGGGTTATAATGTTTAAATGCTTCTTCACATAGTTCTAAATTTGGTCCAACACAGTGCCCATTTCCTCGTGACCTTGCTAATCTGGGACATCATCAGTCTTTTAGACCTCCCAGCCCTGTCACTGTAAGAATATAATTTTTGTGTGTGTGTTTTACACACATCTCGTTAATTAGTAGTGATGCTTAGTATCTTTTGAAAGGTTCTTTCTTTCTTTTTTTAGTGAATTGCCCTTACTCAGGTTCCTCTCAGTGAAGTAGAAATCTAGTCTTCAGAGGCAAAAACCAAAGTTGAAAGATGATTTTTTAGTTAGAGAAATGTGAACTCAGAACAAAGCTTTGCCACTTAATCATTGTAAATTTGGGCAAATGATTTCACCCCTGAGCGTTGGTTTCCTGATCCACTGAGGGATGAGAAGAAATACATAGCAGAGCAGTGCTGAGGGTCATGGGGTGATGTACGTAAAGCACCCATCACGTAACAGTTCTCCATGAATGTTGTTGACTAAGTGCAGTGGTCATAGTATGAGAGGGGGGTGGTGCAAAGGATGTCACGGTGTGAGAGGTCCTGATTGGGAAACAGGGTAGTGAGTTGTTTGGGCGGGGGAAAGGCCAGTGGCAGTAGCTGCGAGGCTCAGTCTGTATGGTTTTCAGGCTTCGTATTTAGGAAGTTCAGGCAGGATCCTGGGGGCTCAAGAGGCTGTATATGAGTGGTATGGCCCTTTCTCAGCCCTGAAAAGTACTGGAGGGAGGAGGAGTCCAACGTCAGGACCAGATCTACATTGACAGATGGGGAATCCTCCTCCGAAATATTCAGGCTTCTATACCAAACCCATCATTGTTCAGCTGGATCTTCTCAGGGCTTGGATTTCTTCAGACTTCTTATAGTCTCCTCTAGTTGTTGTGAGTATGAGATCAGGGTGGCTATAGTGGTGGAGAATAGTTAGGAAGTAGGAAGGGAAAAGAAAAAATCTCATTAACAGGGCGCCTGGGTGGCTCAGTTGCTTAAACGACTGCCTTCAGCTCAGGTCATGATCCTGGAGTCCCTGGATCGAGTCCCACATTGGGCTCCCTGCTCGGCAGGGAGTCTGCTTCTCCCTCTGACCCTCCCGACCCTCCCCCCTCTCATGTGCTCTCTCTCTCTCAAATAAATAAATAAAATCTTTAAAAAAAAAAATCTCATTAACATAAGTCATTTTGGGATCTCCGAGTTACATTTGATTTCATGGCCTCTTTTTTTTTCTTCCAGATCTGGCTTATCAGGGCTCTGCAGTTCTCCAAAAGAGAAATCTTGCAAAGGACTGACCAGTTCTTGCATTTCGAAACCATGGCCCATGTAAGTTGATGTTCTTTTCTCCTTTTTGAAATATTGTTGATCTCTAGGTCATGTGTACATACTCATTCCTTATCCTGAAACTTCTTATTTAACAGAACTCTGCCCAAGAACTTGCTTTAGTTACTTTCAGTCTTGTGAAGGTTGGGGACAGATAACCCAGTGTCCTTTCTATGTGCCCTTCCCTCTTCTGCACTAATGTGGACCATCTCCTAGCTCCAAAATCTTCTGTCAAGAGCCATGAGGGAGCAAAAGTGAAATGCCTTGAGAAAAATGTAGGCGTTCTCTGTAGAATGTCCCTTTGTTAACATTTTCCAATAGAACAGCTTTTGATTTTAAGATTTAAACTTCAGAGAAAGTAGGGGCGCCTGGGTGGCTCAGTTGGTTGAGCGACTGCCTTCGGCTCGGGTCATGATCCTGGAGTCCCGGGATCGAGTCCCACATCGGGCTCCCTGCTCGGCAGGGGGTCTGCTTCTCCCTCTGCCCTCTTCCCTCTCGTGCTCTCTGTCTCTCATTCTCTCTCTCTCAAATAAATAAATAAAATCTTTAAAAAAAAAAAAAAACTTCAGAGAAAGTATATTTCTCTGAATACAGTGATTTTTAGTCTGGTTTTTATGTAGGAAAAATTTGTGTCCCCAGTACACAATTTGACATCTTTTCAAAGTTTTTGAGCTTTTTATTGACATGTAAATAGAGAAAAGTGCACAAGTCCTAAGTGTGTAGCTGAATGAATTTTCATAAATTGAGCATATCTGTGCTATCAGCACTCAGGTCAAGAAAGAGAATATGGCTAGTACCTCAGATGCCCCCCTTTCAGTCACTGCTTGCCCACCCAGCCCAGATATAACCACTATCCTGACTTCTTTTTTTTTTTTAAGATTTTATTTTATTTATTAGAGAGAGAGAGCTCATGAGTGGGGGGAAGGAAAGGAGGGAGAAGCAGACTCCTTGCTGAGCAGGGAAGCCCAATGCAGGGCTCGATCCCACAGGACACCAGGATCATGACCTGAGCCGAAAGCAGCTGCTTAACCGACTAAGCCACCCAGGCGCCCCCACTATCCTGACTTCTAACATTATAATTGAATTTTGCCTATTTTTAGAACTTTAAATAAGTAAAATTGTATAGTTCAATACAACCTTTTTTAACAAAAAATAATGTGCAAGAGAGTCTTGTTATATTTCACATATAATTGCTAGACTCTCAGAACCATCTGCACATGTTTTGAGATGCATGCAAATATCATTAAAGCGATGTGTGTATCTGGTGCTGCTGGTGAGAATGGAGGTATCAGAGCATCATACTGAGTGTGAGTCATAACTGAGTGTTAGGTTCTTGTTGAAGTGCATTTTCATAGTGCACTTAACATGTAGTTCTTGTGTAGTATAAAATGAGTTTCCAAAAAGTTGGGGAAGTATTGAAGAAATTGTGGGGAAAGACACAAAGCAAGTGAGAAAAGTGAATTCAGTAAAAGAGACAATGAAAATACTAAAGCTAAAGATAAGTGTGCAATAACTAACCCATGTAATTCTATACTGGAGGGAGCTGTGAGGCTCTTTGGAAGCTTGGAATTGATGTATAATGCAATGGAGTTCTTTGCTTTAAAATGATGGGAAAATAGGTACCTGTTTAATAATGTAGTGTTAGAATGTCTGATATTCAGGAATGGGTTATTGGTATTAAGTGGGAGATCCTTGTTTTGAAAACTTTCCTTGAAGATTGGTGGTTTGATGAAAGAGAGAATTTGGTCCTGTTTGACTGCCTAGAGGGAAAACTCCAGACTTCTTCACAGATGTGAGTTTTCCAAGTACATAAGATGAGATTTAGTGTTGGCTGGTCTCAGTCTCTGTATGTGTTGAGATCTTATGGTATGTATGTAAGGCTTTGGGGATGGGGTGGATTCGTTAGGGATGTAATTGGGGCCTTATATTGTAAGGCCTAAAATTTCATATGCTGACTTGATATCTTAACAGGGCTCCAAAGGCCCAATCATGAGTTTCCCTGCTTTTGCCAAATAAGTTCTCCATCCAGCAGAAAAGACTCCCACCTGGCTAGCTTTCCTATCAGGCAGATGACCTAAACCCCTCCTGGTCCTTACTCTAAAGGGTGAGGACCTCCCTGCCGGCCCACAGAATTACTCAAACAAACCAGTCACGTCCTCCTGCGGGAATCAGGGACACCTTACCCTCTTTTTACTACAAAGCCTGCCTCCCACAGACCCTGCTTGTTCACTCCATTCCTGAGTGCAACCCCTGTGTGGCCCTGCATGACGTGTGGTGTTCTCCTCCCCTGGGCTGTGAGTATACATGTCTAATAAATGCTGTCAATCTCATCTGTCCAGTGTCAGGCATTGAGCCACCTCATAATATTTAGGGCAGGGGATCTCTCCCTCACCAGCGGGGTGATTAGGAGGTAATCAGAACAGAACTGCAAAGAGAGATCAAGAATCATCTCCAGCAAACCCTGAGAGAAGAACACCAGGAGCAAAGTCCATTGTGTAATTTTATGGGATGTACGGGTTTAGAGCAAGGTTTCTCAACCTTGGGACTATTAATATTTTGAGCCAGAGAATCTTTCATTGTGGGGGCTTGTCCTCTGCATTGCTGGATATCTAACGGTATCCCTGGCCTTTACCAATTAGATGCCTTGCATTGCTGGATATCTAACGGTATCCCTGGCCTTTACCAATTAGATGCCTGTAACACACCCACTCCCCCTTAGTGGTGACAACCAAAATTGTCTCCAGACATGGCCAGATGTCTTCTGGGGAGTGAAATCACTCCTTATTGAAAACCACTGGTCCAGAGTGACGTCATCATGGTTCAGTATCCTCTAACTCAGGAATGAGGAAGGGTGTTCAGTGAGGGATGACGGATGATAAAGACTAAGAAGGTCATCCAGACGCATAAGTAATAGATAATGTAGGCTGTGAGAGCTGAGGAAGATTTTTGAAATTGAACTGAATTAAAATATCTAAATCGAAAAGAAAAAGACTGAATCTGATATATTCAAAACGTGGACTACCATGTAGCAATTTCTTTAAAGTTGACTAAAGAAGTGGTCCTTATAGGGAAAATGTTTGTAAGAAAATCTGACTTTATGATGAGCTTGAGTCCATTTTCTTAGAAGAGATATTGTAGTACATTTGGGAGAAGTTTTTATCCGTATTTTTTCACGATCATTAAAGGGAAAAGAAGGGGGAAGACGTTTCCCATGAATTTGTTGTGGGGACACAGAGCTTGTAGAAGTCTTGTGTTTAGGGTTTCATTTAATTGGGACTTTTTTTTTGCTTATTTTATTCATTTCCAGATATTTTGGGGTAAAAAGTTAATCTTACCTGCAGCCACAGGACTGTTCAAGACATGTAGAACTCTCCTTCAGTGATACTGATTTTCTTACCGTCCCTGACACATAAGCCCTACCCCATTTGCTTGTTATATGAACCCTTCTCTGCATTGCAGTCCTCGATCTCCTCCCTTTTCATTTAAAAAATATTTCATTTATTTTCACAGGTAATACATGAGTCTTATTTTTTCAGGGTTCAGTGACATTCAGGGACGTGGCCATAGACTTCTCACAGGAAGAATGGGAATTCCTGGACTCAGCTCAGAGAGACTTATATAGGGATGTGATGTGGGAGAATTATAGCAATTTCATCTCACTAGGTAAGGCTATTTATCCCAAATTCTGTTGACTTTCTCTACTGTCAATTTTAGGAAAATGTTTTGAGAAACTAGATAAATTTTTTTCTCTCTGTTCCAAAGGAATGGTTTTAGCTTTGTTAGGTTGGAAATAGGCTCCTCCATTTAATACTTCATCACTTTCATCCGGCTATGCCCTTCAGATTTTTCTTCAGGCTCTGTAATTTACTTGTTTCATTGGTATCCAAGGGCTGGGCTTGAATTCTGGGTTGCTTACAACAGAAGCATTGTCCAAGAAATCAGATTTTACATTATATTTGAGCCCAGAATTAATACAAATTCTTAACACTCCTTTCTAATCCACCTGCAAGGAGAGTACCTAAACACAGGGGTTTTCAGTCTCTCTAAAAATCAGGGGAGCCTATAGAACTTACAAAGTATGAAATGGATCCACAAAGTTCGTTTAAAACTCAAGTTAAACACATTCTGTTTCCTATAACAGACATATTCAGTTCTACCTGCTCTGTGGTTGAAATTTAAAAACTAAGAACTTTGCATTTAATATTGAATAAATAATCCTAGAAAGGATCAGAAGAAGTACACTCTCCTGTCAGCAAATTGATAACAATAAAAATAGCCAATACACACACATAGGTGTGTGTGTGTATGTGTGTTTGTGTATATATAACTTTATATATTTGTACTTGGATACTATCCTGAGCATTATGCGTTATTAATTAATTCTCACAACTCTATCGGAAATATACTATGATTATTCTCATTTCAGATGAGAAAAGTTAGGCATAGAAGGTTAATAATTGGCTGAGGTAACACAGCAACAAAGGCAGGATTTAAACTCAGGCAGTCTGGATCCAGACTCTGTGTTCTTAACCACTACACAAGACTGCCTCTCAACAGAGCTAGTACAAGTTTAAATTATATTAAGGCCTGTTCTTAACCATCTGTTCCTTGTGCTCCTAAAGTTACCCTAATATGAGTGCTCTTCAACTCCCTTGATTTCTTTGTTCTTAGGCTTTATAAAGTACCATTTTGATCTGTAGTTAATCACGAACTTAACCAGATTTGAACCTGACTTTTGGGCTTATAATTTCATGTCACATTATCTTTTAAGCAGAACCTTCCATTTCTAAACCAGATGTGATTACCTTATTGGATGAAGGGAAAGAGCCCTGGATGGTCGTGAGGGAAGGGACCAGAAGACACTACTCTGGTGAGTGAGGGCTGAGTAGGATGGGGAATTAATTACTGCAGATAATTAGCCAAGCCTGTTAGCCTTGAGATGTTGTTGGAAATCTCTCTTCAGAAGCCCATGGCCTGCGGAGGAAAGGCCTGAGACCTGGGAAGCAAATTAAAATCTTTTAAACCTGGACACCAAAGGAACTTCATATTGATCTTGATTACAACTCTGTTTTTCTCATTTCTCATATTTTTCTCCTACTTCAAAGAGAGGAGCTGTTCTCAGTAGAAGAAAAAAAGATGACAAATAAACATAAGAACTGAAATCAACAAGATAGAAAAAGTAGAGAAAATTAATAAAGCCAAAAGTTGATTCCTTGAAAAGATCAACAAAGTTGGTAAATACTAGCTTGACTCATCGAGAAAAAAGACAACAATTGCTAATACTAGGAATGAAAGAGTAACTGGGTTATCACTTAACACCCTGTAGGCATTAAAAGAATAGTGAGAGAATACTATAAGTAATCTTATGCCAATAAATTGGACATCTTAAATGAAATGGAATAACTCCTTGAAAAACATAATTACCAGAACTGATACAAGATAAAAAAAAAATGAGTAATCTTATATCTATCAAAATAATTGAATTCATTATCAGAAATCTTTCCACAAAGAAAACACCAGGTTCAGATGGCTTCATTGGTGAATTCTATTAAATATTTAAGGAAGAACTAGCAGCAGTGTTACACAATTTCCTTCAGAAAAGGAAAGAACAGCTCCCAAATCATTTTCCGAAAATAGTGTAACTCGTATACTGTGTCCTGACGAATTACTACAGGGAAAAAAAATTACAGGCTCATTATCCTTCATGAACATAGATGTAAAATCCTTGAGAAAATATTAGTAAATTAAATCCAGCAATAAAAATGATGATCAAGTAGGGTTTATCCCAGGAATGCAAGCTTGGCTTAACATTCAAAAATTAATTAGTGTGAAAAAAATTAATCCATGTCATTCACCGTATTAACAGGAATGAGAGAAACCATGTGATTGTGTTCATAGACATAGAAATCGCATATGACAAAATTCAGCATCCATTCATGATAAAAATTTTCAGGAAACCAGAAATTGAAGAGAACTTCCTCAAAAAATACTGCTTAAAGAAAAACACTACATCATAAACTTCATCATACTTGATTGAAGAATTTCCCCTCTAAGATTGGGGACAAGGCAAAAGTGCCCACTTTTCCCATATCTGTTTAACATTGTATTGAAGGTCCTAGCATTGCAATACGGCAAGGAAAATAAGAGACATAAAATCAAAAAGAAGTTAAACTCTTGTTTGGAGATGGCATGATCATGTAGATGGAAAATCCTAATGAATCAAAACAGCAACTACTCAAAGTAATAAATGAAGATCACAGTAAGATCACAGGATACAAAGTTAATATATAAAAATCAGTTGTGTTTTCATATACTAGAAGTGAAAAAAATAAGGAATTTAAAGTAAAGAAAATTAAGTCAATTAAGATTAAAAGCAAATTAAGTTAATTTACATTAGTGTCAAAAACCAAAAATACTAAGGAATAAATTTAACAAAACATGCAAGACCTCCACACAAAAAATCATAGAACATTGCTAAGAGAAATTAAAGACCTAAATAAGTGTAAAGAGACTGTTTGGGGATGGGAAGACTCAGTATTGTTAAAATGTCAATTTTATAGTTTTAACAAGCTGATTCCAAAATTGATACGGAAAAACAATGGTCTTAGCATTTCTAAGATAATCTTGGAAAAGGAAGAATATATTATAGGATTTAGACTACATGACTTCAAGATACTTCAAGATTCATTATAAAATTACAGTAATCAGGGGCGCCTGGGTGGCTCAGTTGGTTAAGCCTTTGGCTCGGGTCATGATCCCGGGGTCCTGGGATCGAGCCCCACATCGGGGTCCTGGGATCGAGCCCCCATCAGGCTCCCCCTGCTCTGTGGGGAGTCTGCTTCTCCCTCTCCCTCTGCCTGCAGCTCCCCTGCTTGTGGCTCTCTCTCTCTGTCAAATAAATAAATAAAAGCTTAAAAAAAAAAAAAAAACTACAGTGATCAATGGGCGCCTGTGTGGCTCAGTATGTTGAGTGTCCAACTCTTGGCTTCAGCTCAGGTTGTGAGGGCGAGCCCTGCATCAGGCTCCAGACTCAGTGGGGAGTCTGCTTGAGATTCTCTCCCTCCGTCCCCCGCTGACATCTCTCTGTCTCTCTCAAATTGATAAATCATAAATAAAACTACAGTAATCAAGACATTGAGTATTGGATAAGGATAAACAGAACAGAACAAAGACCTTAGAGGTAGAACTCACACTTAAAAGATCATTTATTTTTTGACAAAGGCACCAAAACATTCCAATGGGAAAGGGAAAGTTTTTTCAACAAATGGTGCTGGATAACTGGGAAAAAAATCCTGACCCCCTACCTCCTCCCCAAATTAAGATGTATTTTAGACCTAAATATAAAAACTAAACATAATATAAAAAGCCAAATATAAAAGCTAAACTTGAAAAATAAAAATTTTTAAAATTCAATATAAATTTTATATAAAAAACATGAAAGCTAGGGATGCCTGACTGGTTCAGTCAGAGGAGCATGCAACTCTTGATCTTGGGGTTGTGGGGTGTAGAGATTACTAAAAATAATAAGAAAATAAACTTTAAAATAAATGAAAGCTAAATATAAAGCTTTTAGAGGAAAACTAGGAGAATTTCTTGGTTTGAATATTATACTATGGTTATGTAAGATGTTAACATTGAGAGAGGCTGGGTGAAGGTTGCATCAGACTTCCCTGTATATTTCTCTGCAGCCTCATAGGAATCTACAGTTTTTTCAAAATAAAAAGGAAGCAAAAATGTCCCATTAGGGATGATGGGTAAAAAATTTGAACAAAGAGAGGGGGTACTCTTTTTTATTGTCAATGACTATAATTCATTTATATATAAATCTGTGTTAGCTTGAGCTGCCATAACAAAATACCATAGATTGGGTGACTTAAACAACAGAAATTTGTTTCCCATCATTCTGGAGGTTGGAAGTCTGAGATTAGCATTTGGGGGCTCTGATGAGGGCTCTCTTCCTTTCTGGCAGATCTTCCCTTCTCACATTGTCCTCACATGGCAGAGAGAGAGGAGGAGGAGGAGAGATGGAGAGAGACCTCTTATAAGGCCACCATTCCTATTGGATTAGGAGCTTTATGACTTCATTTAACCTTAATTGTCTTCTAAAAACACTATTTCCAAATATAGTCAGGGTGGGTGGTCAGGGCTTCAATGTATAATTTGGGACGGGACACAATTCAGTCCATAGCAATATCTATCTATATAGGATCCAGTTTCTTTCTGGCTTCTGTTTTGATTAGTTTATATGTCTTTTGTTGTCTACAAATATATTCGTTCATTGAGTACCTGGTCGGAACCATGAACTGTGCTAGCCACCGGTGGAACAATTGTGAACAAGAGTGGTAGGTTCCAGCAGTCATGTTTACATTTTAATAGGAGTAAGGACATGAAGTAAACAAGTAAATGAATAAATAATATTAGGTGGTGACAAGTATTATTAAGTGAGAAGAGCAAGGGAATAGAAATTGGCAGGTGTAGACACATTTGTGTTAGGGTGGTTAGGGCTTTTTAAGGAGGTGATATTTGAGTGGAGACATGAAAAAAGAGCTCAAGTTATAGGAATATCTAAAGCCAGAGCAGTCCTGATAGAACAGCACATGCAAAGGCCTTGGATCAGGAGATAAGTTTTGTATGTTTGAGGAACAGCAAAAAGGCCAGAATGATGATTATTCAGAGGTAAGGCATGTGACTTTTAAATGTGAAAAAAGCCATTGGAAACTTTTGAGCAGGGGAATTACATAAGCTGATTTGTCTTATAATTATCACTCTATGGAGAACGATTGAATAGGGGCAAGATGGGAAGGAAGACCAGTTAGGAGGTTATTTCTTTTGTCCCGGTTGAAGATTATAGTGGTTTTGATTGGAATAGTAGTGATGGGAGGTAGAGTTAGATTCATGGTAGATGTGCCCAGTACATGTTGGTCTGCTCCTCTGTCTGGATACTTTCCTCACCTTACTTGGATTTCAACAACCTGCCTGAGGCTGCCCCGATCGGTGGATGCCCTCTTTACCCGGATTGGACTCCTCACACAGCGTCCTTCCCCCAACATGGATAAGAAGCATCTTTGTCCTTTAATTGATGTTATTTTATCCATCTACATTTAAGTCATTTTCTTATGTATTCAGGTGCAAATCTACTATCTTCCTAATTTTTTCCATTTGTTCAACTTATTCTTTCTTCCTTTTCTTCCTCTCCTGCCTTTTCTGGATTAATGAAATATTTCAATTTTAGCTTTGCCTCTTGAGTGTGTTAGTTACGTATACTTTTAGTTTTCTTCTCAGAGTTGCCCTAGAGATTAAAACATGGATTCTTTACTTACTACATTGTACCTTAAATTAATTCCTTTATATCTTTCCCAATATTGTGAAGATATTAGTAACATTTTATTTATTTAGTTTTATTTATTTATTTGAGAGAGAGAGAGCACAAGCAAGGGGAGCAGCAGAGGGAGAGGGAAAAGCAGGCTCCTTGCTGAGCCGGGAGCCTGATGCAGGGCTCAATCCCAGGACCCCAGGATCATGACCCGAGCCAAAGGTAGACACTTAACAGACTGAGCCACCCAGGCGCCTCAGTATTTATTTAGATTTACCTACATGTTTACCTCTTACAGTGCTCCTCATTTTTTTCTGCACTGCCATGCTTCTATCTGGAATCATTTTCTCTGTACCTGAAGAACGTCCTTGAATATTTCTTTTATTGTGCCTCTTGGCAATGAATTCTCTTAGGTTTTGTTTGAAAAAATATATATATTTTTAAAGATTTTATCTATTTATTTGACAGAGAGATAGTGAGAAGGGCAACACAGGCAGGGGGAGTGGGAGAGGGAGAAGCAGGCCTCCCGCCGAGCAGGGAGCCCGATGCGGGGCTCGATCCTAGGACCCTAGGATCATGACCTGAGCTGAAGGAAGACGCTTAACAACTGAGCCACCCAGGCGTCCCTGAAAATATTTTTCAAGGGTACAGAATTTTGTCTTTGTTTTTGTTGGGTAGAATTCGGGATTGGCAGTTATTTTCTCTTAGCAAATATCTTGTCTTTTGGCTTCTATCATTTCCATTTAGCAGCAATTTGTTGGTCATATTGTAATTCCTTCTGAGGTATTGTTTTGGAAGTATTTTTTTCCCTTATGACTGCCTTTAGAATATTCTTTCTTGTTTGGTTTTCACAGATTTACTGTGGTGTATCTAGTTTTATATCGTGATGTATGTATTCTGTTTGCTGTTTTAAAGAATTAAATTAGGCTTCATATCTTGTCAGTTTTGAAAAATTTTTGGTTATATTTTCAAGTATTGTTTCCCATTTTTGCTCTTCTCTCTTTCTGGGACTCAGGTTACACATATGTTAAACCTTTTTAAATTGTTGCATATATCTTATGTTCTTTTCTGTTTTTTCTTTTTTTCTTATTTTTTATTCCTGTGCTGCTTCTATAAACCCATTTCCTAGTTCACTGATCTTCTTTTCTGCTAAGTCTAATCTACTGTTAAAGAAAGTCTAATCTACTGTTAAAGATATCTGTTAAATTCTTAATTTTAGTTATTGTATTTTTCAGTTATGAGATTTCTATTTGGAGATATATATATACACATATATACATATTTTTTATATATACATGTAAATGTATGCTTTTTGAAAAGATTTTATATATACATATATAATTTGTTTTGCTTTTTTTGAGAGAGATTGGAGGGGTGAAGGAGAAGGAGAGAGAGAATCTTAAGCAAGAATCTTAAGCAAGCACTCCCAGTGTGGAGTCTGACACAGGGCTCGATCTCACAACCCTGAGCTCATGACCTGAGCTGAAATCTAGAGTCAGATGCTTACCCGAATGAGCCACCCAGGACCCCTCTTTTTTTTTTTTTTAAGATTTTATTTATTTATTTGACAGAGAGAGACACAGCGAGAGAGGGAACACAAGCAGGGGGAGTAGGAGAGGGAGAAGCAGGCTTCCCACAGGGCAGGGAGCCCGATATGGGGCTCGATCCCAGGACCCTGGGATCATGACCTGAGCCGAAGGCAGACGCTTAACAACTGAGCCACCCAGGCGCCCCAGGACCCCTCTCTTAATAGACTTCATTTTTAGAGCAGTTTTAGGTTGACAGCAAAATTGAGCAGACGGTGGAGATTTTCCACATATTCCCTAAGAGTGCATTATTTTTGCAAATTAGTGGGAATTGACATCTTTTTTTGTGTTTACATTTTTAAAATACTTTATAAGTCTAGTTAATTAATAAACTATAATTTATGTACATTAAAATTCACTCTTTTTAGTACCTAGTTTTATGAATTTTGAAAAATGATACAGTTATGTAACCACCATAATCAAGAGTTTAGAATAGTTTCAAAGTCTCTTCATGTTTCATAGTGATGAGACTTTTGAGTCATTTCAGCAGTTTTATACATTTGTACTGTAGTCATAGAAAAAAACCTTTCTTATCTCTCCTACCCACTTGTCCCCATATTTTTGCTTATTTCATTCAACTTTTAGATTTTCTCATGCAAGTCCCCCATTATCTTTGGATCATTAGTTTCGAGCCTATATCCCAACATAGCCTTTGTTTTTACTCTTTTGCACTCAGGTGATCCCAAGTACCATTCCATATTTGACAGTCATTCTCCTATACTCAATATCTGCCCATGCCTTTTTGCTCAGGATTTCATAAGCCTTTCAATGTTAGGATTATTGAAAGATACTTGAGGTAGTTTTCTGGGAAGTACAAACCTTGCTTTAGCTATATAGAATGGGAAGGAACACCTGGAGGAGGTATGAAGGAACAAAAATTTGAGTAAATGTAGCACTGATAAGTAATAGTATAAACTCTAGTGGAGAAAAGTAAAACATTGTAGTACGTTTTTTTTTTAGGTAAACACTACTCCCAACATGGGGCTCAAACTCACAACTCTAAGATCAAGAGTCACATGCTCCACTGACTGAGCCAGCCAGGCGCCCCTATTGTAGTACATTTTAAAAGTTTAGAAACAGATGTACATATTCATTAGTGATTATGTAATTATGGGAATAAATGAGTAACATCCATTGTGTATTTGGGGTTTGTTATTTAATGGTAAATGGACTTTACAGATTGTTTCTGCCACTAGGGAAGCTTAGGGGTAAGAAACTAACAGAATAACAAATGAGAAAATTTATAAATATTCCAAAATTGGGACAAAGAAGAGCAACCTGTTGCTGGGATGGAAGATAGAGTGCATAGTTTTAAACAGGATCAGCAGGAATGGCTTTTTGGAAGAAGTGATTTTTGACTGAGACCTGATGATGAAGGGAAGCCAAGCATGCAGGCAGAGGATTTCTCAAAGGAACAACCTGTGAAAGGTCCTATTTAATGGGAACAGTGGTAGTGCCTTTTGTGAGCTGAAAAGAGGCCTTTGTGGCATGAACAGAGAGAGTAAATGAGAGGCGTTGATAAGCAGATAAGCAGCTTATTATCCATGTTCTGGTATTTATATTTGATTCTAAATATAAAGAGAAAGCATTAAAAACATTTAAGTAGAGAGACTCAAATATTGATCAGCATCAGAATAATTTACTGGAGAATTTAAATAAGTACAAAACAAAAACAATGCCCAGGACTTAATCCTGTAGTTTATGTTGCAGTCCGTTAAAAATGCTTCTGTATAGTTTTAAGAAATCTTCAGGTGATTCTTATCACTGATGTAACTTCTTTCCCTAATCACCAGCCTTATCTCCAGTCCTGGACTCCATTCTCTGTGTTTCCTTTGCCTTTTTTTTTTTTAAAGATTTTATTTATTTATTTGACAGAGAGAGACACAGCGAGAGAGGGAACACAAGCAGGGGGAGTGGGAGAGGGAGAAGCAGACTCCCCGCTGAGCAGGGAGCCCGATGCGGGGCTTGATCCCAGGACCCTGGGATCATGACCTGAGCTGAAGGCAGTCGCTTAACCAACTGAGCCACCCAGGCGCCCCTCCTTTGCCTTTTTTCTCTTTTTTTAATGTATGAGAATACAGTGTGTTCCATAATACAATTAATAACCCTCAATACAAATTAGCTTAATAGTGATATGGAATAGGGAATGATAGCAGTATAATGTGAGAGTTAGTTGGTTCACAGGTCATTTTCCTACTTGAATGAAGCCAGAATAGAAGTAAACTTACAACATTCAGCAAGAAAGGCAAAGTGTTCAATGGGATATTTTATTGTTGGTGGCCCTTTCACCTCTATATGAAAAAAATCAGCAATAAGTGTCTACATCCAGGACTTTCTCCCCAGAGATAGATGCCATCAACCTTGCATGGCTTCTAGCTGGAGACAGGTTACATTTTACCCTATTCCCACCTTAATGGTAGCCTTGCTGGCTCAGGGCTTTTTTTTTTTTTTTTTTTTTAAGATTTTATTCATTTATTTGAGAGAGAGAGCACAAGCAGGGGCAGCTGCAGAGGGAGAGGGAGAAGCAGACTCCTCATCCTTACCGGGCAGGGAGCCCAACATGGGACTCGATCCCAGGAGCCCCAGGTTCACGACCTGAGCCGAAGGCAGAGGCTCAACTGACTAAGCCAGTCAGGCGCCCCTCAGGGCTTCTTGTTCATTGCAATGTCTCAGCACCTGAAATCTAGCTTTTCCACTTTTCTGTGTGTGCATTTCAGTATCCATGAAGTGGCCTTCAGCCGTGTTGAACTGCCTTTTGAGTTATCTCTTGAAATATCAATTATTATATTTGTTAGCGCTCTGCCAATAAAGTTGCATGGGTTTGAGTGGTCTTCTCTAGCCGTTTTCTTCATAAACTCTTAATTTTTTGGTGTGTAATTTTGCAGAAGATAAGGGTTTTTCTAGGTACACATATGTGGTATTGTAGCAGAAATGCCTGTTTTAGAGATACCTAATCCATTCACTTGTAGTAAGCATTATTTTAGGTGCCTTTTATTTCTCTATAGAAGTTTTCTTTCTTCTGTCACAGGAAAATAGTGTGTGTTTGCCTTCTGTTTTCTTTCAGATTTGCAGTCCAGATATAGGACCAATACTTTATCTCCACAAAAGGACATTTATGAAATATATTCATTCCAGTGGGAGATAATGGAAAGAATTAAAAGCTGTAGTCTTCAGGACTCCATTTTTAGAAATGATTGGGAATGCAAAGGCAAGATTGAGGGACAAAAGGAACCACAAGAGGGATATTTTGGGCAAGTGAAAATTACTTCTGAAAAAATGACCACTTACAAAAAGCATAATTTTCTTGCTGAATATCAGAGAGTTCATAATGGAGAAAAGTTGTATGAATGTAAGGAATGTAGGAAGACCTTTATTCGTCGCTCAACACTTAGTCAACACCTGAGAATTCATACTGGTGAGAAACCTTATAAATGTAAGGAATGTGGGCAGGCATTTAGACAGCGTGCGCACCTTATTCGACATCACAAACTTCATACCGGTGAGAAGCCCTATGAATGTAAGGAATGTGGGAAGGCCTTTACAGTGCTCCAAGAACTTACTCAACATCAGAGACTTCATACTGGTGAAAAGCCCTATGAATGTAAGGAGTGTGGAAAGGCCTTCAGAGTGCATCAGCAACTTGCTCGACATCAGAGAATTCACACTGGTGAGAAACCCTATGAATGTAAGGCATGTGGGAAGACCTTTAGGCAGTGTACACACCTTACTCGACATCAGAGACTTCATACTGCTGAGAAGCTCTATGAATGTAAGGAATGTGGGAAAGCCTTTGTATGTGGTCCAGACCTTAGAGTACATCAGAAAATTCATTTTGGTGAGAAACCTTATGAATGTAAGGAATGTGGAAAGGCTTTTAGAATATGCCAACAACTTACTGTCCATCAGAGTATTCATACTGGTGAGAAACCCTATGAATGTAAGGAATGCGGGAAGACTTTTAGACTAAGGCAGCAACTTGTTCGCCATCAGAGAATCCATACTCGTGAGAAACCCTATGAATGTATGGAATGCTGGAAGACCTTTAGTAGTTACTCACAACTTATTTCACATCAGAGCATTCATATTGGTGAGAGACCTTATGAATGTGAAGAATGTGGGAAGGCTTTTAGATTGCTCTCACAACTTACCCAACATCAGAGTATTCATACTGGTGAGAAACCTTATGAATGTAAGGAATGCAGAAAACCTTTTAGACTGCTGTCACAACTTACTCAGCATCAGAGTATTCATACTGGTGAGAAACCTTATGAATGTAAGGAATGTGGTAAGGCTTTCAGACTTTATTCATTCCTTACTCAGCACCAGAGAATTCATACTGGAGAGAAACCCTACAAATGTAAGGAATGTAAGAAGGCCTTTAGACAACATTCACACCTTACTCAACATCAGAAAATTCATAATGGGGTTTAATATGAGAAAGCCTTCAATTGTACATTATGTTACAAGAATATCTGAAAATTCATTTTTGAGAAATTTGCTTCATGCTTCAACTAAGCATAAGAAATTTTATATTATTGAAAAAAATATGTTGCTTTAAAAGCCATCTATCACCATTCAAACATTGTTTATCTTCAGCAAATTTATATGAGGGAATAATATAATGAATGTAGGGAAATCTTTAGCCTTACCTATCATTATCCGCATTTCACTCCTTTATTACCAGTGTGTTATTGGACAAGGTACTTAAACTTCTGTGCCTCATTCTGCTCACTTGTAAAATGGTGATAATAGTACCTATGTATATTAGTTATTTATTGCTATGTAATTACCACAAACTTAGTAGCTTAAAATAATATACATTATCTCACAATTTCTATGGGTCAGGTGTCTGGGCATAACTTTGTTGGGTCTTCTGCTTCAGGGTCTCTCACAGAGCTAAACTAAAGGTTTCGGCCAGGGTTCGGTCTCATCTGAAGGCTCAACAGGGGAAGGGATCCATATCCAACCTCACATGGTTGTTGGCTCTCGCACTGAGGTCCACAGTTTCTAGCTGGCTGACGGCTGACCTTAGTTCCTTGCCAAATGGGCTTCTTCAACATGACTGATTATTAAGTGTGCAAGCCAAGAGTGCAGTAGAATCTACTAGCATCATAGAAGCTATAATCTTGTGTGGTCTAATCACCAAAGTAACACCTTTTAGTCACTTTTGCTGTATTCTACTGGTTAGAAGCAAGTTACTGGGTCACCCCACACTCAAGGGTAGAGGATTACACAAGAGTATGAATACCAGGCTGTAGGGACCATTTCAGAGTCAGCCTGCCACACTGTGTAATAGGATTGTCTTAAGGATTAAGTAGTTAATGTTTGGAAAAATAGCAGCCACATAGCATGTTTTCTGTAAATATTATCTACAGTTGTTATCATTAGTGTTAGTGAATTCATATGAAAGGAATTTACTCTAGAAGTAGTAAATGTAGAAATGCCTCATGTCACTGCTCAGCACTTACTAAACTTAAGATAATTTATTCCAGATAAAATCTAAGAGGTTATATTAAATGTGCGAAGTTCTTCATCATTTGAGCTGCATCAATCATTTCATGCTGAAAAGAAACCTTACGAATGTCATGAATGTGAGGTTAAGAGTACAACTGTTGAAGAATCAGAAAAATACGAAATTATTTTCCCATAATAAATTCCAAAGAGTAAATGTTTTGCAATCCCTGTTGTCTGGCCACTGTTAAAGCTTAATTAGAAACATCAAAAAGATGGCAGAAAGGAAACCAGTTGGAAATTTAATAATGTGTGCGCATGTGTGTGCGTATACATGTATGTAAAACTCATATAAAAGAAAGATCATCATTCCATTACAGGCAGTGTATGGTTTGATGTTCAAATTGCCCCATCTTCAACCAGTGGGAGTTGGGTCTTCTGACATGACCCCACTAGTAGTTTGATAGTTTACTTGGTTACAGCTGCACAGTTTGGTCAGCAATGGAAGATGCTTGGGCACCAACTCATCCTGAAAATTGGTAAGGGGAAAAACAAGCATTTATTTTGCTTTTTCCATGTGAACCAAGTTTCAGGGCCACCAAAAGCTGCTCAGATTAAAAGGTTTTTGTTTTGTTTTGTTTTTAAGAAATCAGTAAATACAGAAAGAATGATAGGATTAGAAAAATCACCATTTTCTAGTTCCCTAATGGAATAATGGGTCCAGAAAATGATCTTCAGTCGATATTAAAACTATTGGGTGAAATATTTTATAGTGAGAACTTTACAGTGGATTTATCAAGCTGACCACCTCTGAGCCCTTTGATCAATTTTAATCTCTATAAAAGTGGGACTATCAGACAATATCTACATCCTGATAAAATGCAATACAAAATACAAACCACTGCCTACAAAGCCTTATTGCCAAAACAGTGAACTGAAGGAAGCAAACCTTTGAATCAAACTCTTTAAAAACAATTTGGGGAATAGATGAACAAAGTAAATGGCACCACAAGGAAGTAGCCAAGCAGATCCAGAATGTGTAAAATTCTAAAAAACAAATGACCCTGATTTCTTCAACTAATGAGTGGCATGAAAAAGAAAAGGGGAAGGGCAACAATTAACAGATTAAAAGAGACTTAAGAGACCCATCAACTAAATTCAGTACGTGGGCATTGCTTGGACCTAGTTTGAACAAAACGTAAAAAGACATTTTGGAGACAGTGGACATGCACTGAGTATTAGATGATATTTAGAAATATTTTGTTAGGGATGATAATGTCAACGTCGTTATTAAAAGATAAAAGGTTCTGTGTGTTAGAGATGCATACTTATATATTTAAGAAATGGTAAGATATAAAATTTGCATTAGAATACTCCAGCAAAGGAAAAAGAATTGGCAAAGAGAGCTGGGACATAGGTTGGCAAAATGTTGGTAATTACTGACATGGAGTGGTTTGCTTTGGGGGGTTCGTTGTTCTAATATTTCTACTTTTTTATGTGTTTGAAAGTTTCAGTAATAAAATGTTTAAAATCAAAACTGAAATTTACAGACTACTTAGAAATGATTGTTAATGAGATGTGTGCATCTAAACATGTTAGATGTCACCAAAGTTCTGTTCAGTGAGAAATTCATCCCCTTTAATGCATTATAAGGAAGTTTTATTTGTGGACCCAGTCTTCATCATCTTCACCTTATCCATAGCAGTCAACACAGGGCCTGTCACCTAAATAAATGTGTTAAGGGAGTGAATACTTACGTCAAGAAACCAGAAACAGAACAGAATAAAACCTACAAAAGAGAAGCAAAGCATAACTAAAAATAGAAATTAAGGACTAGACAGTATATTTAATCCAGTACTAATGATAAGATTTTGGAAGATCCAGTCAAAAAGAAAATGAAAGATAATGCCTTTAGAATATTGACCGTGATAAAGATGACATAGCTACAGATTATCCAGAAAATTTTGTTTTAATTACAACACAATACTATATATATGTGCTATATGTATTCTAATACCTAAAATATAGGTACCTTTTTTTTCTGTAGGAAGGTTATGAAAATTGACTCAAATAGACCAACAAGCAAATGTGTATATATATATGAACTCCCTGCTTAAGAAAGAAAAAGTCTGATAGTTGTGCAGGTAAAAGCTTTAAGAAATAGATAATCCTTCACAAAATTCTACCAATTAATTCTGCACAGCTAAAATAATCCTGATACAAACCTGAATGAAGATGGCTCCTAAAAAGCAAAATCTAGACCAGCTTCATTTATGAAGATTCTATTCATCTTAATTCTATTTAGAATTAATTACAAAATCAGTCTTCACTAATAGATCCATGTGTTTGCCTTTCCCAAGTTTCAGATATCTCCAGGAGAGCTGTGTTTAACAGAGTGTAAGACCTTAACCCAGCGTTCTCCACAAACTTGTTTTGGGATATTCTAGTCCTTGATGATATTTGGGAAAAGATTTCTTAGGAAAATGTGTAAGTGCAGCAAAGCATTTGCTTGTGGGGAAATCCAAGTACACATCATCAGCTTGTCAAAAGATACAGTAAAGAGATTTTTATTTAACACAGTGTATCTCAAACTTACTTCATTGTGGAATTCTCATTCCCAGTATCTTCGTACCATCTTTAGAATGTGAACCACTTTGTTAGATGCTTCCATTACCACAATGAATGTCTTTAAGACCATCATTTCAGACATTACGGTGAGTGATTGTGTTGGCAGGGGATGAGGAAAGGGCACTTTTCTTTGTAACTCACGTCATATTCTGAAAGCTTCCTGCTTGAATCTTGAGGGCTAGTGCTTTTCTATAGAATGTAAAAGATTCTAGCTTGGTCCTTGATATGTATATATTAAACATGCTTAAATATTCTGTTAAATAGTGATTAGGACATAAATGATTTTTCATTGTAATAAAAATGCTATATTAAATATCATTTTGTGTATTTTCTGATTTCTTTGAAGAGTGAAGAATCTAAGGTGCATCTCTAGAAGTGAAATTGTTCTCTGTAGGTTGTACAGACTCTCCACTTTACATGTTGCCAGATGGTTGCTCCATCACTGCACTAATTTTGCATTTCTCTAATCACTGAAACGAGCATCTAGATTTTCCTACTTCTGTTACTGGTTTCAGTATTTCCCTGATTACAAGTGACTTGAGCATCTTTTTCATATGTGATTATTGGTCAGTCATGTTTCTCTTAACAGTGCTTTTTTTATTCATGCATTTTCTCTATTTCTTTGGGGTTATCTCATTGATTTTTCATGATATGTAAAATATTCCAGGTACTACACATTTATAAATATTGGAGTTATTTTCTCTCAAGGTGACTTGTGTTATGGCATTTACTGTTTTGCTCACATTTTAAATTTAGATATAGTTTCATTCTCAACCTTACCAGATTATCTTACTCTTTCTATTTCTAGTCTTATATTTTTGTGCCATATGTTCATGGCATTTGCAAGTAGAAAAGAGTTCTCTCAATATTTATATTTATTTTATTTATATTTCTCGTAGCAGTAGCTGGTATTTTCAGAATAATGTTGAGTATTAGTGGGGATACATTTCTCTCATTTTTTTCCAATTTAATGGAAATCATGTAACTGTTTAAACATTTTGTGTAATGCCTTTTGATTTAGAGTAGTCTTTGTTATTCATAACTATTTTCAGTCAGTCCCTATTTTACTTGATGCCTGCTAGATTTTGTCAGAAGCCATCTTGTCACCCGTTGGTGTGAACATGTTTTTCTCCTTTAATTTGCTGATGTGATGAATTATACAAATCTCTTGACAATTTCAAGGGTTCCTATGACCACTCTTACGTTCAGTAATTCAGTAGAACAACTCGCAGAACTCAGGAAAATACTGCACCTATGGTTAGTTTTATTACAGTGAAAAGATACAAATTAGAATCAGCTAAAGGAAGAGATACATAGGGAAAACCATGGGAGGGATCCAAATGTGGAGCTTCCAGTCATCCTTTCCCTGTGGAGTCAGGGATGGCATTACCTCTTCCTGGTTATGACATGGGATAATTCCCACAGGAAAGCTTGCCTGAGCCTTTGGTTGCCAGAGTTGTTCCTGGGGTTCAATTACATTCTTCCCATGAGGCTGATCTTTAGTCTCCAGCTCCTTCTGAAGGTTCAAACTCTTACCTTTAGTCTCCAGTTCCTCCAGAGTTCACAACTGATACGGTGTGTCCTAAAGCCCCCATCATAACTCACAGCCTAGACTGTCTGGTGGCCAAAGCTCCCAAGCAAGCAAAGATACTCCTATCAGGCAGGACATTCCAGGGTCCCAGAGATCATCTACAAGTCTAAAAATATGCTCTTGCTTGTAAGTAAAATGCTGTGTATTCATGCTCAAATGCTTTTGTTGAGAGGGTATTTGATATCATCACCTTGGGCTGACACCAAGAATCTCTGTAATGTGGGCTTGGTAAGAGCAGAGCTACAAGTCAAAGGGAATTCTGTTTTGACTATATTCCTTTTTACCAATATACAAGAAAAATGATGTCTTAGTTCTTAGTTCTCCTTGGAAAAGGAGATGAGTAAAAATATCCTGTTACACCAAAGGATAGAAGGAAACATGTCATTAATTTTTCTTGTACGTAGGTAATATATGCTTAATTGATTCTATTATATTTCCATTCTCCTTTTTAAAAGTCTGACATCTTTGTGTCTTTTTTTCTTTTTATTTATTTGGCGGGGAGGGGCAAAGGGAAAGACAGGACTTCAAGCAGACTCCACACTGATTGTGGAGCCCAGTGTGGGGTCAATCTCATGACCTGGAGATCATGAGCTGAAACCAAGAGTCAGATGCTTAACTGACTGAGCCACCCAGGCACCCCTGACATCTTTGTGTCTTAATGTATAATAATGGGGCCCCTGTCAGTCTCCCTGCTCAGTCTCCCTCTGTCTGCTGCTCCCCCTGCTTGTTCTCTCTCTGTCAAATAAATAAAATCTTTAAAAAAAAATGGGGCACGTGGCGAGCTCAGTCAGTGGAGCATGCAACTCTTGATCTCTGGGTTGTGAGTTCCAGCCCCACACTGGGGATAGTAATTACTTAAAAATATATATACAGTAATATGGACTACAAAATTTAAGTTTCAAAATAGAGTTAAATTGTTGAATCAGAGAACAGAAATTGTATAAAAACTTGTATTTTCTTATTTTTTTTTAAAGATTTTATTTATTTGAGAGAGAGAGAGAGAAAGAGAGCATGAGGGGGGAGGGTCAGAGGGAGAAGCAGACTCCCCGCCAAGCAGGGAGCCTGATGTGGGACTCGACCCCAGGACTCCAGGATCATGACCTGAGCCAAAGGCAGTCGCTTAACCAACTGAGCCACCCAGGCGCCCGTTTCTTATTTTTATTTAATCCTAATAATTATTACTAATTGCTACTGTTAACTAGTCCTATAGTTTTGTTTAAATGATAGTGTGGATGTGACAAAAGTAAATAAGACAGTAATATTTAATTTCAAATAAATCCTTTTCATATTAATACATGTGTATTATTATTATATATCGTATTGTTATGGGAAGCTTTTTGTTTGTTTCATATGGCTGAGCCCCAGCTTGCCTCTCTAAAAAGTTGATCATTCTAGGGGCACCTGGGTGGCTCAGTTGTTAAGCGTCTGCCTTTGGCTCAGGTCATGATCCCAGCATCCTGGGATCGAGCCCCACATCGGGCACCCTGCTCAACCGGGAAGCCTGCTTCTCCCTTTCCCACTCCCCCTGCTTGTGTTTCTGCTTTCACTGTGTCTCTCTCTGTCAAATAAATAAATAAAATCTTAAAAAAAGAAAAAATAAAAAAATAAAAAGTTGATCATTCTATTATTCAGTGCCCAGTTCAGATTTAAGCCATGGTCCCAGATTTTGGCTCACACATGAGCACATGCACACACACACAATTTAAGCTAGACTTCCTATTTGCTATGCTACAAACTACATATCCCAGGGTATTTTGGTGGTTATCTTCTTACCCTATATTTCATCTCAAGTGGGAGGAGCAAGAGATTTTGATAAAGACATATTTGAAAGGAAAGGAAAACCAATAATCTGGAAGTGTCTATTCATTAAATTCTATATTCAGGTTTCATTTTTTTTTTTTTAAATATTTTATTTGACAGAGACACGGCGGAAGAGGGAACACAAGCACAAGGAGTGGGAGAGGGAGAGGCAGGCTTCCCGCGGAGCAGGGAGCCCGATGCGGGGCTCGATCCCAGGACGCTGGGATCATGACCTGAGCCGAAGGCAGACACTTAACCATCTGAGCCACCCAGGCACCCCTCAGGTTTCATTTTAATTGATTTCCATCAATTCCGTAAGTTTTTGTGTAGCTCTCTATTGAAGCAAGTCTTAAGGTCAATCTCAACTATGGGAAAGATGTCCCTCCTCTCTAAATATCTTGTCTTATAGGTCATATTTTTTAAAAAACAATAGGTTCTTCTACCTTTCCATTATTCAGGTGTATCATCCTTCAGACTTCTATCTCTTCAGTATCCCAATATTGCTCATGATTTCTCTGCTGTAACCAGTACATTCAGAACCTCAGCCTCTGGGCCCTATTTGTTTTGTGGTAAGTACTGACATGCAACAAAAACCTTCAGTCTTACTTATTAGATATTTCAAAAAGAATATAAAAGAGTGGCCAATATGCACACAAAAGGATGCTCAACATCATTAAAGTTATCACGGAAATGCCAGTTAAAACCACAACGAGGGGACTGCCTGGGTGGCTTAGTCGGTTAAGCATCCAACTCTTGGTTTCAGCTCAGGTCACAGATCTCATGGGTCGTGAGATCGAGCCCCCTTGTCAGGCTCTGTGCTCAGTGGGGAGTTTGCTTGAAGATTCTCCCTTCACCCCTCCCCTCACTCATGCACGCATGCACTAGTTCACTCTCAAATAAATAAATCTTTAAAAAATAAAAAGCCACAATGAGAGGCACCTGGCTCAGTCAGTACAGCATCTGACTCTTGATCTCAGGATCATGAGTTCAAGCCCCATGTTGGGCATGTAACCTATTAAAAACAACCACCACAACAACAACCCACAATGAGACACTGCAACTCAAGCAATAGAATAGCTAAAATTAGAAAGATTGACCATACAGGCTGAGGATGGGGGAAGGAAAAAAAAGATTGACAATGCAAAGTGTTGGTGAGAATACTCCAATACTGTTTGTGGGAATGTAAAATGAAATGACCTCTGTTAAAGACAGTTTAGCATTTTCTAATAGGGTAAAATATAAACATAAGAACTGGGGAATTCCACTCCTGGGAATATACCCACAAGAAAACCATATGCCCTAAGCATTCTAAGTGAAAGAGCCATACACAAATGAATACATACTGTATGATTCCTTTCTGTGAAATTCCAGAAAATGCAAACTAATCTACAGTGACAAAGCAGATCATTGGTTGTCTGGGACCAGGTGTGGTGGGAGAGGTTAACTATAAAGGCCATGAGGAACTTTCTCAAGCAATGGAAATGTTCTGCATCATACTTGTCATGGTAGTTACCTGGGTATCACCTTTCAAAATTCAACTGTACACTAAGTGTTATTTATTGTATATAAATCAATAAAGTGGATAAAATGACATCAAGCTGTACACTTAAGATTTATGCTCTTTGGGCACCTGGGTAGCTCAGTCGGTTAAGCGTCCAACTCTTGGTTTTGGTTCAGGTCATGATCTCAAGGTTGTGAGATGGAGCCCCATGTGGGGCTCTGTGCGCAGCATGGAGTCTGCTTGGGCTTCTCTCCCCCTGCTCATGCACACACTCTCTTTCTCTTTCGCTCAAATAAAATCTTTTCTAAAAAGGATTTATGCTCTTTATACAGTTGAGAAAGAGAAGCTGCCGCTGACATGTAAGAGCTAGCTTAGTACTGTGAACGAGATCTTGTTATGAATTCACGACAGATAGGCAACTTTGGGATCCTAGTGGATCAAGACAAAAACAAGATCACCCTGTAATCATATCTAAACATATCTAAACAGATAACACATGAACATTATTCAAGCCACAAAATGCTAAACACTCCTGGATAATTTGAATGCTACTTCTTTACCAATTACAATTTTAGCCTTCCTTTAGTCTTCCTTCCTTATGGATAAGATTAATTAAGATATGCAGTTATAGAATTGCCCTGATTCCTGACAACATCCAATCCAGAACAAAGCCTCACTTCCTTAAACCTTCTCTAAATCAATAAACACAAATCCAATGTTGTGTGTTCTCCTTTGCTGCAATGAGCAGTAAACCCAACTTGTTTGACCACAAGGAATGTTCCTGGTGGTATTTGGTTGGAACACACTGACACGTTTTACTATATAAAACCTCAATAAAAATGTTAGCCTGAAAATAATCAGGGTATTTTTTTAGGGTTCATATCTTGGGGAAAAAAAAGTTTTGAACTGACTGACCACAAGCTAATTTGGATTTAACACTAAGGAATTTGTTCATTAACTTAAAGCCTTAAGATCACCTGTGATAATGTCCTTTAGTTCAATCAGTGAAAACAGGGAACTAACTACTTTCCATTTTTGCTGTAAGTCATTAACAGATTGTTTCAGGCTGAACAGTCAGTCCTTTATTCTCTTTAAAAATTCACCAATTGGGGCGCCTGGGTGGCTGAGTCATTAAGCATCTGCCTTCGGTTCAGGTCATGATCCCAAGGTCCTGGGATCGAGCCCCATATCGGGCTCCCTGCTCAGCGGGAAGCCTGCTTCTCCCTCTCCCACTCTCCCTGCTTGTGTTCCCTCTCTAGCTGTCTCTCTCTGTGTCAAATAAATAAATAAAATCTTTAAAAAAATAAAAATTCACCAATTCCCTTAATACAACATTTCTTCATTCCTGAGTTCTAAAAGAACTCTAAAGATCCCCCCACCCCCCCGAAAGCCACCAGACTCTGTCATAGTGCAGTTGTGGCTTACAAATGAAAGCAAAACCAGTTGTACTAAATAGGTAAATTAACACAGGTGATTTTTTTTTTTTTTGCATTCATAGAAGGGATGAATGAGTCATCTCAGGAATCTCCCTAGTTCAATAAACAATGTATTACACAAATGTCAACTGTACTTCAATTTTAAAAGAATATATTACACATTTATAATAGCCACAAACTGGAAACAAAAGAGGTAAATGGGTAAATAACTGGGAGGTGAAAACCAATGTAATTATAATATCCACCCAATTTTCTATGTTGTCACTTAAAATTTTAATATGGCCTGTCATGTCAATTATTTTTCTTATAGTTTCACTTTTTTTTTTAAGATTTTATTTTTAGGGCGCCTGGGTGGCTCAGTTGGTTAAGCGACTGCCTTCGGCTCAGGTCATGATCCTGGAGTCCCTGGATCGAGTCCCGCATCGGGCTCCCTGCTCGGCAGGGAGTCTGCTTCTCCCTCTGACCCTCCCCCCTCTCATGTACTCGCTCTCTCTCATTCTCTCTCTCTCAAATAAATAAATAAAATCTTTAAAAAAA
>NC_138384.1:38725699-38749470 GCF_054177405.1 Leptonychotes weddellii
AAAAAAAAAAAAAGATTTTATTTTTAAGTAACCTCTACACCCAATGTGGGGCGCGAATTTACAACCCCAAGGTCAAGAGTTGCGTGCTCTACCGACTGCCCCTTTTACAGTTTCACTTTGGTTCCATTTCATCCATTAGCTGACCTCTTCCATTTGGAGTAGGGCATTTTCTTGAATTTTTCCTGGATCCTTTTTTTTTTTTTTTTAAGATTTTATTTATTTGACAGAGAGAGACACAGCGAGAGAGGGAACACAAGCAGAGGGAGTGGGAGAGGGAGAAGCAGGCCTCCCGCTGAGCAGGGAGCCCGACGCGGGGCTCGATCCCAGGACCCAGGGATCACGACCTGAGCCGAAGGAAGACGCTTAACCGACTGAGCCACCCAGGCGCCCCTCCTGGATCCTTTTCATATAACTGAATGAAAGACAAGGAGTGGGAGTTGGGGGTGGGACTAGGGAATAAACTGCAATGTAATCAGATTAATACATCTCTTTGGAAAGGGCTGAACTGCCCTGTGATTAAAATAGTAATGTCCTGGGCGCCTGGGTGGCTCAGTTGGTTAAGCGACTGCCTTCGGCTCAGGTCATGGTCCCGGAGTCCTGGGATCGAGTCCCACATCGGGCTCCTGGCTCGGCGGGGAGCCTGCTTCTCCCTCTGACCCTCTCCCCTCTCATGCTGTTTCTCTCTCTCTCTCTCTCAAATAAATAAATAAAATCTTTAAAAAAAAATAAAAAATAAATAAAATAGTAATGTCCTGGGCACCTGGGTGGCTCAGTTGGTTAAGCGACTGCCTTCGGCTCAAGTCATGATCCTGGAGTCCCGGGATCGAGTCCCGCATCGGGCTCCCCGCTCAGCGAGGAGTCTACTTCTCCCTCTGACCGCGCCCCCCCCATGCTCTCTCTCTCTCAAATAAATAAATATTTTAAAAAAATAAAATAGTAAAGTCCTGGGTCATTGTGTTTGTGTGAGTGGTAGATGGGGAAAGAAAGCCCTTTTGCCTTAGTACATGTGTTTTAATATGTTAAATAAGAACCAATATAAAATGACCCAACTTACCTTTATACTAAAAAAATTACATTTTTTACTCTTACCTAACAGTTTTTCATTCCTTCATTCCCAACCACAGAATAGTATGTCCTTTAAGAGTATAAAACTGGGGCTTCTGGGTGGCTCAGGTCATGATCCCAGGATCCTGGGATAGAGCCCTGCATTGGGCTCTGGGCTCAGCGGAGAGCCTGCTTCTCCCTCTCCCACTCCCCCTGCTTGTGCTCCCTCTCTCACAATCTCTGTCAAATAAATAAATAAAATCTTAAAAAAACTCAAAAACTTATTTGAAGTATGTATCATTTTCTAAAGTGTGAGGCTAAAGTGGAATCCACTGGATGGTGATTATTCCAAATGTGTCTGCAGCCCATGAGGTAGGATTAAGTGGATAACTGCAGTGACTTCACAGCAGTTGAATATGTATATATTTTAATAGTTTCTCATTTACTACTTTCCGTGGGAAATCGTTATTTTAGGGTCTAGTTTTCAATGTGAAAACACTACCTTTATACATTACATTAAAAAAAAAATTGGACGGGTCATGAACCATTTTATTCTGGACAAAAAGACCCCAAAAAACCAACCACCCTATTTTCTTCAACAGGCTGCTAGATTTTACTTACTATTTTAATTGGAATATTCATATACCATAAGTACAGTGGATTATTTTTTATAGCTGATTTGATTTGGATGTTGTCCTTTACCAAATTTCTTTAAAGGATTATGCTAGCTTCATAGCTGTGACTCTGTATCTTGGAGACTTAGGAGATTTTATGTTAGATATTCTGATACTAGAGGAATCATGTATACCTCTTTAATCAGTTTTTTTTTTTAAGATTTTTTTTTTTTTAAAGATTTTATTTATTTATTTGACAGAGAGAGAGATAGCTAGAGCAGGAACACAAGCAGGGGGAGTGGGAGAGGGAGAGGCAGGCCTCCTGCTGAGCAGGGAGCCCGATGCGGGACTCAATCCCAGGACCCCAGGATAATGACCTGAGCCGAAGGCAGACGCTTAACGACTGAGCCACCCAGGCGCCCTAATCAGTTTTTTTTATTGGTTCTTACTTTATTCAGGAAAATACTGAGGATTTCAGCCATGCTTTAAAGAGCTGAATATAAACACACACAATACAATGCTGAATGTAAAAACAAAACAAAAAAACATTTCCCATGTCTTACTAAATCAAAGTAGAATACATGTATACACGTCTAAAAAGTATTTAAGAAAATAATGCTTTTCCACAATTTCAGATATAGTATATAAAGCTGAATATAAACATTTCATCTTACTAAATTAAAGGTGAATAAATATGTATATATACATACAAAAATGTTTTTTCCCAGGACTCAGGTCTATCATAAAAAATTGAGTATAAACTTAAAACAGATATGCATGAAGTTTCTTATTTTACTCAAAATCCAGGGACAGGGCAGCTCTGCATCATTTCATCAGTTCAACAGTGTCAAGGATGCAGGTAATTCCAATCTATCCCCTCTGCCAATCTCAGCCTCTCACCCCTCTGGTAGCAAACAGCCACAATTCCAGGTATCACACAGACATATAGACATGCATCCTGTAACATAAGAAGACTATTTCCTCCTATTGTTAGGAAAGAAAATTTAACCTAAAACCTACTTGCAGACTTTTGCTCAGATCTTGTATGGGCAGGACTGTCATATATATGCCCACATGCAAAGCAAACTAGGTGCAAGACCTAGACTTTAGATTGGCAGCAGGCAGTCCTGGCAAAGGGAGAATGGCTAACACCAACAGATAGGCAACCAACAGTGTCTGGGGCAACAATATTGCCTTCTTTCCTTAAAACTCCTTTTTTGTAGTTACATTTCCTCTCATTCATGATGTCTGAGGGTTTTTTTTCCCCCATCTCAAGTTTTCAAGGTTTTTTGTTGTTTTCTTTTGGCTTTGCTCTTATTAGAGCTTTTCTACACACTAGAGTCAAATGCTTATTCATTCACTCTCTCATTCCTCAGATTTCAACAAGTGTTTACAGGGAACCTATTAGAACAGGCAGTGCACCAAGTACATTGAACTGACAATCAATCGTGGCCATTAACTGTCCACATTTTCTACACATATCTTAAGAAGTTAATTTTCCTAAGTATAGCTCTGTTGCATCCTACAACTTTCAACATGGAGTTTTTTTTTTCATTCACTCTGAATTGTAACTTGCCTTGATTTCCTTTCCCCTAGTGAGGCAAGAGGGCAAGGTGAATGAAAACTTCGGTTTTCAATTCTTCTCCAGAAGGAATTACCTGACATTCAATAAAGAGATGATTTAAGATGTTCCTATAGTCACAGTACACATAAGGCCTTCCTCTCATATGATCTCTATCCACAAATATGAAAATAAATAAAATCAGCTCTTATTTAACTCACTTGCAATATGAGCCATACAGAATTCTATGGGATATAATGTAATTATTTAATGTTCATAATGCTAACAAGATGGTGCTAATTAATATTACTAATTTTTAAGTGAGAAAGTTAGACCTAGTTAAGTAATTTGCCCTATAAGGCAAGTAAAGACTGAGCATTGGTTAAATCCTTTCCCACTATGCCTCAGTTCAGGTTAATTTTAGAAGATGAGCTTGCAAATAATTTAATTAAGATCTGAGTGGGAAGAATTTGCTGCATTTTTAACACTGTGTGTAGCCTTCCTCAAGTATGAATTATGAGACGAGTAATTTGTTAGCTAACGCAAATTGGTCTCCTATATTTATGACATTTATATTATGAATCCTCTGATTTCCCACAGGGCAAATGACCCTGATGTTGAGAACCGTTTGTATCACTATCTCTGACACATTAACTGCCATCCAAAGCCTTCCCACTTTCCTCACATTCATAGAATTTTTTCACTTTTATCAATTGAACCCTGATGTCTAATAAATTTTGAAGCATAAATAGAACCCTCTCAATCTCTAACATTTATAAAGTATCTCAGCATTAACACATGTCAAATAAATTCTGGCCCTCAAATAAAGGCCCTGTATCCACACTGTGAGCTCTGATATTAAGTTATCTTCAAAAGCTTTCCCACATTCCTTAAAATCAGAGGGTTTTGTGTTTTACTAGTGTGACTTTGCAGAGGTCAGTAAAATTTTGAGCCTTCCCATGACTTCATTCACTCCTCTTTCCCGTATGAATTCTTTGATGTTTACTAAGGTGTGAGCCACGAATAAAGGCCTTCCCACATTGCCTACATTTGTAAGGTTTCTCACCAGTATGAATTTTCAGGTGTCGATTAAGTTCTGAGCCACGACCAAAGGCCTTCTTGCATTCCTTACACTTATAGGGCTTTTCACCACTATGACTTCTCTCGTGATGAGTAAGTTCTGACTTCCGAATAAAAGCCTTCCCACATTCCTTACATTTATGGGGTCTCTCACCAGTGTGAACTTTTTGATGTCGAATAAGTTCTGTACTACAAGTAAAGGCCATTTTACATTCCTTACATTTATAGGGTTTCTCACCAGTGTGAGCTCTCTGATGTCGAGTAAGTTCCGAGCCACGACGAAAGGCCTTTCCACATTCCTTACATTTGTATGGTTTCTCACCAGTATGAACACTCTGATGTCGAGTAAGATGTGAATCAGAGATAAAAGCTTTCCCACATTCCTTACATTTATGAGGTTTCTCACCAGTATGGATTCTCTGATGTAGACTCAGTTGAGAGGCACAACTATATACCTTCCCACACTCCTTACACTCATAGTGTCTTTCACCGGTATGAATTATCTGATGAAGACTAAGTTGCGTGTCGTAACGGAAAGCTTTCCCACATTCCTTACATTTATGGGGTTTCTCACCAGTATGGATTCTCTGATGTCGAAGAAGATGTGAGGGACGGGTAAAGGCTTTCCCACATTCCTTACATTCATAGTATTTCTCATCAGTATGAATTCTCTGATGTAAATTAAGTTGTGAGGTAGATGGAAAGGCCTTCCCACACTCCTTACATTTATAGGGTTTCTCACCTATGTGGATCTTTTGATGTTTACGGAGTTGTGAGTTAGAATGAAAGGCTTTCCCACATTCCTTACATTTATGAGGTTTCTCACTACTGTTAATGTTCTGAGGTTTAGTAGTTTCAGAGCCATGGATAGAGGCACATTTCTTATTTTCTTTACTTTTTTTGCTTTCATGAATTCTCTGATGCTTAATCAAGTCTGACCTACTATTAAAGGCTTTCCCACATTCTCCACATTTAGAGTCTTTTTCCTTATTATGACTTCTTTCGTGTTGAATATGGTGTGACTGGCACCTGAAAGCTTCCTTACATCCCTTGCATTCGTAGGTTTTCGCTCTGGTATGAACTGTCTGAGGCACTCTATGAACTATGCACTGAATGGAAGCGGACCTTTCTTCAGAGGTTATTACGGCTTGTCTGAAATGTCCCTCCTGTTGTCTCTCCAACTGGCATTTGATTTCTCTGTTATTTCTGACCCTAGTGCACTCAAGGTCAGAGCTTGTAAGTCTTTTTATCTCCAAGTGCAATGATTTAATTTCATAACTGTGCTCCTTTGGAAATAAATTCTTGGTTACTCTTCTGGACTCCCAATCTGTAAGATAACAAGAAAGAAAATAGAAGGTATTTTCATGTGGCAGGAGAAAGGAAAGTTCTAAGGTAGAAATGACAAACTAAAAATAGTGAGTAATTTAATAGCTCTTAACACAGCATTGAAATTTGGGGGAAAAAAAAAAAAAGCCCAGGGTCGGGGGTGGGGGGAGGAGATGAGAATAGAGAAAATGAGGGGAGCTTGTGAAGGAAGTAGTTCTTCACCTCTGGTGAAAATCAGAATCAGATGAGGAACGGTACAAACACGATGTCCAGGAACCACCTAAGACCAACTAAATGAGAATCTAAAAGAGTAGGACATTACATCTAATAGCAAGTCCTCTCATCTCTAGCTTCAAAATATATCCAGATCTTGACTACTTCTCTCTACCAGTATCTCTACCACTTTGCCCAAAGCCATCTCTCACCAAGGTTAACACACTTTCTTAACAGGTCTCCCTGTTTTCCCTGTTGCCCTCTTAATATCCCATACCTAACACAGTAGCCAGAGTGTTCTTGTTAAGTGAGATTAGGCCTTTCTTCTGCCTCAAAGTCTCCACTGGATTTCCCTCTTGTGCAGAATAAATGTCCAAGTCCTTATGCAGTCTACAAAACCCTCCCTGAACCTGTCTCACACTACCCTCTTTCTGACCTCATTGCCGATCTCCTCTCTTCAGCTGACTCTGCTCCAGCTCCCTGACCAACTGGATGTTCTTCAAACTTGTGAAGCACATTCCTCCTTCAGAATCTCTGCCTGCAAATATCTTCCCTAAGATATTAATATGGCTTGTTCGAGTACTTCATTCTGACTGCTACTCAAACATGAGACCACTCTTTACCAAACAGGCCCCTCTTACTCTACTTAATTTTTTTTGCAGTGCACTTATCATCACATATCATTTTATCTATATTGCCAACATTATTATGAGAACTTTCAACACACAGAAAAATTAAAAGAATTGAGACAGTGAACTCCCATATTCCCACTACCTAGATTCTATAATAAACATTTGGCTCTCCTTCATCCATCTTGCAGACACCAGTATACTTCACCTCTAAACTTCACAGATATTATACTTTAACTTGTTTACTTCTGTATTGTCTGTCTGCCCTTCAGTGTATCTGTACAGAGTAAATACTATTTGATGAATGAATGGCTATTGGCATTTTTATTCATCTCTCTCAGTGATGCAAAGGCAACTCAAGGTGTGGGAGTCACTGTTTAAATACAGTACGTCACATCTGTGCTTATAATAAAATACAACATTCTTTACTAGACCTGCAAAACTCTGCACTGTTTGGACCCTGCTTCCCTATTCACCTTCATTTTAAGATGCTCTCACCTTCACTCACTATGTACCTCTCTACTGGCCTCTACTGGACTCCTAGATCATGCCAATTACGATCTCATCTTAGACTCTTTTAGGAAATGCTTTGTTTGCCATGAATGCTCTGCTCCAGAATCCCTGCATGCCCAGTTTCTTTCACTGTAAGTATCTTAATTTTCTGTAAAGTACCCATTTTTTGCTTTCATAATCTTTTTCCTAATTCTGGAATTACGCATTTGTTCATCAGTTTATCTACTGGTATAATTTCTCCCAAAGTGGCCTAGAACTAGTGTAATACTTATTTCACTCACCATGATATAACCAATCCCCAGCACATAGTTCAATTAACAAGCCAGCACCATTAGGGTGTATCTGTACATGTGCTTATACCAGTCCCCTGGAAGACTGATAGCTTTACACAACGAGAATCTTTTATGTAATTCTGAAAAAATTCTAACGGAAACTAAGAATACTATGGCAACCATTTATGAGAGGTTGTATGGTGTTGTGACAAAAAACATAGAGCCAGACTGCTTGGGTGTGAATCCTAGTCCCATGACTTGCTAGTTGTATGACACTGGACAGTTACTTAACTACTCAGAAATCAAGAAGGCTGAGATAAAAGGAGATGCTCCGTGTAAGCTGTTAGAGCTTGTGCAGGCACCCTGCTGTTTAGGATAGTCCCTTAGTTCTTGCTAAGGTCCAGGGTGGTTGGACCAGCCAAAAGCAAGTTACAGAAAAGACAAACAGTTGGGAAATCTAGAGAGATGAATAAACCTAGAACTGGTAAGAAGAAAAGATTCTTCTGTGATTAATGTATGATCTATATCTGCAATCTAATGAAAATGCCACACTACACAGTTGTCCTTCGGAGAAGGGCACTAAAAGCAAGGTCTATATGATGACTGGTAACGTGATGTTGGCATTTTTTGCTGTATGGGAAGTTCCAGATGTCAGATGTCAGAAGATGCTGTTATTTTATTTTATTTTTTTTAAAGATTTTATTTATTCATTTGAGACACAGAGATACAGAGAGAGAGAGAGAGAGAGCATGAGCAGTGGGAGAGGCAGAGGGAGAGGAAGAAGCAGACTCCCCGCCGAGTCAGGAGCCCGATGTGGGACTCGATCCCAGGACCCCGGGATCATGACCTGAGCCGAAGGCAGACGCTTAACCATCTGAGCCACCCAGGCGCCCCAAGATGCTGTTATTTTAAATATTTTGGAAAAAACTATCTGTTAGAGAAGGAAAACTGTAAAAAGCATGGATTCGAATAATAAATTTGGGCCTTAAAGGAATGCTCGGATCAAAAAGTAACATCCATCAAGGATGCTCCCATTGCTCCTCTCCTGCACAATCACTCCTCAGAGCTACAAAATCATTCCCCTAAATTGATCTTCAGTCTCTCTGATGTCTGTATCCCGTGGTCTCATTCTAGCGCAAGGCCAAATCACCTGGACTTCCCAAACAGGCTCCTAGTAAGTTTCACCATTTTCACTCAGGAATCCGATTCAATCTCTACAGGAAGCCAGAGAGAGGTCTTAGAAATCCAATCCACTCATGTTCCTATCTTGTTTAAAACATTCAGTGGCTGCCAAGTGTCCTTAAGAAAAAAAATCCAGGGCGCCTGGGTGGCTCAGTTGGTTAAGCGACTGCCTTCAGCTCAGGTCATGATCCTGGAGTCCCTGGATCGAGTCCCGCATCGGGCTCCCTGCTCGGCAGGGAGTCTGCTTCTCCCTCTGACCCTCCCCTCTCTCATGTGCTCTCTCTCATATAAATAAATAAATCTTTAAAAAAAAGAAAAAAGAAAAAAATCCAAACTCCTAGACTTGGTGAGAAGGCCCTGCATGACGTGGACCTCCATTCAGGTCTTCTAGGACACCCATTCATGACTTTCTCTCCTTGGGGCCTTAAATGAGTAAGTTCCTCCACCTTCTACAGCATTCCCACCATACTACCTAGATCCTACTACCTCTCCTTCCAGCTTCGTATCATTTGTCATGATCTGAAAAGTCTTACCAGTCTGGTAATATTGCCCCTAATATTCTCTCACAGCAGTCCCTTACCTATAACCATCTCCCCTAAAAAGACCCTCATTTCTCTGGCCATAGTACAGGCCAGGTTTCTAAAAAAGAAAACTTGCAGGGTTCTATCAGTGATTAGGGATTTAAATCGGCCCTTAAATCAGCATACTTCCTACTTCCTAGGTTATTCACTGTTACCTTTTATTTCCTTCCAGTGTTTTGTAGCATCCTTTTTATACAACCAAAACAGCACTGACTCTAAAAGTTCTGTATCTGGCTTTATTCAACTAATAAGCATCATAGCATGTTTCAAAAATATTTTATAAAAAATATCTAAACTGCTGAAGGTTCTGTATCCCAATTGTGGTAGGAGTTATATAAATCTACAGATGCTGCAAAATTTCATAGGAATATACACCAAAAAAATAAAAAAATAAAAATAAAAATAAATGAGTGTGTATGAAAATCGGTGAAATCTGAATAAGGTCTACTTATAGTTTCATTACTACTGTTGTGCCAATTTCCTGGTTTTGACAGTGTGCTAGCATTAGGTAAGATGTTATCATTAGGGAAAGCTGAGCAAAGGGTACAAGGGAACTCTCTGTATTACTTTTGTAACTCCTCTGAATCTTAAATTATTTCAAAATAAAAAGCTAAAAAGAAATGGTAACAGTTATAAGCATGTATGTACCTAATAAAGAGAGCCCCAAGTACATGAAGCAAAAACAGAATTGCAGAAAAAACAGACGATTCAACAAACTGAAGACTTTAATGCTCTACTTTCAATAATGGATAGAGAAGATCAACAAGGAAACAGAAAACATGTTCTTAAATAACTGATGGGTCAAGGAAGAAATCACAAAAGAAATTAGAAAATGCTTAGAAAAGGAAAACTTAATATACCAACACTTATGGGTTATAGTTAAAATAGATCCTAAAGGGAAATTTACAGCTTAAAATGCCTATATTAAAACAAAAACAAAAACAAAACCCCAAAACCCAAGAAAGATCTCAAATCAGATTATGGAACTAGATAAAGAACAAAGTAAACCCAAAGATACCAGAATGAAGAAAATAATAAAGATTAGAGGGTAGATGAACAAAATAGAAAGAACAGGGAAATCAACGTAACTCTAAGTTGGTTCTTTGAAAAAGATCAACAAAACTGTCAAACCTTTAGCTAGACTGACCGAGAAAAAAAAGAAAGAAGACAAATACTGATATCAGGAATGAAAGAGGGAGATCACTACCTACCTTACAGAAACAGAAGTCTAGGGCTGGGTGTAGAAGTGACTGCTTATGGGTATGGGGTTTCATTTTGGGGTGATGAAAAAGTTCTAAAATTAGATCATTGTCACCGTTGCAGAACTCTGTGACTATATTAAAAACCACTGAACAGTATACTTTAAGTAAATTTTATTTTATTTTTTTAAGTGAATTTTAGAATATGTGATTTTCTATCTCAATAGAGCTAGCTGCTTTAAAAAGTCAGGACAAAACTGGACACCAAGTACAGGGAAAATTGTCTCATGGGAAGGAGGAAGGCACTTCCTTCCTGAAATCAGAAGCAAATATGAGGAAAGGTAGCAAGAGTGATAAGTAGAGTGAAAATTTGAGGCCTCATGCTGAAACATCCTTCCTTTTTTCTCCAGATCTCAGACCTTTTCAGCAAGCTTTCCTACCAATAGCTCAGATGTGCTGCCTTCTCACTGGCCCCCTGGGTGACCACCTGCCACAGTGTTCCTCATAGGAGTCACCATCACTTACCTGGGCACCATTCTTTTGTTTCCTGACTCTTAACCACCCAGGGCTCCTTCCCCTGCTCCAATAAGGAGATCACATCTGGCTTAGAATCAGAAAGTCCTGCTCAAAAAACAAAAAGGACAAAGTTATGTTGTATGTGTATCAGAATTAAAATTAGCCCATGATTACCAAGAAAGAGTAAGCAGGTTAAGGGTCAATGGAAGGAGTGAAGGTCAGAGGAACCCAAAAAAAAAAAAAAGTTGTCCAATGGAGCAGCCAATTCTAACTTTGTAAGGGATAGGCCCTTCTTTGGGAAGCAACAAGAATCATTAACTCAGCCAGGCATTTGAGAAGCACTCATGAGAAATTCCTTTTTTTTTTTAAAAGATTTTATGTATTTATTTGACAGAGAGAGAGACAGCGAAAAAGGGAACACAAGCAGGGGGAGTGTGAGAGGGAGAAGCAGGCTTCCTGCAGAGCAGGGAGCCCGATGCGGGGCTTGATCCCAGGACACTGGGATCATGACCTGAGTCGAAGGCAGACGCCTAATGACTGAGCCACCCAGGCGCCCCTCATGAGAAATTCCTAACAAAGAACATAAAATTCCAGAAGGCCAATTCTGAATTTTGGGGGGCACATAACTTACCCAGTGAGATCAGGTTGTTATAATTCTCCAACATTACATCTCGGTACAAATCCTTCTGAGCAGAGTGCAAGCATTCCCACTCCTTTTGAGAGAAGTAAATGGCCACATCTTTGAACGTGAAGCCCTGAAACCACAGATCAATATGCTATTTGTGAAACTGATAGGCAAAATCTTTACAATGGAATAAAAAAAAAAAATGGAGAAAGCAATTTAGTAAGGTAACAATGTTGAGAAAACAGGCTGTGCTGGGCCTTTAACAGGGGTGGTGCAGTGTGGAAACAAAAGTGACCAGAGCACATACCATTCTTGTTGCACACATCATGGTTCTCTAAAGTTCTTTTGCAGTATGAGTCTTTTCTCAACAGTTTATACATCTGGCTATTATGTTCCTGTTCCTATAAATTGGCCCTCACTGTACTCTCCTTGTTCCTGATCAGCCAGAACTGATGGGTGGAAGATCCAGACTCACACTGATGTGACCCAAGATGAACATACACAACAAAAGTGTGTGTCTCTCTCCCTTTCTCTCTCTCTCTCTCTCTCTCTCACACACACACACACACACACAGTCTGTCTTTCTTGATTTGAGGGAGCGTAACAAAACTTTGCCGGCTCTGAACCCCAGAGAATCCCACTGTATATAATGGATTTAGAGGAAACAACTTTCCCAACTGATCTGAGCCCAGACGGACCTGTTCTGACCTGGCCCGGGCAGGACCACACTGGAACACACTGAGCTCCTCAGTCATGGAGTCATCCCAAAAACATGGTGAAGCCCCCAGGCCCAGGAGCACAGAATACTTGGGCAGGCCCAGCCCCAGACAACAGTTTCTGCAACAGAGGTCTCCAGCCTCTCCCTGGCCTAACAAATTCAGTGTATCAGGTACCTTCTTAGCTTTGTTCCCATATCCCAGAACCAGGGCCCTTAAAACCCCAACTGAAACCTCTTTCCACGAAGACCCTGTCCAGAATCACCACTACTGAGCCAGACAACCCACCAGGATCAGCAGGTCCTGTGTAGCCTTGGCAAAGCTCAACCATCTGGATGCAGGTTGCAATGGCTTTACAAGAAACCACAATTCTCAGAATCTTCATGGCCAACACTTTCTGGTTCCCAATCTAGATCATAAGTTCTCTAAACTTGGCTTTCCTGCCTGACATTATTCCCTCTTACTGTCACCTCTAGCCTTATTGCTGATAGTCAGTGTACATGAATCTCAAGTACAATTATTGCAAATTAAGTACTTTAAGTTTCTGGTGACTTATATGTATGAATCCTCAGGAGAAGCCCATGAATCCTAATTTGAAGGAAACTTTAGCTCAAATAAGAAGTCATTTACTCAAATTTGCAGTTAGCAGTGGCATTGTTGGTTTTTTTTTTTTAAGATTTTATTTATTTATTTGACAGAGAGAGACAGCGAAAGAGGGAACACAAGCAAAGGGAGTGGGAGAGGGAGAAGCAGGCTTCCCGTGGAGCGGGGAGCCCGATGCGGGGCTCCATCCCAGGACCCTGGGATCATGACCTGAGCTGAAGGCAGACGCTTAACGACTGAGCCACTCAGGCGCCCCTTGGGTTTTGAATCTAGATTTCTCCAACTCTGTAGATGATAGTCTTCCACTTCTGGCTCTTTTTTTTTTAAGATTTTATTTATTTGACAGAGAAAGACACAGCAAGAGAGGGAACACAAGCAGTGGGAGAGTGAGAAGCAGGCTTCCTGTGGAGCAGGAAGCCCGATGTGGGGCTCGATTCCAGGACCCTGGGATCATGACCTGAGCTGAAGGCAGAAGCTTAATGACTGAGCCACCAGGTGCCCCCCACTTCTGGCTCTTAACAGAGATGCAGCCGGAGATTTCTGACGATCCTTTAAAAAAGTCCTATACTGGGCTCTCCATTTAGAGGAGAAAATGCTTGGTCTGCTCGGTGTGACTCTACAGAGCACAGCACTCTATGAGAGGAAATCAAAGGTAGAAGGGAAAGGGAGGAAAGAAGCAGTTCTGCAAACAAAATTCCTTTATCCGAAAATATCAAAATTCCCCATGACTCTGGCTCTGTGTGGGCACTTGGGGACATGATGATTTAGATCCAGCACCTGCCCTTAAAAAGCTCAGAATCAGGAAGGAAAAGCAGAAAAGTAGAGACAATCACAGGACATCAAACTCTGCAGGGAACTGGTTACCATGACCAAATCACCAGCTGAAAAATAATGTTCTGAATATTAAAAACATTTTGGGATGCAATGATGATCTGGAAAAGAAGGAAAGTAATCTTCAGAAGCTAAAACTGAGTCAAGCTGGAGAACAAACAGGAGTGTGCTGAGCCACTGACATTTATTTTACCAGATAACCTCTGCTGAGCCAAGATGACCATGAGCTTTGACATTCAGAGAATGAGGGGAGAGGAGACCAAGCTGAGAGCTGGTCAAAATGGGAATCTAAGTGGTTCTGCACTGCAAAGACCTGGGACATCTAAGACCATGCCCACAAAAGAAAGAAAAAGTAGAAGCAACACTCCCATTCTTGGGTGCTACAAGGAAAATGGCCTGACTTGAATCTTGGCAATTGGTGGAAGAAAAACATTTTCCCCTGAGGAACTATAACCACAAGCCAGCCCTCCCAGAGGTCTGTGGCTCACATGCACATTACTAAGGTGAATCTAGAAAACTTACCATCTATAAATCTACTTTAAGGTGGCTCTGGTTTGGCAGTGCTCTTGGCAGAAGCAAACACTGACTTGGCCTAGAAGAACAACCTTCAACCAGGCCTCAAGAATCCATAACAGGGGCGCCTGGGTGGCTCAGATGGTTAAGCTTCTGCCTTCGGCTCAGGTCACGATCCCAGGGTTCTGGGATCGAGTCCCGCATCGGACTCCCCTGCTCAGCGGGGAGCCTGCTTCTCCCTCTGCCTCTCTCTCGCTCTCTCTGTCTCTCATGAATAAATAAATAAAATCTTAAAAAAAAAAAGAATCCATAACAGAATTCCAAGGAAAACGACCCAAATGTCAAAAATAAGACAGCACAACACTGTGAATATACTAAACACCACTAAATTGTACACTATAAAATGGTTAACTGTATGTTATGTGAATTTCACCTAAACAAAAAACTAAATAAAAATAAAACATGCACAGAGGCATAATTCCAGGATCAGAGTGTCAGGAAAATCAATCATGCAGTTGTTTCAAATTTCCATAATATTTTAAACTTTCCACAATAAAAATAAAATGTTAGGGGGAAAATGTCATACCTGCAAAGATTCATTTATTACATAGATAATGACAAAGAATATAAAACAGGTATACTACAAAAAGGAAGTAAGATGGTGAGAATCTTTTAAAAGATTTTATTTATTTGTTAGAGAGAGCATGCACAAGCAGGGAGAATGGCAGATAGAGGGAGAAGCAAGCTCCCCTCTGATCAGGGAGCCTGACATGGGACTCAACCGATCCCAAGACCCTGGGATCACAACCTGAGCTGAAGGCAGACGCTTAACCCACTGAGCCACCTAGGTGTCCCAAATGACAGGTAGATTTAAAAGGAAAAAGTACTTATAGAAAAAAACCCTAATATTTGAAAATAAGTCATACAATGGCTCAAATAAATATTTCTGGAGAAAAATTACTGGACTACAGATATAAAAAGAGATTATGCAGAATGCTATCAAAAAGGACAACACATGAAAGTATAAGAGAGGGCAAGAAGATAAAGTGAGGTTTAACAGATATCTAACCAGAGTTCTGGAAGGAAAAAGAAGAACTGAGAAAAGGCAGTAACTGAAGACCAAATGGGGGTACCTGGCTGGCTCAGTCAGTTGAGCATGTGACTCGTGATCTTGGGGTCATGAATTCAAGCCCCATGTTGGGCATGGAGCTTGCTTATAAAAAAAATAAATAATAAATAAATAAAAAGACCTAAATGGCTAAGAAATTTTCAGAACTAGCAAAAGAAAGCATTATTTAGAAGACCAATGAGTCTCAAGGAAAATAAATAAAAAGAAACCCTAGACAATTATATCAAAACTGCAGAGCACTAAAAACAAAGAGAAAATGTTAGAAGCAATTTGAGATTAAAGACAGATTATCTACACAGAAACACCAGTCTGATTGGCAGATGGTTATTCAATAGCAACAATATAAACCAGAAGAGAGCAGACTATCTCAGTCAGCTGGGAAAAAACTATCTTTCACAAATGGGGGCAAATCAAGACATTTTCAAAAAACCCAAAACCAAAACCCCCAGAAACTCATTAAAGTATGTACTTCCATCTGAAGGAAAAGTGATCCCAAGGTAGAGGGTTTAAAATATAAGAAAAATGAACAAAGAAATTGGTAAATATGTGGATAACTAAGCTAACATCGAAATATATAAAATAAAAATCTTTTATGGGTTAAAAAAAGCATAGAATTAAAACATCTGACAACAATATAAGTTTAATCAGTTAGATTATCCTAGTTTCTTATACTGTTCAGCAAGAACATAAAGACGTTCTTTAGTTTAGGACACTGGTTAAGTTAAAATACGTTAAAATTTCTAAGGTAACCACTAAATAAATGAAACTAGTTTATAACTTTCAAACTCACAGAGGGGTGAAATGAGATTAAAACAATATGGAAAAGGTTGAATAAAAAGCACAAACTAAGCCAATAATGTTATATCAGCAATTTTTTCAAAAAAGACTTTATTTTTAAGTAATTTATTTATATTTATTTTCAATTATATCAGAAATTTTTTTTAAAAAGACTTTAAGTAATCTCTACACCCAACATGGGGCTCAAACTTCCAACCTTGAGATCAAGAGTCACACACTCCACTGACTGAGCCAGCCAGGTGCCCCTATATCAGCAATTAGTATTAATGGGCTAAATAATCTCATTAAAAGATAAAGGTCGGAAACCAAAGCCCAGATATATGCTGTTTATAAGAGACACATCCAAAACATAAATATCCAGAGACTGGAGGTAAAAGGTGAAAATATAACTTGTATTCATCCCTAATAAAAAATATATATAGACACACACACATAAAGAAAATTATGACAAATTCTCATCATTATGAGAGAACACATCACTTGAAATAATTGATAGACACAACAGACAAAATCAGTAAAAATAGAAACTATTTAAATTACAAACAAAATTAACAAGCTTGATTTAATGGCCACATAGAATAACACACCCAATTCAAATAACATTCTTCTCAACCATATCTGGAGGATTCAGAAAACCCGATCACATTGGGTCTTAACACAAGACAATCATTTTGCATAAACTCATACTAATAAGAAGATGCACATTAATCGGATTGCCTGGGGGGGTGGCAAATGGAATGGAAAAGTCTTGGATGACAGGTCATCCCTGGCAGGACTAAACGCATCCTTACTTACCGCTTTATTCCAATACTAGGATTGGTGCTCCAGTAAATATAGAATGTGCTTTATAGTAAATGTATAATGAACATGAAAGAGTTGGAGCTTTGTCCTGAAAGTAACAGGGATTCACTCAATAAAGGAAGTGACATGACTGGACTATTTTATTGGCAAGGAGTAAAAGAGGCAGGGAGCCCAGTTAGAGGACAATGCACTATCCACCCCTACAAAAAGGTCTGATCTGGCCTGCAGACAGTAGAGTGAGGTCATAAGGCATGAGATCAGCAAATAGGAAAGGGACAGAAGCAATGGGATTGAGACCAGGAGGTGGGAGTTGGGGGAACTCCAGGTTGCCAGTTTAAGCACACATTCAGGTGAATTTCCATCACTATCACATTCTCTAAATCTTGTATAATGACCACATTATATAGAGGAAGTTATGAAGAAGCCCATGATCACATAGCAAAAATAGGGTAAGACTACCATTTTTTTTTTAACAGTGCATAGCTTTTCATTAAGACAGAATGGGGGCCGCTCGAGTGGCTCAGTAGGTTAAGCAGCTGCCTTCGGCTCAGGTCATGATCCCAGGATCCTGGGATCGAGCCCCGCATCGGGCTCCCTGCTCTGCGGGGACCTGCTTCTCCCTCTCCCTCTGTCTGCCTCTCCCCCTGCTTGTGCTCACACTCTCTCTCTGTGAAATAAATAAAATCTTAAAAAGAGAGAGAAAGGGCAATCCACCACTCTGAGGAGAGGAGGAAACAGAAGGAGAAATGACAACTGTCAAGGGTTTAGGGCAAGGGAAGCTGGAGTTTCTTCTTTATCAAAATGTGCTAAGAATGGATGGGGAGGGTGTAGTTTTTCCTCTGAGAATCTGAGGAAGGTTCTGGCCAGGATGGGAATGGGAAGACAGACTCAATAAGTTCTCACAGAATTCAAAAGAAAAGTCAGAGAAGGAAAGAAACAGATTAATTCAAAATACAAAGAGTATTTTATTAGTCTTTCGAGAGAAAGGAACCCTTGAGAACCGGCCAGAATTAATGAAGAGCCACACTCAGACACATCCAAGGAAAACACCCTGAACATACTACAAATATTATGCCATTCTTTAAAATTGACTACTCCAAAGTCACAGAAAACAAAAATCTAAATAAACACCCCAAATTAGGAATTTTACAGCCAACACTTGCTGGTCATATCTCACACCAGATGCTTAAAGATTGAATCATTTGGGCAAAAGACAAAGTACTTTAGGAAAATGTGAATGACTTTTTTTAAAGATTTTATTTGTTTATTTATTTAGAGAGTGCGAACGGGGAGGGGAACAGAGAGAAAGGGAGAGAGAGAATCTCAAGCAGACTCTGTTCTAAGCGCAGAGGCCAACACAGGGCTCAACCCCACAACTCTGAGATCATGACCTGAGCTGAAATCAAGAGTCAGACACTTAACTGACTGAGCCACCCAGGAGCCCCTGAATGACTTTTCTATATTTGTAATAGGGAAGGCCATGACATAAAGGAAGAAAACATTTTTTGAAAACTCTGAATCTAAAACACAAAATAGATTAACTGTAAAAAATATTTTTAAAACAACTTATAAATGACAGAGAATATGCTTAACATTTAAACTTGCTCAACATAAACCAAAAAAGATAACACTCTGACAAGTAGGCAAAAGTAGAGGGATCCCGGGGCGCCTGGGTGGCTCAGTTGGTTAAGCGACTGCCTTCGGCTCAGGTCATGATCCTGGAGTCCCTGGATCGAGTCCTGCATCGGGCTCCCTGCTCAGCAGGGAGTCTGCTTCTCCCTCTGACCCTCCCCACTCTCATGTGCTCTCTCTCTCATTTTCTCTGTCAAATAAATAAATAAAATCTTAAAAAAAAAAAAAAGTAGAGGGATCCCAGTTGTACTACTTGTTAACTGTTTAAGTTTGGAGTGACTTAATAGAATCTATTTCCTCATCTGTCAACTTAAAATACCATATTTCATCAATTCTGAGGTACCACTGATTGTAAAGCCACCATTACTTTATACACCAGAAAAAAATGCCATCAATGAAGCTATGACTTGCCAGGAATTGTAAAACCAGTCCTGATTTCAGAGAAGTTCAAGTGTGAAGGAAAAAATAATGCATAACAGAATTGAAGAAATACAGTCTTACCTGTCTCACAGGGTTATTAATGTGGATTCAACAAGATAACACATGTAAAGAACTTGAAACCACAAGTAGCTTAAAGTAAACACAAGTTGGGTGCTGCTTCTTTTTTTTTTTTTTTAAAGATTTTATTTATTTATTTGACAGAGAAAGAGAGAGGCAGAGTAGGAACACAAGCAGGGGGAGTGGGAGAGGGAGAAGCAGGCTTCCCACAGAACATGGAGCCCGATGCAGGGCTCGATCCCAAAACCCTGGGATCATGACCTGAGCCGAAGGCAGATGCTTAACAACTGAGCCACCCAGGTGCCCCAAGTTGGTTGCTTCTATCAGTAGCATGATCCCATTCTGAAAACAAAATTACATACCTACACATACGCACAGACAAAATCTGAAAATATTAATCGTGACTATCTCTAGATGGTGGGACCATGGGTGACAAACTTTCTTAATCAGCTTTCTCAAGTTTTGAAATTTTTCCAAGAATCCTATATTATTTTAGTCATTAAAAAGAGAGCAATTAGGGCGCCTGGGTGGGTCAGTCGTTAAGCGTCTGCTTTGGCTCAGGTCATGATCCCAGAGTCCTGTGATTGAGCCCCGCATCCAGCTCCCTGCTCGGCAGGAAGCCTGCTTCTCCTTCTCCCACTTCCCCTGTTTGTGTTCCCTCTCGCTGTCTCTCTCTCTGTTGAAAAATAAATACAATCTTTTAAAAAAGAGAGCAATTAGGTTATTTCTATCTTGGGGAAAAAAGTATGTAGAGCTAACCAGGGCAGGCAGGCCTTCCAGGCTGTTAGAAATTTGGAAGCAGGGGCGCCTGGGTGGCTCAGTTGGTTAAGCGGCTGCCTTCCGCTCGGGTCATGATCCTGGAGTCCTGGGATGGAGTCCCGCGTCGGGCTCCCTGCTCAGCGGGGAGTCTGCTTCTCCCTCTGACCCTCCCCCCTCTCATGTACTCTCTCTCTCTCTCTTGCTCTCTCAAATAAATAAATAAATAAATCTTTAAAAAAAAAGAAAGAAATTTGGAAGCAAATAGGCTACTGCATGTGACTCTGAAGCGGACCACAAAGAAATTAGTGAGCCTGAAGCAAGTAACCTCATTCTGTTCTTTAACTTCCCTGCCAAATCAGTGAGGCACATCTGTCACACTATCTGGGAATGAATACAATCCAGGGAAATGGAAATTCTAGATTGATGAGACAATGTATGTAAAGCAGACAGCCCTGGTTTATTTTTATTTATTTATTTATTTTAAGATTTTATTTATTTATTTGACAGAGAGAGAGACAGCGAGAGAGGGAACACAAGCAGGGGGAGTGGGAGAGGGAGAAGCAGGCTTCCCGCGGAGCAAGGAGCCCGATGCGGGGCTCGATCCCAGGACTCTGGGATCATGACCTGAGCGGAAGACAGACGCTTAACGACTGAGCCACCCAGGGGCCCCCAGACAGCCCTGCTTTAGACTCCTGTCTGGTTTAGGAAAACTGCTCCATAAATTTGGTTTCCTTCTCTCTTACCTTTTTTCAAATCACTATTGTAAATCTTTTGGATAGAATCCTGAAACAAGATATTGTTTTAAAAACCAGGAAGCCCCTTCCAAGAAAAGAGTGCCAAATAAAACTTACCTCCGCCATGACTTTTGATGTACAGTGGCTTTTCTCTCCTCTTCTGGATTCTTAGAGAATGAAAAAGATGGAAAAGGGTTAAGAAACATTAAGACAACAGACCCTTCTGGGAGCTCAGACGAGGCCAAGTCAGAGCAAACCCTGGCTCCACTCCAGGCCAAAGAAGCCTGTAACCCCACCCCCACTCCTATCATCACACAAAGCGGGCGACCTTAGGGGCCCAGATGGGAGTCCTGGGAGAGAACCCCAGACTATGACCTCCTTCCTCGATAGGAGCCTGACTGGATTCTTCCAGGCCCTGTATCTTACACTGAGCCCAGATAAAACACAACCTACGTGGATCCATCAGTCAAAATCCCACACTCCTGTCCTCTAAACTGGGGGCACCGCTATGGGCCTGGATCCCCTGAGCCCTCAGCACAGGGAAGTGGAAGGAGAGTCTCCCAGGCCCAAGGTCTAGGAAGGAGGGTCTCCAAGGCCCAAGGTCTAGAAAACCCCGGGACACCAGAAATAGCCCCTGGGAGGCGGCCATTCACCGTGCTGAAGAGCGAGTGGCGGTTTCGGTTGTCAGTTTCGGCTGGGATCCAGAATCCAATGGGGGTTAGAAAGGCTCGAAACGCAGGCGGGGTCTGAGATTGCCTCAGAACCCACCCACTCGCTGACCCCACTCAACGCTGACCAAGAAAGTACAAAGGGAAGTGCCTTTCCAGTTCTAGCTCCAAAGGCAGAGTCGGCGATGCGGCCACATGGAGCCTCTCTCAGTCTACTAACCACGGCCCCACCAGCACCGGTCGCCGAGCAATGGAGGTCGGGCGCACAATCCCCGTCCGGGGAGTATCGCACGGACTTTCTGTCCAGGCAGGTCACACAGCAGCGACACCTCTGACCTCCAGACACTGCCAGCCAGCTCCAGAGCCAGCATGAAACCACTCGCCCACTTCGTGCAGGTGCACGGCTGATACCTCCCTCCCCCGAGTCAAGAGTAGAAGCCTCGACATTCCCCAGCCTCCCCCACGTCCTTTACTTTTCGAGCGCGAGAACGCAGCCTAGAAATGCCCGACAGCCACCCATAAGTAAGACTCCAGACAGACCCCGACCCCGCCCCGGAGCTCCTCACCGGGCACTTCTCCCGGGTCCTCACACGCGAGTCTGGTCGAATCCGCCCCAAACCAGTGAGTCAGGCGGCCCGCAACGCCCCAACCCCTCGCGCCCGAACTCCCGCCAACTCACCACCCGCCAGCCAACTGCGGCCGGAAGTAGCAAATACCGCAGAGCCCTCAGGAAAATGTAGTCCCGGGGAGGAAAACTCTAACCAGAGCCTGGCCGGTACAAGTCTTCACCCAGTGTCGCGTCGTGTTCCTAGCCTTCAGTGAAGACCAGTACTGACAGCCCAACCTCGCCTGAGCATCCTCTGCGGACCTGGGCGAACCGACAGGTCCAAGCAGCAAAAGTTGGCTGCTGAGGGGTAAAAAAAAAAAAAAAAAAAGTTGTGGACCGTGGAGGCTTCTGGGAAATGTAGCCCACAGCGGAGGAAAGGGTGGGCTGGTACGCCCCCAGCACAACCGGAGTCCTCTAAATTAACCCTTGTGCAACAGTCCTCGCTGCACACTACGAAATGCCCAGAGGCTACTAGGAACCGTAGTTAAAAGCCGGGAAGAAGACAGTTCAGAGTCCTCTCCACAAGGAGCCGCGCTCTGAGAGCGGGATCAGGAGCGAACGACTCGCCGCTACACCATGAACTAGGCGTCCTCCCGGACCTGGGCTGTTCAGCCCGCCCCACGATCCTTCCTGGTGGAGTTGGGTGCTCAAGTTTCGGATGAGAATTCATTCCCCAGTCCCGGCGCCCCCCAAAAGTGCAGTACTCCCTTGGTACTGCTGTAGGGTAGCTGCCCGGCGTCCCGACTTTTCAACCCAATTCGGGTGGGGCCACAGGGACGCCAGGTAAGGGCCCATCCTGGAGGCGTTTGGGAAATGTAGTCTCAGCCTAACGGGTTGGGAATGTGGCAGAGGAGAACCTGAATGAAGGGTGGCAGTCTTGAGCTCAGGATGCAGGGGTCTGAGAAGGCCACGGGGAAGGTGAAGGAGGATAAGCCTAGGTCCCGAGTAGAAATCACGGAATACCAATACTGAACTCTATATGCCATGCATTAGTGTTTCCAAACTTTTTCTAAGTACATAAATGCAGATGGAAATGCACTTGGGTCATAAGATCTTTGGAAAGTTACACTAACATTTGTTAACAACAGTAGTTAATGGCTAGAATGTGTAATTGTGATTTTTTTTTTTTATTTTAAGAGTATTCCCTTATATTGGGGCCATTCTCGTGTCCTTATGAAACACTCAATTTTGTTAAATAAAAAATAAGTTTAGACTCTGAAATTGAACTAGAAAACAAAAAGTGGGCCAGATTTTTTAAATAGCACAGTTTGGTTCTAAAAGATAAATGAGGGGCGTCTGGGTGGCTCAGTTATGTCTGCCTTCCGCTCAGGTAATGATCCCAGCGTCCTGGGATCCAGCCCCACTCGGGCTCCCTGCTCAAAGGGGAGCCTGTTTCTCCCTCTCCCTCTACCTGCTTCTCCCCCTGCTTGTGCTCTCTCTCTGTCAAATAAATAAATGCAATCTTAAAAAAAAGATAAATGAAACACAATATTCATAAACAATAAAAAACAAAAATTAAAACAAGAACATTAGAAATGGGAAAGGTTAAACCATAAACAGAATTTAAAAGAATTTTGAGGTTGTTATGAGCAACTCCATAACCACAGTAGAGGTAATTGTAGATTTTCCAGTAAAACTGAAATTACTACTTTCTACTAAGAAGTAGAAAACCTGAACAGAATAGCTATAATAAAATTTAAATATATCTTTAAAACTACTGTTAGAAAGGTACCAGATAGTTATTTTTAGCTACTTTTTGATTAATGATTTTTTAGTTTATTCAGATCCTGGGAAAAGATGGAGTGCTTTTTTTTTTTTTTAAGATTTTATTTATTTATTTATTTTAGAGACAGCAAGAAAGTGAGTTGGGGGAGGGGCAGAAGGAGAGAAAGAGAGAATCCCAAGCAGGCTCTGCACTGCCGAGCCCAGTGCCAGGCTTGATCCCAGGACCCTGAGATCTTGACCTGAGCCAAAATCAAGAGTCGGTTGCTGAACCAACTGAGCCACCCAGGTGCCCCAAGATGGAATGTTTTCTAATTAATTCTGTCTAACTGGCAAAAATCTGATAAAGATAGGCCAAAAGAAAAGTACGGATTAGTTTCATTTGGATTAAAAGATAAACTGAGG
>NC_138384.1:38749570-38784631 GCF_054177405.1 Leptonychotes weddellii
TGCTACCAATGCATTAGAACTATTTCAGTCTAATGGCATCCTTGTTTAATTACTTTAACATTTGTGGCTATAGATGCAAAAATTCCAAATAAAAGGCTGATATCAACATGTACTATAAAATTTGTACAGCGATTATGTCAATAGATAATGTTGGAAGAACATTAAAAACATACAAAATGTATTGTATGAACAAATTAAAGGAGAAAAATATACATATCAATCGATGCCAATTAGATAATGTGGTAGACAGAATAATGTCCCCACTCAAGATGTCCAAGTCCTAATCCCCAGAACCTGTGAATGACTATGTTACCTTACATGGCAACAGAGACTTTGCAGATACCCTTAAATTAAGAGTTTTTGGTGAAATGAGAAAGTTATTCTATATTATCTGAGTAGATCCAATATAATCACAAGGCTCCTTAGAGAGGAAGGCAGGAGCGTCAGCCAGAAAAGAACTGTGAAGACAGAAGGAAAACTTGGAATGATGTGCAATGAGTAAAGGACCATGAGCCAAGGAATACAGGCAGCTTCTAGAAGCTGGAAAAGCAAGGAAATAAATTCTCCCCTAGAGCCTATAGAAGAAATGCAGCTCTGCCAACAATTTGATTTTAGCCCATTAGATCCATTTCAGAGTTCTGACTCCAATCTCTGGGTGAAGAAATCTTCCTTCCCTCAGAGCAGGAGGATGGACTGACATGTCAGTCATCAGAAAGCCATGTTCTTGATAAATTAGTCCATCTGCCTTCCTGAGATACACCCCCGCCTGCCCCAACCAGGATATTCTGCATTCCTTCTCCTGAAACTTCTTTTACAGAAACAGGTTGAGGAACTGGTTCCCTAGTTCTCCTGTGTTAGTGGGGTCTTTGGATATACATCCACAAGCAGCTCAGTGCCTTCCCACATTTATTTCTCCCATATGATAGAGTGCAGTCACCTAACAGGCACATTGTCTTCAACTGTTTATTTTGAAATTTTTCAAATTTCCAGAAGCATTGAAAGAATAGTACAAAGGATTCTTTTTTTTTTTTTAAGATTTTTTTAATTTATTTATTTGAGAGAGAGAGTGAGAGAGAGAGAGAGCACAAGAGGGGGGAGCGGGAGAGGGAGAAGCAGACTCCCTGCCAAGCAGGGAGCCCGATGCGGGACTCGATCCCGGGACTCCAGGATCATGACCTGAGCCGAAGGCAGTCGCTTAACCAACTGAGCCACCCAGGCGCCCAGTACAAAGGATTCTTATACATGCCTATCCCCTGGATTCACCAATTGTTGACAATTTACCACTTTTGATAATCTCTCTCTCTCTCCTACCATTTGAAAATAGATTGAAGTATCATGATACTTCACTACTAAATATGTCAGCATATATCTCCCCATAACAAGGGCATTTTCTTCCCACATATCACTAAATACCATGTCTCACATATATCACTATGTACCACAAAACACAGTGTTTCACACTTATATCAGTAGACACAGTAGTACATTTCATGTAACTCTAACTACAACACTGTGATCAGACCCAAGGAAATTATTATTCCATAATTCACTCATATTCAAACTTCCCTCAAATGTCCCCAAAATGTCTTGTACAGGTTTTTAAATAGGACACAAAGCATGCATTTAATGTTATGTCTCTAGTCTCTTAATCTAGAACAGTCCCTCCACTTTTTTGTTTTCTCCAGACATTGATTTTTTTTTTTTTAAGAATCTAGGTTATTTGGGGCGCCTAGGTGGCTCAGTTGGTTAAGCGACTGCCTTCGGCTCAGGTCATGATCCTGGAGTCCCGGGATCAAGTCCCACATCGGGCTCCCTGCTCAGCAGGGAGTCTGCTTCTCCCTCTGACCCTCCTCCCTCTCATGCTCTCTGTCTCTCATTCTCTCTCTCTCAAATAAATAATTAATTAATTAAAAAAAAAGAATCTAGGTTATTTGTTCTACAGAATGTCTTACATTCTGGATTGTCTAGTTATTTCCTTATGGTAAAATCCAGATAAAACACATTTGGTAAGGATACTACACAGACAATGTTGTGTCCTCTTGCTGTATCACATCAGGGAAACATGAGGTTGTGTCATTTCACTATTAGTGATGTTAAATTTGATCATTTGGTTAAGGTTGTAATGGCCAGATATCTCCATTGTAAAGTTATATTTTTTTCCTTTCTTTTTTTTTTTTTTTAAAGATTTCATTTATTTATTTGAGAGAGAGAATGAGACAGAGCATGAGGGGGGGAGGATCAGAGGGAGAAGCAGACTCCCTGCTGAGCAGGGAGTCCGACGCGGGACTCGATCCTGGGACTCCAGGATCATGACCTGAGCCGAAGGCAGTCGCTTAACCAACTGAGCCACCCAGGCGCCCCATATTTTTTTCCTTTCTAACTGGTAAGTAACCTGAGGGCTGATAACTTAGGACCATGAATCTCCTATTTCCCAACAATCATCTGCATACTTACTGTAAGGTATATATTACTGTTTCACATAAATTAATATGTATGTTACTCTTTCATATAAATATGAATCATGAAATTATATTTTATATATGGACAATTATATATGCATATTGATGGTATACTTTTGACATACATATATACATATTATCCTTCAGTGTTGGAGAATCTATATGTTTTGTGAAGCATTTAAGATATTTTATAGAATAATTCAGAATACAACAAATTTATTTTGTTCCTGACTTTAGAACTTAAACCCCATAAATATATAACATCATTGTAAACAGATCTTCACTTTCAAGTTATTGAGCTTCTCCATGCCCAATGTTCTGTTAGAGCTCTGATAGGCAGAAATACATATCTTGGAGAGAAAGATGAGAGGTTTTTTTTTTTTAAGATTTTATTTATTTGAGAGAGAGATAGAGAGAGATAGCAAGAGAGAACACGAAGGAGAGGGAGTCCAACGTGGGTCTCGATCCCAGGGCCCTGGGATCATGACCTGAGCTGAAGGCAGATGCTTAACCGACTGAGCCACTCAGGCACCCCAAGATGAGAGTTTTTAATGTGGAGATTCTCATCTGGCAAGGAGGCAGATGGCAAGCTGTTCTGCCTTATGAGACTTCTAAGAGTTGGGTATCATGGAGAACTTAAGCGTGAGGATCTTAGTGAATGATGCTGGGCTTCTGCCAAAAATGGAGAGAAGCTTTTTGTCAACACTCAATTCCTATAGTCAGTTTGCATCAATTTGGGTTCGTTCAGAAAACAGAAATCCCACCAGAATTTAAACAGAGTTTTAATATAAAGAATTATTAATCAATGCTGAGTAATATAAAGACATCAAAAAATTCTGAAGGGCCCCTTATGGCTGAGGGAGAGACCCTAAGGAAGGACAAACTTATATGAAAGATCCCTCCCAGAGGCTGGGTTTCAGACCTCCTTGGAGAAGATGTGATTGCATCCTATTGGATGGCAGAGAAATTTCCTGGGTTGCCAAGTACTTAGAGAGTTGGAGTGGGACTATAGACAGCTGAGATGCATGGTATCCACATCAAGAAGGCTGCAGGAGATAGCCCTCTATGGCACATACAAGCCAAGGCTGATGGGCAGGCATACAGAGAAAGCTGGGATGCCACTGTGCACATGTGGCCTGGAGCACACAGTGTGTCATCAGGAGGGTCTCAGCAAGGTGGTCACTGAGTCCAGGTCAGGTCTGTGAGGTCTCCAAGACACTCCATGCTCTGGGGCGCAGCTGATGCTAAGCATCACTGAATGTTTTCACATACACATAACCCACAGACCATGAAGCAAGAACAAGAGAAAGCAAAATGCAGCAACCATTCAGAAGAGAAGCCAGAAAGAGAAGCCCCTTTCCTCCTCCAGTGCCCTCTACTAACATAGCTTCGCATCATTCTCACTGTAAAGAAGAAATGCTTAAAGGATCCAGTCCCTTTTTACAGAGCAGGTAGTGAAGGCTGAATTTGGAGCTGAGAGGCAATAAACTGATAATGGCACAGTGGAAGCCTTTGACTACTCAGTTTCTACACTTTTACATACTATGAGCTCCCATACAACACAAAACAACTCTATATTTCTATCTAGCAAGGCAGTTATCCAAATAAGAAAATGTATGATTCTAACAGTTGGCTATATTAATTATTAACTCACTAATTTTTGACTTTATTATTTCTCATATTCATTTATAGTCCCACTGAATATTCTGTTGCCTAAAGAATAAATTGTAAAGTTAACCCCAATAACTTGTATATGAAATAAAAATGAGAGAGAAAAAATGGCGGTTAGTATATAAACACATATAACAAGCAAAGAGAAAATATGCAAGGCTACTACAGCCCTCATGTCTATAATCGGATATGAGGTCAGTTGATGCCTATCACTTCCTTCTTTGACAACCCATTCCCTATTTCTGTTGCCTTCAGTAAGAGCCTCAAATGCTCTAGGTTCTTTATCGGGTGGAGAGACCCAAGCCCTCATTCCTGAAGATTCTGAGTCCTCGATCATTCTATATGTTTTTTTTTTTTTGGTTTTAATTGCTGTCATTTTCCCATTAACCTTTACTATTGGACATAGACGGTCTAAAAGGAATGCCAGAGACAGTAATATATACCTTATAGTAAATATGCAGATGATTGTTGGGTTTCAAATACAGGCCCATTTACTTCCACTGCATAGCATTAACCTGATTCCTTCTTGGTAATTAGGATCAGTCATTCCAGCCAGTGGATTAACTTTTTTTTTTCCTGTTCATGTTAAAGGAGTTAAAAATGTTCAAGACAGGGACACCTGGGTGGCTCAGTCGTTGAGCATCTGCCTTCAGCTCGGGTCATGATTCCGGAGTCCTGGAATCGAGCCCCGCATCGGGCTCCCTGCTCCGCGGGAAGCCTGCTTCTCCCTCTCCCACTGCCCCTGCTTGTGTTCCCTCTCTCGCTGTGTCTCTCTCTGTCAAATAAATAAAAAAATAAAATCTTTAAAAAAAAAAAAAAGACATCATCTCCCAATTCAGTAGCATTATTGCTATCGGTATGTCTCCAGGTGGAAGTGTTGTCCCTCAGGGACTAATACCTCCATACAAGCAAAGGTCAAATTCTGTGAGTGGCCATTAGGTGTTATAGTGAGAGAAGTCACTCCCCCACTTGACCCCTTCCTGGAGCATGTATTTGAGTATGGGGGGAGGCCATAATGATCTCGAATTCAGAATATATTCTATGTCCTTTAAAACAGAACTCCAGCCTTTTAGGGTGATGTCTCCCACTGGCACTTTCAATTGGGCTAGCTGATTTTAGGTGATGGAATTTGTGGTAAGACCAGTTAATTCCCCAGGCATGAATGCACTGCTCAGACAAAATGCTGTGCAGGATGCCATGATGGTGGATAAAGCATTCTGTGTCTGTGGTTGGTGATGTTGGCATAAACATCATAGGCAGGGGAAGAAAATCTAAGATAATATGTGTCTATACTTGTGAGATGTCTCTCTGTCCCAGCCATGATGGAAAGAGAGAGCTAACATAATTGACCTTCTACCAGGTGGTTAGCTATTCCTCACAGAGAATGATGCCTCATAAGGGACTCAAGGTTGGTCTCTACTGTTTAGCAAAAATTAAGGGGAGGGACTGTGCTAGCTGATTATGTCCCTTTTATTAAGAAAGAAAATGTTTTCAAACACCCTCACCCCCAAATATTTCTGCTTATAACTCATGGCCAGATTCATGACACAAGCTGCCCTTAATCACAGGTAGGCTGGGAAAGAAAATATTGAATTCTTCCAACATCTCTGATGGAAATCAGCAGAGACAAGATAGACTGAAGCTGTCTATTGTGCCTACCACCAGAGAATTGGCTTCCTGTAGAAAAGACAGAACTTGAGCCATTCCAGTTGAATGGAGTGAAGATCCCAGGTAAAGAGACAATGTCTCTGGCTTAAAACATGGGCAAAATTCACAGTTAGAACTAAAGATACCTGCAAATCAGATTCTTTGGATGGAAGTAAGAGGACAATGCCTCAGGAACAGGAATCACTCTTGAGAGGAACCCCATGTGAAACCTGTGAGGAAGGTGACACTCTTGGAAGTGGCAGAGGCTGGTGATTCTTTAAGTGGAGCATTTCTCACTAGGGTAGAAGAAAGACTGCAGACTCTGCGGCCTGTGGACAGATGTGAGAGTGCAAGGTGGGTGGGGGTTGGGTGGCACAAGAGAGAGAAGTTCCTACTCCACAACTTAAACAGCTCATTTGTCACAGAAACTCCGAAAAATGTTATGTACTGTGTTCAACATGTGCATAGAGACACCTTAGGGAGAATTGCTATTTTCTTCATATTTCATTTGCTTATGATTACGGATCTACAAAAAATTATGAGTGTAATAGTAATTCTACATATCATTCATCACTATGCACACGTTAATGAACAATGTGAACAGTTATTTATATTTTTCCCCCTAAAGTTATGTTTGTTCTGGTTATATTTATGAAAATCTAATTTTATGTCTGTTAAAGCTAAAACTAAAAAAAATTGGAGCTTGTGTTTTGTATGTCTTTTTTCTTTTTCAAACAATTTATATTTATTATATTTTCCAAAATTCTTGGTTCACAACAGATTGTAGATTTTAAAAAAGAAAAAAAAACTTTGTATTTCATCACAGACATTTTGAGAAGCACTACTTGAAAAAACAAATGATGTGATGTGATATTTACTTGGTCTTTGAGGAAACAGCTAAGTGGCTTTCTGTATTCTAATTAATGTGACCAAAGACTCCCAAGAAAATAAGATCACATTTACATCCTTAATGAAATGGCTATAATCTCCCTCCTATAGTACTTGTTTGTCCCACCTTAGGGCATATACTAAAGATTAGACCAGTGTCTAAGAAAGTGCAAAAGATAAATTCTTTTATTCAGAGGTGCCCCTCTTCCACCTCTTACACGAGGGCGTTAGTCATCCTGTGGCACATGCCTTATTACCTTCTGCTGCAAATTCATCCACCATTTGTGTCCACTTTCACTTTATCGTTTTGATTTAAAGATCAGATCGGTTTCGATGCCTCCCATTTTAGATAACACTTATGGCTTATTCTCTCACCTCAGTATTTGTCCCTTCAAGCTACTCCCAGAACTCCCAGACATCACAGAAATCACACTTGCACGTTAGACACCAGATCTTAGAAAGTTACTGTCCAACATACAACGAGAAAGTAATACCTCACAAAGGTTGAAGCTAATATAACAAATTTGTATGTGACTTGAACCTCTCTAAAACATGCAGAGGTATCATCAATGGTAAGAAACAACTTTGGAATGGGGCACTGGTCATAACATAGCTCTCTACCAAGCTCATTTAACAGAGACTATATTGGGAGTATTACATAAAATGGCTGTTCATGTTGCTTCAGTTGTTAAATTTAGGTAGAGGAGAAATAGCAGCTGGTTATCTGGGAACACTAGAATAGTCATTAATTATGCTCCAGAAACAGCTGCTGAAGCTTTGCCTTGGCTTTGGCCCTGGCGTTCTAACAAAGCAGCTGCCAGTGCAGCTGATGTTCATCTGTATTTGTTGGTATACAAAGTTATCAGTATAAATCAGTGGCTAATTTTCCATGGCTTGCCAAGCTAAGAAAAATGAACCTACTGACACTGAATTAACAGTATCAAAAATTGAGAACTTTCATAAACATACACATTCGATAGGATCCACCTAATCCACTCCTAAGAATTTATCTAAGAGAAATGAAAACATAGATCTATACAAAGGCTTGCATACAAATGTTCATCGCAGCTTTATTTGTAATAGTCCCAAACAGGAAACAACCCAATTATTCATCAACAGGTGATTGGATAAACAAATTATGGTATGCTTACTCAGCAAGAAAAAGAACCTACTGCCACCACAGAACATGGATGAATCTCACAGTGTCTAAGCAAATGAAGCCTGATACCAAAAACACTGTGATTCCATTTACGTAAAGTTCTAAAACAAGAAAACTAATCTATGGAAATGGAAGTGGGAAGAATGATTCTCTCAGAAGGGGATGGTTATCGTCTGGGAAGAAGCCAAGGGAGCTTTCTGAGGGAATGGAAATATTCTATTTCTTTATCTGGGTGGTAAATACACAATTATATACATACAATGCATACTTAAGATTTTTCTATTTTACCATATGTAAATTATACCTCAATTTTTAAAAAGATAAAAAAAGAAAAGAAAAACTTCAGTCATTAAGTAAGTGGGTAGGGAAGTTTTAGAGACATGAGTCACGGTTGAGAAAAGGAAAAAAGTAATGATGGGCAAACAGCCCGACACCTGTGAACTAATCAAGGGCCTACAAATATTTCTGACCTATGTAGAGGCTTTAAGATATGAGAACTACAATATAAAAATCACCTTTTATAATCCAAAGTCTCTAAAATTCGATTTGCAGGTTTAATTCTCAACACAGTTTTATGTAGACATATAAAAATAATTTTGATGTAGGCTGTGTGGTTTGTTTGTTTTTTTACCACATTTGACTTTAAGTGTGCTGAAGTCTTCATAAGTCCTGAAAGTTTATTTCAATCTTAAAATAGCACTGACTTTTCATGCCCTCTCTCCCCTCATTCCCACACTTCTGAATTGGAAATAATCCTATACCCCAAGGATCTTGGCCTCTGCCCTCCACATTTTAGTGTGTTTCAGCATACTCGGTCCCCATTCAATTGGTGAAAGGACTCTTCACTAGGCCGGGTAGGGATCAACAGGACATGGGATTCTCTCCTATTAGAGATCTTGCCCATTTCCCCTGGTATACAGACCTCAAAATAATCAAACTTTCTCACAAACAAAACTAACCAAAATCTAGGTTGCCTTTTGGCAAACTTTGAGACACACTACTCTAATTCAAAGAGAAAGGCTAATGTTAACATGATTAAATAAAGCATGTACCCATCCTTACTTCAGCAAAATCCTACAAACGCTTCCTAGTAATTCCTGGGACACAAGTCCATATAGAAATGGAGACTTCCAACTCACCCTTTGAAAATCATAGGACAACTAACTGTACTCTTGCATCACAATTTCATCTGAAAATTTTGACTTCACAGATATTGTATCTTAATCACAGGCTTGGGAAGTAGGTGGTTATATATGTATTTTTTTCAGAGCTGATTCTTTTAGAGGTCATTCAGTCAAGTTTTAGGACATTGTTTGGAGTTGAAAATTATAAGGAATGCAATTCAATTGAAAAGAAATGTAGATACCAGATCCATGTCTCCTAACTTTATCTTTTGTTTTGCTGGGTTTTGACATTTTTTACTTCAGGTGCACATAGGTTTTTTTTTATTATTATTTTTTTTAAAGATTTTAAATAGGGCGCCTGGGTGGCTCAGTTGGTTAAGCGACTGCCTTCGGCTCAGGTCATGATCCTGGAGTCCCTGGATCGAGTCCCACATCAGGCTCCCTGCTCGGCAGGGAGTCTGCTTCGTCCTCTGACCCTATCCTCTCTCACTCTCTCTCTCTCAAATAAATAAATAAAATCTTTAAAAAAAAAAAAAGATTTTAAATAATCTCTGCACCCAATGTGGGGTTCGAACTTACAAGATCAAGGTTGTTCCACCGACTGAGCCAGCCAGGCGCCCCTCAGGTGCACACAGTTATAGAAAAAACAACCCTTGGGTTATACACATGCTCATCAAGTCCATTCAGGGCCTACATTGGTTATTTAGTTGGTTAGTGTAGTAGATTTTGATATTATAACATAATATCAGGATTATACTTCCTGTCCATTGATACCAGACATGGTCATGTGTAAAAATGACATATGCCAGTTCAGAGCAGAAGCTTTAAGAGCTGTTGAATGGTTTCACCATCTCTCTTTTCCCTCTGCCATGAGACTACCACGTTCTATGAAGTGCTACTTCTTCAACCTAGGTCCTGTAATAAAGGTGATATGGAACAGAACAGCTGCCAACTTACAACGGATGTAAATATGAGAAATATTTCCTTGCTGTTGTAAGTCACTAAGATTTTGGACTCATTTGTATCATAATTTATTCTAAACTGATCAATGAAGTTATTTATTTTAAATAATGTTATAAGCACCCATGAATCCACCACCCAGCATAATATCTATAACCTTGATAATAACCTATATATAATTATATATAACTCCTTCCCATCCCCCTTCCTCTCCTAATGGATCAAATATCACCCTGAATCCTGTGTTCATTAATCCCTTGCTTTGCTTTTATATAGTTTTACTGTATTTATGTTTTGCTAAAAAGTATATTTTTTACCTATTTTTTACTTTATAAATAGGTTAATTACATGTTATCTTTGGAATTTACTTTTTCTTCTAATATGATCATAAGATCTTCTGTAATGTGTGACACATTTCATTTTGACTGTTATATAAGTATTCCATTGTGAGAACAAAGCACCTTCTTCAGTTGATGGACATCTGGGTTATTTCTGTGTTTTGGCTACTGAGAACAGTACAGCAATGTACATTCTTTTTTTTTTTTTAAAGATTTTATTTATCCATTCATAAGAGACAGAGAGAGAGATGCAGAGGCAGAGGGAGAAGCAGGCTCCCTGTGGAGCAGGGAGCCCGATGCGGGACTCGATCCCAGGACCCTGGGATCATGACCTGAGCCGAAGGCAGACACTTAACCGACTGAGCCACCCAGGCGTCCCAGCAATGTACATTCTTGTACATGTCTCCTGATGTGCATGTGTGAGAGCTTATCTTGGGTGTACTTCTAGGAATGGAGTTCCTGGGCATGTAAATGTTCAACCACAGAAGATAAAACTAAAGTGCCAAACTATGGCTTACTAATTTAAGTTCCTACTAGCAATGAATAACAGAACTTGGGAACATACATCCTCTCCAACATTTGGGTTTTGTGCTGAATAGCTTCCATTTGCCCCTCCAGATCAATTCTCTACTCTTTTTCATCCTACTCTGTACCCTGAGGCTGACCTGTATGGACTGCATCAATGTCAGCTATGTGTATAGCAAATACATATTCCTAATTTGTAACTTTTTTTTTCTGGTTTCTAGTTGCATTCATCCAATGGGAGGGCTACCAGGAGATCAGAGAGAGAGAGTGAATGAGGTATTTATCCCCCACCTCCATTTTGTCCCTGTGGAAGTGTGGTTTTGGCTCTGTCCCTCAACTACAGGTCTCAGCTTCTAACAAGCATCCTTTCCACAGAGTCATCTCTGTTTCTGGGTTCTGGTAGTCTCTTCCCCCGACCCCTCTCACATTCTGGGTAATAATGGATCTCTGCCTCAGGATATTGTGGTTTCTCTATACTCTAGCCACATTTCTATGAATAGTTCCTTTATTTTATTATTTTTTTAAAGATTTCATTTATTTATTTGACAAAGAGAGAGATAGAGACAGCAAGAGAGGGAACACAAGCAGGGGAGTGGGAGAGGGAGAAGCAGGCTTCCCGCGGAGCAGGGTGCCCGATGCGGGGCTTGATCCCAGGACTCTGGGATCATGACCTGAGCCGAAGGCAGACGCTTAACGACTGAGCCACCCAGGCACCCCTAAATAGTTCCTTTAATAACCTCTACTCAACTTACTCAATTTGAGTGGCCATCTATTTCTTGCAAGGCCTTGACTAATACATTATCGTTAGACTAACTTTTCCTAGTTGAGAGATGTAAAATGATATTTTGCTGTGGTTTTTGAACTTGCATTTCCCCCACCCCTAATTTCATTGAACATCTCTTCATATATTTATTGATCTCAAACACTTTTTTTGATATTATATTACACAATATTCCTATTGGGTTTTTGCTTTTCTTATTGATTTTAGAAATGTTTAAAATATATATATATTCTTTTTTTTTTTTAAAGGTTTTATTTATTTATTTGAGACAGAGAGAACAAGAGACAGAGAGCATGAGAGGGAGGAGGGTCAGAGGGAGAAGCAGACTCCCTGCCGAGCAGGGAGCCCGATGCGGGACTCGATCCCCGGACTCCAGGATCATGACCTGAGCCGAAGGCAGTCGCTTAACCAACTGAGCCACCCAGGCGCCCTAAAATATATACATATTCTTGATATCAATTCTTTATCAGTTATATGTATGGCAACTGTATCTTCCTAATTTATAACTTTTTTTTTTTTTTTTTTGGTTTAAAATTTCATTTGAGGGGCACCTATGTAGCTCAGTCAGTTAAGCATCTGACTCTTGATCTCAGCTCAGGTCTTGACTGTGAGTTTATTTATTTATTTATTTATTTTTTAAGATTTTATTTATATATTTGAGAGAGAGAGAGTGAGAGAGAGCACATGAGAGGGGGGAGGGTCAGAGGGAGAAGCAGACTCCCTGCCGAGCAGGGAGCCCGATGCGGGACTCGATCCAGGGACTCCAGGATCATGACCTGAGCCGAAGGCAGTCGCTTAACCAACTGAGCCACCCAGGCGCCCCTATTTTATTTTATTTTATTAAAAGATTTTTATTTATTTATTTGAGAGAGAGAGAGTGAGAGCATAAGCAGGAGGAGGGACAGAGCGAGAGGGAGAAGCAGACTCCCCACTGAGCAGGGAGGCTGACATGGGGCTCGATCCCAGGACCCTGAGATCATGACCTGAGCTGAAGGCAGATGCTTAACCGACTGAGCCACCCCGGCACCACTTAAATTTTATTTTGTTTATTTTTTTTTTTGAAGATTTTATTTATTTGACAGAGAGAAAGGGAGCACAAGCAGGGCGAGTGGCAGGCACAGGGAGAAGCAGGTTTCCCGCTGAGTGGGGAGCCCAATGTGGGGCTTGATCCCACAACCCTGGGATCATGACCTGAGCTGAAGGCAGATGCTTAACCAACTGAACCACCCAGGTGCCCCTTAAGTTTTATTTTTAACATTAAAATCCTTCATCTACATGGCTTTATTTCTGTGTATTGTTGAAGGTCAGACTTGACCATTTGGCAAATAAAATACCAAATTTTCCTGCTCCACTGATTCAGCTGTTCCTTCTTTCCTCATTGGCCTGATATGCGTTCTCCATCTGTACTGGAATGGTGGCCTAGATAGACCACATTCATTGATTTCTAAAAAATATTTTATTTATTTATTTAGTTAGTTATTTAGAGAGCACATGCAAACAGGGGCAGAAGCAGAGGGAGAGAGAGAATCTCAAGCAGACTCTGTGCCAAGCAGGGAGCCTGCAGGGGAGGACCAATCCCATGACCCTGAGATCATGACTGGAGCTGAAATCAAGAGTTTGAAGCCCAACCGACTGAGCCACCCAGGTACTCCCCACATTCATTGATTTTAAGATTGTTAATAAGATGTCAATTTTCATTCAAATTGATCTATAAAGGGCGCCTGGGTGGCTCAGTTGGTTAAGCGACTGCCTTCGGCTCAGGTCATGATCCTGGAGTCCCGGGATCGAGTCCCGCATCAGGCTCCCTGCTCGGCAGGGAGTCTGCTTCTCCCTCTGACCCTCCTCCCTCTCATGCTCTCTGTCTCTCATTCTCTCTCTCTCTCAAATAAGTAAATAAAATCTTTAAAAAACAAACAAAAAAAACCAAATTGATCTATAAATTCAATGTACTCCCAATAAAAAATTCAGCACAATTTTTGTGGAAACCAAAATATGTGCAGAAATGCAAAGGATCCTTATAACTAAGGAAAAATGAAGAAGCTATATTACCAGATATCAAGACTGTTCTAAAGTCACAGTAAATAAGACTGTGGTTAGGTGCAAAGATAAGTAAGTGGATCAATAGAACAGAACAGAAAGTCCAGAAACAGACTGAGCATATTTAGATACCTGGTTAGAAACCACTAAAATTCAATAGTTAAAGTCAATGGTTAAAGGATGGTCTTTTCTTTCTTTCTTTCTTTTTTTTTTTTTTAAAGATTTTATTTATTTGAGAGAGAGAGACACAGCCAGAGAGGGAACACAAGCAGGGGGAGTGGGAGAGGGAGAGGCAGGCCTCCCGCCCAGCAGGGAGCCCGATGCAGGGCTTGATCCCAGGACCCTGGGATCACGACCTGAGCTAAAGGCAGATGCCCAACGACTGAGCCACGCAGGCACCCCTCTTTTTTTTTTTGAGATTTTATTTATTTATTCGAGAGAAAGAGTGAGCATGAGAGAGAGCATGAGTGGGGAGAGGGGCAGAAGGAAGGGAGAAGCAGATTCTCTGTGAGCAGGGAGCCCGACTCAGGGCTCGATCCCAGGACTCTGGGATCATGACATGAGTTGAAGGCAGATGCTTAACCGACTGAACCACCCAGGTGCCCCACTACAGGCAAAGATTTATAAAACTGGACACAAAAAGCATTCACCATAAAAGAAAAAATATTGATAAATTAGACATCACTAAGATTTAAGAAATTCTGTTTGTTAAGAGACACCATTAAGAAAGTAAAAAATCAAGCTACTGGGAGAAAATAATGCATACATCTGACAGAGGATATGTATCCAGAACATATATCCACAGATTAATAAAGACAGACAAGCCAGTAACTATATGGGCAATAGACTACAACAGGCACTCCACAAATGAAGATATCTAAATGGCCAACAATATACACAAAGGTATTTCATATCATTAGTCGTCAGAAAAATGCAGTAAGTTACCACTACACTCACAAATATCTTTTTGCTATTGTTTTCATCAAAAAAGTACTCAAATAGGGTTGATGCATTGCATTTGATTATTGTCTCTCAAGTCTCTCTTAATCTAGAATATTCCTCTTTTCATGTCATTGCCTTAATCAATTGAGTAGGTCAGTTGTACTAAAGAAAATATGACATTTGGGACTTGCCTGATTGCTTCTTTTTGGCATTAACTTTTTTTTTTTTTTAAAGATTTTATTTATTTGCTAGAGAGAGAGAGAGCAAGCGAGCACAAGCAGAGGGAGCGACAGGCAGAAAGAGAAGCAGGCTCCCCATGGAGCAGGGAGCCCGATGCGGGACTTGATGCCAGGACCCTGGGATCATGACCTGAGCCAAAGGCAGATGCTTAACCGACTGAGACACCCAGTGTCCCATGGCATCATTTAATTTTTCTCTACATTTTATGTATATTACTAATTGAATGAAATTAAATGTTTGATCAGATTTTTAAAAATTATTGGTTCTGTCTTTATATAACTTCAATTAGTACATAATATTTCATTGTTCTACTTTGAGGCTGAGATTGACCAGTGGTGAATCTGATCTTTCCACTTTTTTTTTTTAGAGATTTTATTTATTTATTTATTTGACAGAGAGAGAGATAGTGAGAGCAGGAACACAAGCAGGGGGAGTGGGAGAGGGAGAAGCAGGCTTCCTGTCGAGCAGGGAGCCCGATGTGGGACTCGATCCCAGGACGCTGGGATCATGACCTGAGCCGAAGGCAGACGCTTAACGACTGAGCCACCCAGGTGCCCTGATCTTTCCATTTTAAAGTTGCATTTTATGTAGGGTGACACTTTGGTATCCTAAAAATATCCATTTCTTAATCACCCTTTATTTAGGGTTTTAGCATACATTGATGCTTATTGCTTGAATGGGTTATTTTGTTGAGTTGTAAAATACTGATTTTTCTAATTCTAACATTCTTCTTACAATTATTAATTAGAATTATTCTGTATAGAACTTTTCCATATGTATTTTCCATATATATTATTTAGTTATTACTTCTATTAGGACTATTCGGTACTATGAAATAGAATTCACATGGAGAAAGCAGGATATATTTTTAATTCTTTTTTTTTAAAGATTTTATTTTATTATTTGACAGAGAGAGCATGAGCAGGGGGGCAGGGCAGAGGGCAAGGGAGAAGCAGGCTCCCTGCTTTTAACCCACTGAGCCACCCAGGTGCCCCACCTTTTTAATTCTTTCTCTTTAATTATCTTGTTTTCTTTTTTAATTTTATTTTTTATTAAAGATTTTATTTATTTATTTGACAGAGATGCAGCAAGATAGGGAACACAAGCAGGGGGAGTGGGAGAGGGAGAAGCAGGCTCCCCGCTGAGCAGGGAGCCCGATGCGGGGCTCGATCCCAGGACCGTGGGACCATGACCTGAGCCGATGGCAGACGCTTAACGACTGAGCCACCCAGGCGCCCCCCTTGTTTTCAATATAAGGAGTTGATACCACTACCACTAGTGGCAAAAAATGAGTTTTGATTTCTTGCTTTCTTGCAGCATTATTTGATCTTCTGGATTTTTACAAATTGCTATATTTCAATCTTCTGTAGTCATTAGTCTTTTCCTTGTTAAAATTATCTTATCTTTGGCCAGTGAGAGTCCTTTCAAGTTGACTCCTATGTCTTTTTGAATGACCCCAGTAGTCTTTGATAACTTTCTTGTTTTCCGATACACTGAGAGGTCCTATGCTTTTTGTAACAGATGTCTGGTTTAACTGAAATGTGATGAATGCAGTTTATCATTTACTGATATTTGGTTGATACTTGTTTTTTTATTGAAGTATAATTAACATACAGTGTTATATTCGTTTCAGGTGTACAATAAGATTCAACAATTCTATACATTACTCAGTACTCATCATAACTGTACTCTTAATCCCTTTTATTTATTTCACCGTTTTCCCCACCCATATTTCTTCTGGCAACCACCAGTTTGTTCTCTGTATTTAAGAGTCTGTTTTTTGGTTTGTTTCTTTTTTTCTTCCTTTGTTTCTTAAATTACACCAGTGAAATTGATACTGAGTGGTCAACTTCCATAAATGTTTCATGTTTGCTTGGAAAGAATGTGTATTTTGACATTGCCAGCTGCATGTTGTAGATATGTACCAATAGATCAAATTTGTTAATTGTGCTGTTCAAATCATCTATAAGCCTAATAACCTTTGTCTGCTTGATCAGTCAGAGAGATTGTAAAGTCTCCCATCACTAGTCATTTTACCTCTTTACTCTTAGACTTTTACTTACTACCACTTAAACTACTCGTCAAGGTCACCAATGACTTTAACATTGCTAAGTAACTCAACGGTCAGTTTCTCAGTCTTGTCTTTATTTGACCAATTAACAAAATTTGATAAAGTTCATTATTTTCTCCTTTTTAAAACATTTTCTTCACTTTGCTTCCAATACATTACCCTCTTTGGATTTTTGTCCTAATTCCCTGGCTCCACTTTCTTGTCTCCTATGCTACTTTGTCTTTATTTCTCTGACCTCTAAATGCTGTTCTCCCCACAGGTCAGTCCTTAGATCTCTTCCGATCCAGTCCATTGGCTTTAACTACAATGAATATTCTAACAACTCATGAAAGTGTATCTCTAGTCATACTTCTCCCCTGGATTCTAGATCCATTTATCTAACTGTGTAGTATAGTCCTGTGCTCAGAAATCTAGGCTCTTGAAACAGCTCATCCTGAAGCTCTTCCATCTCAAAAGATGGACACTGCATCTTTCAAGTAGATTAGGCCAAAAATCTTCTCTTCCTCTAATGAACCACACCAAACCTATCGGCCAAGTCTTTACAGTTTTACCTTGAAAATATCTCAAGAAATTTGCTACTTTTCAATACATCAGCCACTATCACCCAGATTCAAGTGACTATTTACCTCAAGCTTCTTGATTTGTATCTCTGGTTCCACACTTCCTCCTCTACTCTCTATTAGATCTTATAAGACAATTCCTTTAAAACATAAGTCAGATTGTGTCAATTCTTTGCTTAAAGTTTTCCATTTTTTACAAAACTTAAATTCCTTCCCAGACTCATCTTCAAGGTACTACTTAATCCGGTCCTCAATCTCTTTCTAAACTTCATCACTTACTACTGTCTTCTTTCTTTACTTTACTTTGGCCATAGTGTCCTACTCCTTACCATTCCTTGAATATGTCAGGCATGCTCTCATTGCAGGGTCTTTGTTGTTGTTGTTAAGATTTTATTTATTTGCTTGAGAGAGAGATAGAGAGAAAGAGAGAGAGAGACCACAGAGGAAGAGGGAGAAGCAGATTCCCTGCTGGGCAGAGAGCCTGATGCAGGGCTCAATCCAGGACTCCAGGATCATGACCTAAGCTGAAGGCAGACACTGAGTCACCAAGGTGCCTCGACCATTGCAGGGTCTTTGAAGTTTCTGTTCTCTATATTTAAGTGTTCTTTATCCAGATCCCTCCATGACTCATTCCCTCACCTCCTTTGCTCAAATGTCATCTTCTAGTTCCACTTTTAGTAGTGGCAAACTACCTTATTTCAGACTACCATAAAAGATAATAAACCCTAGACTACATATATTTTACACACATGCACGCACCACAATGTGAAGGCATTGGGGAACAACTAAAAACAGGCAAAAAACTGAAGGGGAGTTGACCTTTGGAAAAAAAGTATACTGTGAGACATTAATATTTATACAGATTATCACATAATGGTATTTCCCAGCCTCTGTGGCATAGGGTAGCTAAATGCAAGTAGAAAGCCACAGTCTTATTGGCCTGAGAAGTTGGAGGATGAAGTTTGAGGCTGCTAAAGTAGTTTAAAAATTAAGAGTTAAATCCCAGAAAGGAGGGAGCTACATATTCAACATCTACATAAAAATTTGGACCAAATCTTTGACTGATGCCTGAACCTCACAAATTTATGTAAACTCCAAACAGTCTATAGAAATCAACAGCTAGAAGACTGAAAGAAGAGCAGATATTTCAACTATTACTTTTCTGAGGGGAGAGAGACGGGATTTTAAGTCCAGCCAAGGTAACTGTTTTTAGGACAAAAGTCAACATTCTCGAGAAAATTATAACAAAGTTGAGAATCTCTACAACATATCATTCACAATGTTCAGTATACAATCAAAATTACTACATAAGCAAAAATATAGGAAAGGTAAGAAAGAATCAAGAGAAAACGTTATCAATAGAGAATGACTCAAATATTTCAGATGTTGGCATTACAAAATAGGGTATTTTTAAACTTGTGTATGTGCATGTGTGTTAAAATATAAATAACATAAAACTTAACATTTTAACAATTTTTATGTGTACAAGTGGCATTAAATGCATTCATGTTATTTAATCATCATCACTATTTTCTCATCTGCAACAGAATTGATGTACCCACTGAACAATAACTCTCCATTTCTTCCTCCCCACCCCAGTAATCTCTATTTATTCTACTTTCTCTATGAATTTGCCTATTTTAGTTACCTCACATAAGTGGAATCATACAATTTTTGTTCATAAAAGAACATAAAAGTCTGGCTTAATTCACTTAGCATAACGATTCCAAGGTTTAAGTTTACATTGTAGTATGGGTCAGAATTTCATTCTTTTGTATGGCTGAATAATATTCCATTGTATGTCTATCTCACATTTTGTTTATCCATTCATCCGTTGCTGGACAATTGGATTGTTTCCATTTTTTCACTGTTCTGAATATGCTATGAACACTGGTGTACAAGGATCACTTTGAGCCCCGCTTTCAATTCTTCTGGATTCTAGTTAGGTAGAGAAATGCAGAATCATATGGCAATCTTAAGTTTAACGTTTTGAGGAACTGCCAAACTGTTTCCTTCAGGAGCTGTACAATTTACAGTCCTACCAACAATGCACAAGGTTTCCAATTTCTGCACATCCTCATCAGACACAGGTTTTGTTATGCAGATAACATATGAACTTTGAAAACTAATTTTTAAAAAAGAAGTCTACAAAAATTAGGTGTGCTGGAAAAATTGGACTTAGCATAAAACCTACTAAAGAAGAGACTATAAAATGACAATACTCATTTAGATACTTAAGTTTTGGTAAATTGTTGTTTTCACGAAAATCAGTCCCTGCAATTTATAACTGTAATTAGCTTTTTTAAAAAAGCTAATAAGTCAAAATTGATACAGTCTTGCTTATATATCACAACTGTAGTTTGAGATTTTGTTTTGTGAAATCACCTTCAAACAAATTTAGTTAACATTTAAACATTCATTGCTAAAGTTCCCTTTTGATCAATAGCCCCAATTCTAATCTCCTTTTTATAAAGGCACTAATGGTTTTCTGTATATCAAGTAATATTGCAGAGATGCTGTAATAAAACATTACCTTAAGTAAGGGTTTGTTCATATATCATTATAGAGAATGAGATCCTTTTAGAGGAACTCTGTTATTACTGCTCAGAGTCTGAGACCACTACCACTTCCAACCAAAATGAGATAGGTCATATAAATTAAGGGTTGTAAAAGGAATAATATGATCTGTAGGTTTAAAGTGAAGCTATGTTACAAAATTGCTTATGGCCATCTCAAGAAAATAAAAGGCTTTCTCGTTTCAAAATGTAATGATTAACAAATGATATTAATGTCTATCCTGGTTGTATGGAAACTTACAGGGCAAGAAAATTAATGTCACATAGTCAGTTTCTCAGGAAAATCTTACTCTCTCCACAATGACTCTAAATACATTACTAATTAGTTAGTTATGAATCCAACAAATCTATTGCCAAATAATGTGAGACACACTGAGAAAGTAGGGATCATTAGTAGACCATGATGCCCTAAAATGGTAAATAAAATCATACTTGATGTATCACACTGCCATCTGATTTTCAAATTCTTGATAATTACATATTTACTTAAATCTAAGACATAATTGGTTGAAAGATGAATATGTATTCTAGAAATGTTAAAATGTAAAAAGTATAAGATTGATAAAGTATGCTAATTTCATATTACATACAGTAAATAGGACTATTACTTCTAATTACTAATGTTCTGGAAATATATTTGATAAAATAGTTCAGGATCTGATAGGGCATATGGATCCATCATAATATTCTTTCTATGGACACAGGCTTCCCCTAGCCCATAAATTCTAAGAAATAACTACAAAAAACACCATAAGACAAGACATCCATATTGCCACTGTATATCATTAAGATTTTATATGCTATCAATCTTCCTTTTTAAGGCATAAAAATTACAAATAAAGCTAAAGCCCCCTTTGATCAACACCCTCAAACCTAATCTATTGCCAGAGACAATACTAACAATAATTTGGTATGTACCCTTCCAGTCCATTTTATTTTATTTTATTTTAAATTTTATTATTACTATTTTTTAAAGATTTTATTTATTTATATGACAGAGAGAGACACAGTGAGAGAGGGAACACAAGCAGGGGGAGTGGGAGAGGGAGAAGCAGGCTTCCCGCTGAGCAGGGAGCCCGATGCGGGGCTCGATCCCAGGACCCTGGGATCATGTTCTGAGCCGAAGGCAGGCGCCTAACGACTGAGCCACCCAGGTGCCCCTCCGGTCCATTTTAAATACATACATATTTCAATAATAAAAACAGAGTACTGTTTTTTATGATTTAATTTCAATTTACATGAATGTCATTCATTATACAATGTTTCATTCGGGGATCTTGATTTTTTTTCACTCTACACTGTTTTACACAACTATCCATGTTACAAAATACAGATCTACTCTATTACTTTTAACTGCTGTATACTACTCCATTATTTGACTATATCACACTTTATTTACCCATTACCCCATCAATAATTAGCTTGTTTTCAATTCATATATATATTTCTTATGGGTATTTGTGAGTTTCTTTAGAATGAATATACAGAAATGGAACTACAGGGTCCTTTTGTCTTTTAAGAAATGCTTCCCTGCCTCAAAGTCATAAACAACATCCTGTATTTCCTTCCAAGAACTTCAGTTTGGCTTTTCACATTCCAGTTCAAATCCTTTGGAATTCTGTTTCTTTATATGTTGTAAGATTGCATGTAGTTATTTTTTCCCTACTATGGAGAACCAAATACTCCAACAAATTTCATTGGCTGTCACTTCTCTACTGATTCATGATATCATGTCTAATATATACCAAATTCACGTATATTCACTGATTTATTTCTAGGCATTCTATTCTGTAATATCTGTTTATTTACCTATTCATGCTCCAATACCACATACTATTTAATGACCATAACTTTTGTGTAGTATACGGTAGAAGATGTGTCCTCTCTCTTCTTTTTCAAAATTGTCTCGGCAATCCAGGTATTTCCATTTCACATGAATTTTAGAATCATTTTGTAAAGATCCTAGAAAATTCGTATTAGATGTTTGGAACTATATTAGGTTTATAGATTAATTCTGGGAGAATTGACATTTTTATGATATTGGGTTTTTCCATCTGCATTTATGGTATTTCTCTCGATTTATTCAAGTCTTATGCCCTTCAGTGAAGCTTTACAGTTTTTCCATAAAGATATTGTTCATTTTTTTAAGTTTACACCAATATGTTTCAAAAGTAAAGCATGGGTTGAATTTAAAAGGCCTTCCCTCATTTAGTACACTCGGCGTTTCTCACCTGTATGCCCTCTCTTATGTATAGAAAGGGATGCTCTTTGAGAGAATGCTTTCCCACATTCATTACATTCAAAAGGTTTCTCACCAGTATGACTTCTCATATGTATAATAAGTAATGAGCACTGAGAGAAGGCCTTTCCACACTTATTACATTCATACGGTTTCTCCCCTGTATGACTTCTCACATGAAGAGTAAGGGATGAGATTCGAGAGAAGGCTTTACCACATTCATTACATTTAAATGGTTTTTCTCCAGTATGAATTTTTTCATGCTCAAGGAGATTTTGTCTCTGACTGAAAGCTTTTCCACATTGATTACAATGATAGGGTTTCTCTCCAGTATGAATTTTCTCATGTTCGGTGAGATTTGATTTCTGACTAAAGGCTTTCCCACATACTGTACATGCATAAGGTTTCTCACCAGTATGAATTCTCTGGTGTCTAATGAGATTGGACATCTGAATAAAAGCTTTCCCACATTCATTACATTCATATGGTTTCTCTCCAGTATGAATTTTCTGATGTGTAATGAGATTTTCTTTCCTGCTGAAGGCTTTTCCACACTCATTACATTCATAGGGTTTCTCAGCTGTATGATTTCTCATATGTACAGTAAGGGATGAACTTTGAGAGAACGCTTTCCCACATTCACTACACACATAGGGCTTCTCACCTGTATGACTTCTCATATGTATAATAAACACTGAGCATTGAGAGAAGGCTTTTCCACATTTATTACATTTATAGGGTTTCTCCCCTGTGTGACTTCTCATGTGTAGAGTAACAGATGACATTCGAGAAAAGGCTCTACCACATTCATTACATGCATAAGGTTTCTCCCCAGTATGAATTTTCTCATGCTCAATAAGGTTTTGCTTCTGGCTGAAGGATTTTCCACATTCTTTACATTCATAGGGTTTTTCTCCAGTATGAATTCTCTCATGTTCAATGAGATTTGATTTCTGACTGAAGGCTTTCCAACAATCCTTACATGCATAAGGTTTCTCCCCCGTATGAATTCTCTGGTGTCTAATAAGGTTTGACATCTGAATGAAAGCTTTTCCACATTCATTACATTTATATGGTTTTTCCCCAGTATGAATTTTTTGATGTGTGATAAGATTTTCCTTCCTGCTGAAAGCTTTTCCACATTCCTTACATTCATAGGGTTTCTCTCCAGCATGAATTCTCTCATGTCTGATGAGGTCAAATTTATGACTGAAGTCTTGTCCACACTGATTACACTTAAAGGGGGTTAGAACATGGGATGAGCAATGGTAAAAAGGCTTCCCGTACTTACTATATTTATAGTTTTTCTCTCTTACACAGTTCTTCTCATAACTAAGTAAATCTAAATTATGTTCCAAACCCTTATCAAGTGAGTCACATTCAAAGAGGTTTTGTCTTGAAGTAAGAATATCTGAGCTCAAAGGAAATATTTTTGTAACTCTTTTACATTCAATGACATTTTCCTTAATCAGAGTTTTCTTGGAGATGGATGTGACTTTCCTCACAAGTGTTTCCTGTTGCTTCTTGATCTGTTCATCAACTTCCCAAACTTCTAAAATGGAGGACCAAAAATTATTACTTTTGAATTTTTCTGCTACTACACTATTAATAACATTTCAGAAATTTGCTCCTATGGAGTTGATTTTTTATGTTGACTCTAGTCTCCCAATATGAAAAAATCCAAACTGGAAATTACCCTAGTTTCTAAGTTTTAAGAGGTTAACTCCTATAAAATATTATGGAGAGAAAACTGACATTGATAGGCCTAAGTAGCTTTGACTGCTTTTAAAAGTATGCATATACAATGCAGAAATCAGTAACATGAACAGAATAATTAAGATGAAAGGGTGACGATACAAATGACTGGATAGGGAGTCAAAATGACCAGAGGATAAAATTAACATTTGTGGTTAAACACAGTGGATTGAATGTATATGTTTATTTCTTCTCCTCCCTAAAATTCCATTAAAATGACAGTAAAAAAATAAAAGGTCAAATCCACAAGAACAAAGGAATAAGAGTGTAAAGAAGGGTAAACAAGAGATTTCAACAAAAGAAGAGAGATGAGAGGCAAATAGGGAACTGTTAACTAATGGCAGAGCTAAGAAGTTAAAGTACTGCAAAGATACAAATGTCAAGCAACAAAGTGATTTAGCCACAAAACACTGGAAAAGCTAACAAATTAGAGAATTCAGGGACTTAAAAGGTAGAGAGATGTCTGAAGAGGATTAATTTAAAGTCTGAATAGGGAACACTTACACTCCCTGAGGCAAGTATTATGGATTTGCTTAAGTAACATGTTTCCAACCTCATCCTATGTTTCTCCATCCTGCAAAGAGTGAGTTATAACTGTATTTCCTGGACACACTTGCATGTAGGGCTCTGGATGTGATTTAGATTAATCATACAACATTTTAATTCAGAAATGAATTAAAATTAGAAATAAAACAGGCATTTTACCTAAATACTACAACAGAAGTGGTAAGGTTCTGAAGCTCATGGTTATAGAGGCATTTCCCTGGCTCAATCAGAAACCATTTCTTTTTTTTTTTTTTTTTAAGATTTTATTTATTTATTTGAGAGAGAGAAAGAGCACAAGCAGGGGGTGGGGGCCAGTAGAGAGAGAAGCAGACTCCCCGCTGAGCAGGGAGCCTGATGTAGGGCTCGATTCCAGGACCCTGAGATCATGACCTGAACCTAAGGCAGATGCATAACTGACTGAGCCACCCAGGTGCCCCTCATTTTTTTTTTTTTAAAGTAAGCTCTACTAAGAGCAGAGTGGCGCAGCGGAAGCGTGCTGGGCCCATAAAGTAAGCTCTACTCCCAATGTGGGGCTTGAACTCACAACGCTGAGATCAAAAGTTGCATGCTCCACCAACTGAGCCAGCCAGGTGCCCCATCAGAAGCAATTTCTTGATCATAGTGGGAAAAGGAACTCACTTAGCAGCTGACTTCTCTGATATGACGTTGAGATTCATTCCTAAAAGCTTATCCTATAGTTGGTCCTTCAGTCCTCCCAAAGGTTCTCTAGGACATTTAATACCTTCATATAAATTCCTTCCTTCTTAAATTAGCTGCTAATAAGCTCTTTTCTCTGTAACTGCATCTTCACCAATACCTCCCCACCCCCCACACAACCCACACAGGAAGTGGCCACGTATCCACAACCTGAGCAGGAAAAAGAAAACTTACTCTCTAGAGAAAATTAACTATATAGGCTCTAGACTTAGGAACAAATGAAGCTTATGTAAAGAAAGCCTCATACTAAAAACCTAGGAATTATGTAAACTTGTTGATATTGAATGGTAAGATTTCCAATCCCTTTCTGTTGCTTGCCCCTCATGAAAGCTGGCATTTACCTCCAGGTTGGAGTTGAGAAGATTAAAAACAAAAGACCCACAGAACTAGAATTCTAGAACTGGCATTTGCAACTCAACAAAAAACTCCTAGGTTCTATTCAAAAAGCACCAAAAATTTGTTAGAGGTTTAGAATTTCTTTTTTATCCTTTCATGCACCAAAATAAGGAAAACTAGTGACACTGATGAATTCCCTATTTAAACAAAGATTTGAAAGTCTCATTACAATTAAAAATATATAGAAAACAAAGCAAACAGAAAAATTAGGCAAGTAGTAACTCCAGGAATGACAAAAATCTATGTAAGGATATATAATTAATAGTCATTTCTTGGCTCAGTATAACAGTATATCAACTAAAAGAACAAAGTAAGCAGTGAAAACCAATTTAGCCAAAAACTGTGATACAGGGCGCCTGGGTGGCTCAGTTGGTTAAGCGACTGCCTTCGGCTCAGGTCATGATCCTGGAGTCCCCGGATCGAGTCCCGCATCGGGCTCCCTGCTCGGCAGGGAGTCTGCTTCTCCCTCTGACCCTCCTCCCTCTCATGCTCTCTGTCTCTCATTCTCTCTGTCTCAAATAAATAAATAAAATCTTTAAAAAAAAAAAAAACTGTGATACAGCTATATCCAGAAAAAAGGAAAGGGGAAGTGGTGGTGGTGGTGTAAGAGTACTAAACCTCATCTTTTATTAATATCAAGTTGATAATAATTAGAAATTACCAAATAACAGCATATTCAGAGAAGACTAGCTTCCATCCTATCCCTGAAACACTGATTCCTCCTCCACTGCCTGACAGGTAAGCATTTTCATTAATTTTGGGGTTATTCTTATATTCTTTTAAAATACATATATTAAATATATACATATTTACATATGTACATATACATATGCCATATATATATCCATACACATATGCCTCTCCCACTCTTTATAAAAAAGGTAGCATATTCTAAATGCTGCTCTGCACATTGATTTTTTCCATTTATATATCCTGAATGGAAGCATGACATCGCTGACTTGTTTTATAGTTTTGACATTGGAATCATGTAAATGTTTTACATAACAACAAAAAAAGTTAAATCAAAAGAGGAGGAAAAAAGCCAAAATAGCTCTTAAAAATTGAAAACAAATGGAAAAGAGTAAATCTATATATGAATTTAGGGCCATAATCACTTCAAATGACTTTAAACACAGTAGTCTGACTATACCCCAAGGGAGAAAAAAAAAACAACCAAAGAAATCTTAAACTACATTCGGTAGTCCTTTTCTTTTCTTTTCTTTTTTTTTTGTTTTTGTTTTAAGATTTATTTATTTATTTTAGAGAGAGAGCGCTCACTCACGTGCGCAGGGGAGGGGCAAAGGGAGAGGGAGAGAGAATCTCAAGCAGACTCTACGCTGAGTGCGGAGCCCACATAGGGTTCCATCTCACAACCCTGAGATCACCACCTGAGCTGAAACCAAGAGCGGGCTGCTTAACCGACTGTGCCACTCGGGCACCCCAGTAGTCTTTTTCATTATTAGTAATATTGTTATTGTTGTTTGGAACTAATATATATATAGAGAGAGAGAGAGAGAGAGGGAGGGAGGGAGGGAGAGAGATATCAGTTTGGGCTCTCAAGGGACATTTGGCAATGTCTGAAAGATCTGGAGACGTTTTTGGCTGTCACAACTTGGGGAAGTGGGGAGAAAGGGGATTGGTGCTCCCAGCACCGAATAGATAGAGGCCACAGAGGCTGCTAAACATTCTACACCCTACATAAACATCCTACAATGCACAGGATAGTCCCCTACAGCAAAGAATTATCTGGCCCAAAATGTCAGCAATGCCAAAGTTGAGAAATATATATGGATTAAGCAAATAAATATTTTAATGCAAAAAGGAGCTGAGATTTTCAGTATAAAAGACACAAAAACAAAACAAAAAAGGTAAGAATAACCCTACACTCTTTAATTTGAATTGGATGTATGAGTATAAATATGTACATTTTTTTCTTTCTAAAAAGTGCATTTTTCTAGCCTTGTCCACTTACAAGCTCTATAAGCAATGACAGCCTAGTACTAATGAGCAACTATTGTGCCCACATTGTGGTCTCCAAATCATTTCCCACTAAAGGAAGCAGGGGTTTTAGAAAAGTAGCTATTTTATGTCTGGAGCAGGAAATTTATAAAATTAGCCAAAGAATCCTCTGGCTAGTGATATGACAATTTGAGCATTAAATTTGTTAATAATATGGGCTTATTAATAAATAACACATATAAAATATATTTAAAACATAATTTATAGGGCACCTGGGTGGCTCAGTTGTTAAGTGTCTGCCTTCAGCTCAGGTCATGATCCCAGGATCCTGGGATCGAGCCCCGCATCAGGCTCCCTGCTCTGCTTCTCTCTCTCCCACTCCCCCTGCTTGTGTTCCCTCTCTTGCTGTGTCTTTCTCTGTCAAATAAATAAATAAAATCTTTTTTTTAAAAAAAGATTTTATTTATTTGAGAGAGAGAGAATGAGAGAGAGAGAGCACATGAGAGGGGGGAGGGTCAGAGGGAGAAGCAGACTCCCTGCCGAGCAGGGAGCCCAATGCGGGACTCGATCCAGGGACTCCAGGATCATGACCTGAGCCGAAGGCAGTCGCTTAACCAACTGAGCCACCTAGGCGCCCATAAATAAAATCTTTAAAAAAAAAAAAAATGAAACGTAATTTATATATTTTGTAAATATATAAACATTTTTAAATGTTTTCCATATATATCATTTATATACACTGAATAATATGTTATTTATTTTGATGCTCATTATATAAATTTATAATGATTTAACTTGGCAAACTAGAGAATGCTAGGACACCAATCATTATTCTCAAAGTTTTTGAAGGGGGGCTCCTAGGTGGCTCTGTCAGTTAAGCATCTGACTCTTGGTCTCAGCTCAGGTCTTGATCTCAGGGTTCTGAGTTCAAGCCTAATGTTGGAGTCCATGCTGAGCATGGAGACTACTTTAAAAAAAAAGTTTTTGAAGGAAAGGAGTCAAGTATTTCTCTTTCCTGCCCTGTAAAAACTATATTTCAGGGTAATCAAACAGTTATTGACGGAGTTGTTCTTGTTTTTTTTTAAGTTATCTCTACATCCAATGTGGAACTCGAACTCACAACCCCAAAATCAAGAGTTGCACACTCCACTGACAGAGCCAGCCAGGCGCCCCTTGAGTTCTTATTTATGGGAGAATTTCAGCTAATAAAAGCAGAAGAAACCTCTAATAAAATAATGGATCTAGCCAAAGATTATCAATGGCTGTTAAAAGCCTTAGTGAAAAGTTAATATGAATCTTTAAAACAGATGGATTCTGATTCACAACACATGAATCTATTCACCAATTTTTTAAAGATTTTATTTATTTATTTTGAGAGAGAAAGAGTGAGAGCAGGGGGAGGGGCAGAGGGAGAGGAGAGAGAGAAAATCTCAAACAGACTCCATGCTGAGTGTGGAGCCCCATGTGGGGCTCAATCCTACGACCATGATATCATGACCCGAGCTGAAATCAAGAGTCAGACGCTTTACCGACTGAGCCACCCAGGTGCCCCTCTACTCATCAATCTTAATATAAACGTGGGATAAACCAATCTGATAAGATGCAATATGATGCACACAGCTCCATCAATGAAGTATCCTTGCTAAAGAACTGAACTTGAATACAATAAGGCCAGATTATAGGAAAAATGGAATAAAGGAGTATGTAAAACACCATGAGGAAGCAAACTGCCAAATCCAGTATGTGGGACATTCTAGAGCAGGGGTTGGCAAAAAATAGTGATAACCTGTTTCTGTGCAGCCTGTGAGCTAAGAATGTTTTTTTACATTTTTAAAGGGTTGTTCAGAGATAGAATATGAGACAGAGACTTTATCCAGCCCACAAAGCCTATTTATTATCTGGCCTTCTAAAGAGAAAAATTGCTGACCCTTGTTCTAAAAGACAAATGACCTGGATTCTACACAAATAAAATGTGTGGGGAAAAAAATGGGTTGGGTGGGAAGGGCAGAGGGAGAAACTCTTAAGAATTAAAGCAGACCTAAGAGATATGTCAACCAAATGCAATGTGCTAATCTTTATTTAGATCCTGATTCAAAGAAACCAACCATAAAAATATATTCTTGAGACAACTGAGGAAATAGGAACAGAGACTAAATATCAGATGATAGTACGAAATTACAATTAATGTTATTAGGTGTGATAATAATATGTGGTTATTTAAATAATTTCACCTGTTAGAGATATATACAATGGTATTCAAAGGTGAAATGTAAAAGAGTTCAGCAAACAAAACCAAAACAAAACTGGGGCAGACAGATAAACAAGTCTGGCAAAATGTTGATCACTGTTGAAGTTAAGTAATAAATACAATGAGGATTCCTTATACTCTATTTTTGTATGTTTGAAAATGACTGTAATAAAATTTTTTATTTTATTTTATTTTTTTTAAAGATTTTATTTATTTATGTGACAGAGACACAGCGAGAGAGGAAACACAAGCAGGGGGAGTGGGGGAGGGAGAAGCAGGCTTCCCGCCAAGCAGGGAGCCCAATGTGGGGCTTGATCCCAGGACCCTGGGACCATGACCTGAGCCGAAGGCAGACGCTTAACGACTGAGCCACCCAGGCACCCCTATAATAAAATTTTTTTAAGTATTTATTTAGAAATAAAGATCAATACTAAAAGAAATAGCTAAGTAAGTTGAAATGAAAATAATTGCCTAAATGAAGTAAAATGTGAGGTTAGAAGAAGGGACTGTCATAAGCCTTGTATTTCTATGTTTTTTAAAAAGAAGTACATGTATTTGAGAAAAATTAAAAATATATATTAAAAAGGAAAGAAATACTATAAAAAGAAAATGATAACAGTAACATTAGGTTACAGAAGCAAATTATAACCCAATTCTTACTACTTTTGCCTAGATTAACTGCTATATGATCCTAGGAAATTTAGCTCTTGTCTATTCTGCAGACGAAAGGCAAATTAATTTTCATAAGTTTTAATTCCCTTATTTCTGTATAAAAACACTTGAAGCTTAGGCTGTCCAAACTAAATCCAGCCCCAAATTGGTAGTAACAATGGCGACAGCTTCAACTTTCCATCTAATTGCAAGTCATTCTCTTATGTGCTTAAAGAACAAGGCATATAAGTAAGTATCCAATGAAAAGATCACAAGGCAAGTCATCTTTGTTCAAGATCTGATTCACTGCATTGTTCTAATAGCAGGTACTATCATTTTATCCTATGTTCATTTTTCCATGCTGAAACTGTCCTTACCAGAAAATCTTGTTGTGTTTTGCTTTTGTTCTTTCTTCATGGCTGACATACTGTTACGCAAAATGATACTATTCTTTCCTACATTATTAGCTCTATAATGGTTTCGCTAGGTTCAACTGTGGGTAACTTAAAATTCAGATAATTAGACATTTTTTAATCTTTATATTCAGTTATCTTCTAAGTCCCGGCCTATAAACTACTGTTGTAACCTGACACCATACATAAAGCAAAACTATAGCTATAGTTCAGTGATTAAAAAAGGGAAAAAAATCTTTTAAAAAAATTAAAAAGGGAAAAAATTGAACTAAATTACCAACAAAGTTTTAAAAATACAAAAGAGGGCATGAAGGTTGGCAAAGTTCAGACTTCTCTGACTCTACACTAGATAACCCATCCTCTATTTCATAATCCTTTAAGGTCTCCCCTTTTCCAATCAAGCTATGCTTCAAATTTTACCCCATGAACATGTCATGCTAATTTTCCTCTCAAAACTTTTATGTTCTGCTTTTTTAAATATTATCTTTTTCTCATTTTTATTTATTTATTTTTTTTAGAGAGAGAGTCGCGCGTGCGAGTGGGGGTGGAGGAGGAGAGGGAGAGAGAGAGAATGTTAAGCGGGCTCCACGCCCAGTGTGGAGCCCAAGCGGCTCAATGCAGGGCTCCATCTCATGACCCTGAGATCATGACCTGAGCTGAAATCAAGTTGGACACTCAACCAACTGAGCCACCCAGGCACCCCAAATAAATATTTTAAAACAACAAAAGCAGTAAGAAGCATCTCTCCCAATATAGCTCTACACCAATCAATTCATGAATCATTACATGAAGAATAAGATAGTCTTTCTTTTGGTGGATTAAGCCTCAGAAATCAAGTATGAAAACACATATAAGCAGTATGTTTTAAGACTTCATATCACTCTGGGGTGCCTGGGTGGCTCAGTTGGTTAAGCAACTGCCTTCGGCTCAGGTCATGATCCTGGAGTCCCGGGATCAAGTCCCACATCGGGCTCCCTGCTCAGCAAGGGGTCTGCTTCTCCCTCTGCCCTCTTCCCTCTCGTGCTCTCTGTCTCTCTCAAATAAATAAATAAAATCTTAAAAAAAAAAAAAAGACCTCATATCACTCTGGTAAACATAAACTAGAAAGTTAGCTCAAAGATGAGGGGAGATCTATAATGGCTAGAAGTGTTGGGGACTGTTTATGAGAAGTCGAACTCCAAGTTAAGTAACAGAACCACAATAGGTAAGAACCCTCATAATTAAAGGCAAAGATGAGAAGAGTTTCCAAATATTGGAGACATTAAATGTTGCCATTTCTGTAGTTAAATACTGATTTAAAGGCATGAACACACCTATGTCATGAAGGTACATAAAGGAAAAAGGATCTATATGTAATTTAGAATGGCTCTGGATAATGCCCAGTAAGGGCTGAAAGAAGAAGTCATATATAAGACATTTCCTAAAGGAACAGGAAATAAACAATAAACGGGAACTGAGGGGATATCAGAATCTTTTAGAGAAGAGCAAAAGGAAAGACATTTCCAAAAAGGGTGATCCATGGGATCAAATATAGCATAGAGAACTTCCTGTTTCAAAATGGTCGAATTAAACATCTCTGTGTCCTGTCCTCTTTCTGTAAAAGTGAAGAAGAAAACAAAAAGAAAATACATCTTCAGTGAAACTAAAAGGGAGCTAAACTCCAATTCCAGAAAATAAAGAAAGACCAGAGGATAGATTGGACTAGGTAGGAAAGAAACTTGGAGATAGTGGCTGTTCCTTCTTATCTCAGACAGCACAGTGAACCTAGTTCCTCTGAATAGAAGGCACACTCTGTGCGCAGAATGAACTAATTATTTTTTGCAACAGCGTGATCCAGATGTGTTGAAACTGGTGGCAGGAACATAATGGTCTTCATCTGGCCCTATCAAATGGTAGGGAAGACAGGACTAAATAAGAAGATGCAAACAGCCATTATTCTTATATAAGCAGTCTGTTGACATAGGAGAGTAGAAGGGATATTGCACGCTAGAGGAAGCATGCAACTGATAATCTCTGATTTGGAAGAAGTAAAGGGCAAACCAACTCTCAATACAAAACCCTGAATGATAAAGGAAGCTGATATGAGTGATAAGGGTTTCCCATTCACTCAGAGCATTTTTCCGGACAATCTTCAACACTCTTCTGTAAATAATTGGTCCAGCAAGAAATAACCTCACTTAAAGATGAGTATGGTGATTGTAAAAGGAACCTGCATCAGCAATATGCGACAATGCTAATTAGAACCAAAAAACATGAATATACAAGTTGAAATGAAAAACCGACAGTGATTGATTAATAGGCCTCAAAAGTTCTAAAGCTTTAAAGAAAAAGAAACCTGGGGCGCCTGGGGGGCTCAGTCATTGAGCATCTGCCTTCGGCTCGGGTCATGATCCCAGGGTCCTGGGATCGAGCCCCGCATCGGGCTCCCTGCTTGGCGGGAAGCCTGCTTCTCCCTCTCCCACTCCCCCTGCTTGTGTTCCCTCTCTCGCTGTGTCTCTCTCTGTCAAATAAATAATAAAATCTTAAAAATAAAAAAAAAAGAGAAAGAAACCTATGGGCATCCAAGGCAAACAAATCAAGTCACCTATGAGGGGAACCAATCAGACTTCAGATGTCTCCTAGCAATATTCAAAGCCAGGAGATAGTAGAGGATTATTTAAAGTCTTCAGAGAACTGTCTACAAAACAAACAAACAAACAACTACCTAGGAAAAAAAAGTATGACTCAAGAATTTTATACACAGCCAAATAATAAAGAGTAAGAAAAAAAGATATTTTCTTATGGGCAAAAACTCAAGGACTCTAGTTCCCAATAAATTATAAGTTCCATGAGGACAGGACTTTGTTTTGTATACTGTTATATGCTCATGCCCAAAATAGTATTTTATCTTTATTGTTAGAAATATAAATGTGGTTTTCTTTCCTTCACACCTTCTACTTGGTTGTTGAAGTATATATGAAAGCTATTGATTTTTATTTGTTAATTTGATATCCTACCATCTCACTGGATTCTTTTACTGTTTGTTATACTTTTTCAGTTGATTCTCTTGTGTTTTTCAGGGATACAATTTTATCTTAAAGATGAGTTTATAGATTCCTTTCCAATGACAGAAAGCACAGTGCTGAAAGCACAGACAGAAAGTACAGTACTTATTTTTTTCTCTTATCTAATATTTTGGTATAAACTTAAGAAATATACAAAAGCTATAAAGGGAAAACTTGGAAAGCATTTATGAAGGATACAAAGTAGATCTGAACAAAGATAGAGCATGTTCTTTCATAGAAAATCTCAACATTCTAAAGATGTCAAATCTCCAAAAGTTGACTTATATACCTAATACATTCCCAATAAAAAGTCCAATAGGTTTTTCTCTGGAAATAGAGAGTTGTATCTAACATTCATATGGTAAAATACAAATCAAGAAGAGCCAGCACAACTCTGAGAAAGAATGTATGCAACTGGGAAAGAAAGGGACTCAGTGTTAAGGATAAGAGGGAGACTTACTTTTCAATGTATCTTTTGGATTATTTATGTTCTTTAACCAAGTGTGTATATATATATATTTTTTGAGAGAGAGCAATATATATATTGAAATACATATATATTTTAGAGAGAGACAGCAAGCAGGTGGGGGAGGAGCAGAGGGAGAGGGAGAGAGACAATCCCAAGCAGTCTCCATACCCAGCGTGGAGCCCAACCTAGGGTTCGATCTCATGACTCTGAGATCATGACCAGAGCCAAAATTAAGAACAACCAGATGCTTAATGGACTGAGTCACCCAGGCGCACTGAAGTGTGCATATTTACATTTTTAAAAAATTAACATAATGGGAGGTGGGAATAAGTAGGAATAGGGCACCAATTTCTAAGGCAGAAACTTAAAGCTACATGGGATTGTGAGGGTTGTGAAGTAAAATGGGACTTGTGAGTACTGTTATAGAATATATGTCTATAGCTTTTCTTTTTTTTTTTTAAAGATTTTATTTATTTATTTGAGAGAGAGAGAGAATGAGAGACAGAGAGCATGAGAGGGAGGAGGGTCAGAGGGAGAAGCAGACTCCCTGCCAAGCAGGGAGCCCGATGTGGGACTCGATCCCGGGACTCCAGGATCATGACCTGAGCCGAAGGCAGTCGCTTAACCAACTGAGCCACCCAGGCGC
>NC_138384.1:38784731-38797093 GCF_054177405.1 Leptonychotes weddellii
TGTCTATAGCTTTTCAAAATGGAAAGAAATTGAAAGGAATCTAAGTGTGAAACAAATATACTTTTAAAATACTACACATCCATGAAATGCTGAATACATAAGGAATTAGAACTAAAACTATGAACACTAAGGAAAAAGAGAGCTTAAAGATCATAGAGAGGGACAATAATCCTGAAACTGAGGCCATAAATGAATTAGAGAAGGTTGGCATCCTGAAATCTGATGGAACTACCAGCCCTCTAAAATTTGGAAAAGGAAGACAGCTCCAGTATAGGAAGAAAATAGTATCTGGAAATGTCAAAGTAATCCAATCCATTCATACTATTTGTCACCCTAGAACACTAGGGCATTTAAGAAAATCTTGGAAAATGTGAAATGGTATCAACCACATGAACAACTGTCATGTGGCTTTCTCATTCAGAGCTGCCTTTTTACTTATTCACCTGGACAGTGCCTCCCAAGCATTTCTTCCTCTACCACCCATGGCTCCTCTTCCTGCTCCAACTTGAAGATCACATCTGGTTTGGTGACTTGATAACCTATTACAGGAAACAGCAAAGGACTTGGATGTTAATGCTGGATACCACCATCCACACCTTGGGCTGAGTCTTAGGGGCTTGAGGGCCTATGAAGGATGAGGACAAAGGAATTTTTAAAGTGAGACAAAGGAATCAGGCTTTACCCTGAAGATGAGTACATACAATCATGTGAAGACAAGGCAGACTAAATTCATCTGGCAAGTTAAAGTCCTCATACACTTCAAAAATGGAAAGGAATTCCATGAAAAATTGCAAAGCTAGCCTTACCCACTGTGACTAGGTTGCTGTAGTTTTCTAGCATCACATCCCGGTACAAGTTCCTCTGAGCAGGTTTCATTTGCTGCCATTCCTCCTGGGTGAGGTCCACAGCAACATCCTTAAATGTCACTGTTTCCTGTAAAAACCAATCCTAATTAGTATGAAGTCATCAAACTTCAATGTAGTGGTCAAAATATGTAAGAACTCATGTACATCGTGAATTCAGGGATCAGAGTTCACTACAAACTGTATATCAAGTCTTCATATTTACCTAATCTTATATTACATTGTGAGGGAAAACAAACCATCGTAGAAATATCCTGTAAGATGTCGATTATTGAGTTAATAATCAACTTAAGCATTCATCATCTATTATGCAGGAAACTGAAGATAGTGGTCACTGATTTGTACTGGTCTGTGACAGAATTGAAAGAGTTAGACATGACTCACAGGTAACTGTCTCAGAACCTGTCCAAGTGACTGTGTGACCTAGTGAGAAAGGGAACATGGAGAAAGTGGAGAAGGAAGAGAAATAAGGCAGGAGGAATGAGGAGAGGTATAAAAATTTGAATGTGCAAAATTTGAAATTTCTTTTTTTTTTTTTTAAAGATTTTATTTATTTATTTGACAGAGAGAGAGAGAGCACAGGTAAGCAGAGCGGCAGGCAGAGGGAGAGGAAGAAGCAGACTCCCCACCGAGCAAGGAGCCCGATGTGGGGCTCGATCCCAGGACCCTGGGATCATGACCTGAGCCAAAGGCAGACGCTTAACGACTGAGCCACCCAGGCGCCCCGCAAAATTTGAAATTTCTATAGAACTTCTAGATGGAAGTGTCCACTATGCACTTAGAGGTATGAAGAAAAATGAGAATTAGCCATCAACCTAAAATTGAGATCTGAATCCATGGCTGAAGGATAGGAGTAGTTGTAGAGAACATACATAGTGGGTAAAGGCCCAAGGACAGAATCAACAGTTAGGCATCAAAGAAAGGGACTCAGGTTTCTGTTTCTTGTTTGTTTTATTTACAATCAGAGGATGAAAATTAAAACCATGACAGCAATGTAACAGAAGCCAAGAAACTAATGACAAATTGCTGGAAAAGAATGTTACTTGATCACATATATCTAACTCTTCCTCCCCACTTAAAAACTTCAATATTCAAATAAGGAAGTAAGGAAAAAATCTTTATCCGTAAAGGCGCTAAGATAAAAAAGCACCCATATATCCCACATTCGGGAGAATTTATTCAAGAAATAGTACACACGAGGGGCATCTGAGTGGCTCAGTCATTAAGCATCTGCCTTCAGCTCAGGCCATGATCCCAGGGTTCTGGGATCGAGGCCCGCATTGGGATCCCTGCTCCAGGGGAAGCCTGCTTCTCCCTTTCCCACTCCCCCTGCTTGTGTTCATTCTCTCACTGTGTCTCTCTCTGTCAAATAAATAAATAAAATCGTAAAAAAAAAAAAAAAAAGAGGGGCGCCTGGGTGGTTCAGTTGGTTAAGCGGCTACCTTCGGCTCAGGTCATGATCCCAGGGTCCTGGGATCGAGCCCCACATCAGGCTCCCTGCTCAGTGGAGCCTGCTTCTCCCTCTCCCTCTGCCTGCCGCTCTGCCTACTTGTGCTCTCTCTCTATCTCTCTGTCAAATAAATAAATAAAATCTTAAAAAAAAAAAAAAGAAATAGTACAAATGAGATAGACAAAATGGGAAATACAAATGAAAATCACCAAAGGCTGGATTGCAATTAGTGCTCCTTTTTTTTTTTTTTTAAGATTATATTTATTTATTTGAGAGAGAGTGTGTGTGCGCATGAGCTGGAGGAGGGGCAGAGGGACAAGCAGACTTCCCGCTGAGCGGGGAGCCTGACACAGGGCTCTATCCCAAGACCCTGGGATCATGACCTCAGCCAAAGTCAGACCTTGACTGAGCCACCTAGGCACCCCTGCAATTAGTGTTTCTGAGACACTGTCTCTATGATCTATGATCATTACTACCATCAACATTATCATTACTGTCATCTATTGAGTAGTTATACACCAGGTACTGTAATAATTTCTTTAGATATATTAACTTCTAAAATAACCTGGTAAGGTTATGCAGTGGCTACTATTATCCATTTAAAAAGTAAGGAGGGGCACCTGGCTGGCTCAGTCAGTAGAGCATGTGACTCTTGATCTTTTTTTTTTTTTTTTTTCATGTGACTCTTGATCTTAGGATTGTAAGTTCACTACACAATGGGTGTAGAGACTACTTAAAAATAAAATCTTTAAGGAGTGCCTGGGTGATACAGTCAGTAGAGCATCTGACTCTTGGTTTCAGATCAGGTCATGAGATTGGGGTCCTGGGATCAAGCCACGCATTGGCCAAAGGAACTACTTAAGATTCTCTCTCTCCCTCTTCTGCCCTTCCTGCTTGTGCTGGCTCTCTCTCTCAAATAAATAAATAGAATCTTTAAAAAAAAACTTTAAAAGTAAGTAAATAAATAAGTAAAAATGAAAAGTAAGGAAACCAGGGTTAAGAATAACTCTTCCAGGGTCATAAAGCTTCGTATGTGGTAGAGCTGGATTGCAGCCCAAGCAGTGTCACTACACTTTTTCTCCAACTCAGCAGGAGGAGTCTCAGAATCCCACAAATATCCCCTGATTCAAGACAGACAACTGGACACACTTGTGCATTTGAAACCTCTCTTGCTGAGGTTGAAAGCATATGAAATCACCAATGATGGGAAACTACAGGACAAATACCATGACCCAAAAAAAAAAACCAAAAAAACAAAGGCCAATGATGATGGGACATCATCCTGATTTGGAGAAGCAGACAAAAGTCAGACTGAGTGAGCAGTAGGGAAGATTGAAGACAAAACCGGATGTAGAAAACTAGCATCTGGTGCAATGGTTTCACTAATTAATCTATGAGCAAAAGCAGACATAAAGTATTTTTTTTGTCATTACCCAATATTGTATTAGCCAAATTAGCCAAATAAACTTACAAAAACTAGTAATTAAAATTTTAGGTAAAGAGGGGTGCCTGGGTGGCTCAGTCATTAAGCGTCTGCCTTCGACTCAGGTCATGATCCCAGGGTCCTGGGATCGAGTCCTGCATCAGGCTCCCTGCTCCGTGGGAAGCCTGCTTCTCCCTCTCCCACTCCCCCTGCTTGTGTTCCTGCTCTCGTTACCTCTCTGTCAAATAAATAAATAAAATAAAATAAAATAAAAAGATTTTAGGTAAAGAGTGAGGGAATAATCATTAAAATAACTTTGGAGTAAATTACCTGGTATGTATGAGTTGGTAAATGTAAAAACAAATTAAATATACACTTAAAAAAGTTATAAATATAAATATTTATAGTTATAAAATAACTTATGTTATAATTTATTGTAATTATAATTTTATAATTTTATATTATATACTTTAATATATTAGTTATAAATATATACATTTATATAGATATGAATCTCCAAAAACAGATATCTTGATCATTTTAATAAATTAGACAAATACTTGTCAAGCCTAAATCAAGAAAAATAATAAAATTTAATAATTCAAACTGGGATATAAAAGAAACGTGTAGTAAAAGATAGAGTGTCAAGTTTTGAGAGGAATTCTACTTTGGGATAGCAGTATGAGGTACTCTATGGATGTTTCCCAATAAAACAGGCATAACTGGTGAATATTTTTTTTTGTTTTTTGTTTTTAAATTTTCAGTCTCTGGAAATTACCCTAAGGGCATAAAGCAATGAAGAACCATTTATTCAAGAAAATCTACTAAAACTTGGTAAAAACTGTGGCAGTCTGTGGCATTTGTCACATCTGCTCCTTCCCTCTCCTCACTCTAGCTCAGCTTGAGAGAAGTTCCATCTGGGTGGGTATGGCTAAGAAGACAGGGCTCTTTCTCTCCTCAGCTACCAATCTATGGATGGTATCTTCTTGGGAAGGACAAAAGCTCAGCATTCTCATTCTATTCAACTCCAAGTTAGAGAGGCTAAGTTTTTAATGTTTGTGGCCAAGAGGTCAGTGGCTCCTTTCCTCTAGAATGGAGGCTTTACCAAAGGAGTGGCAGGCCAAAAATACTGGAATATTTGTCCTTATCTCAGTTCATTTTCAGGACAGAGGTTCTACACCAAAACAGGCAAGTCAAGAAGACCGGAGGTTGCCATCTCACTAAGAGCCCAGAGTCGTGGCTCAAAGATTTTATCCAGGGAGAGAGGCAGCTCATAAGCAGAAAGAATGCAAAAGCTCTCCCAAAATGAAATGAACTTATTTGAAACAGTGGGCAAAGTTCAAGATTAAGGACACTCCAAAATAAAAGATTTGGTGGTAAGCAATTAAGAGGAGCCAGGAAGCTTCTTTTAGTTAAGAATTACAAGGTAAAGCATAGCCCAATTCACTAACAAGAATCAGGAAAAAAGACAACTAAAGAGAAAGAAGTCAGAAGAAACCTCAAAGACTGGCCTCAAAAACTACCCCTGCCTGAATTCAATGAGATCATAAAGTGGAGCAATTTATGCTCCAGGCATTGTCAAAAACAATAGAGTAATCGGCTGGCAATCAATAGATCTGATACCAAACAAGACAGACAACTTAAAAAAGAGGTAGAGGAAATGGACAAAGAGAGCCCTTCTAACACCACCATCATCCTAGAGTGACTTTGCACATGCCCAAGGCTATATACCTTCTGAGATGTGACCCCAAAAGTGTCATACTATAGGGGAAACAGATTTCACTAAAATAACATGCAAGTCACTAAACAAATGCATGAATAAACAAAAATAAGAACAACTCTTAGAAAAGGAGGGATGGGAATCAGTATCCAGAATTGTTACAATATATAAGGTAAGTGTTCAGTTTTTAACAAAAAATTACAACAGGAAAAGAAACAGGAGAGGGAAATCCATACACTGAAAAAAGCAGGCAACAGAAATTGCCTGGGAGGGGTACCTGGGTGGCTCAGTCGTTAAGCGTCTGCCTTCGCCTCAGGTCATGATCCCAGAGTCCTGGGATCAAGCCCCTTAACGGGCTCCCTGCTCTGCGTGAAGCCTGCTTCTCCCTCTCCCACTCCCCCTGCTTGTGTTCCTTCTCTCACATTCTCTCTGTCAAGTAAATAAAATAAAATCTTAAAAAAAAATTAAGAAATTGCCTGGGAAAGGGCTCAGATGTCAGGTTTAACACACTAGGACTTCAAAGCATCCATTATAGGCATAGCTAAAAGAAACCATGATTAAAGAAAGGACAGTATATATATATATTTTAGATACAAAGCAAGATGGCTAGATGGTCCCACGAATACAACTAGATAATCGTGAAATCATCCTAAAATACCCCAGAAATAGATCTGAAGATTAGTTGAACTCTACAATTAAAGGTAAAGAGGCCACATCAAAGAAAATGTGGAGACACAGATAGGGAGAGCAGCTAATCATGGCCCCTGTAGTGGGGAGAGCTGTACTCACAGAGAAGGGTGAGAGACAGACTAGCACACAGGGGAGCACATGGGGAAAATGAATTATCACAGCAACTGGTTTGGACAGTGAGCGGGCCTAAATTTGATGAGTTCTTGCTACCAGTGGGACTTAAGGTCTAGAGTTTTGTGGGGTTTTTTTAATTTTTAATTTTTAAAAAAGATTTTATTTATTTGTCAGAGAGGGAGAGAGAACACAAGCAGGGGGACCGGCAGGCAGAGGGAGAAGCAGGCTCCCTGCTGAGCAAAGAACCCGATGTAGGACTCGATCCCAGGATGCTGGGATCATGACCTGAGCCAAAGGCAGTTGCTTAACTGACTGAGCCACCCAGGCTTAGTCGCAGGCCTAGAGTTTTAAAGGTCAGCATGCATGGCTCTGACAGAGCTTGGAGGACGTTGGGGCTACTCTTGGAGAAAAGGCAGGGTAAACAGCCCACAGAAATACAATGTGGAAACAGTGATCTGAAGAGTGCTTGGGGCACACAATGGGGAAGTTAGTTGCTCATCTTGGAGTGTGTCCTAGAGAGGCAGCAGTTACGGAGACCCACCTGGGAACAAAGGAACTGTCCAGCACCATTTCCCTCCCCAACTCATCAGCATAAGCACAGGGCCACCTGTGGAAACCAGTGTAGTGCCCACACTAATGCCGATCTTGCTGCCCCCTCTGTGCTCCAGAAGAACTGCCCTTCCCAGTCATACTTGCATCAGTCCCAGTTTGGAGGGTCCCTTACCCCAGAAGACTGGCTCAAACCCCTGCAAACACTGTGTCTCTCGACCTGGGAGTACTGTGAGGCCTTAGCTGTAAATATTTATGCACCCAACATGGGAACACCCAAGCATTCCCCTGATACCAAAACCAGATAAAGATATCACAAAAAAGAGAACTACAGGCCAGTACCTCTGATGAACATAAATGCAAAACCCTCAACAAAATACTAGCAAACCAAATCCAACAATACATTAAAAAAATCGTTCACCATGATCAAGTAGGATTTATTCCTGGGTTGCAAGGGTGGTTCAATATTCTCAAATGAATCAATGTAACACATCACACCAATAAGAGGAAGGATAAGAACCATATGATCATTTCAACAGATGCAGAAAAAGCATGTGACAAAGTACTACACCCATTCATTTTATTTATTTATTTTTATTTTTTAAAGATTTTATTTATTTATTTGTCAGAGAGAGAGCGCAGCAGGCAGAGGGAGAAGCAGGCTCCCCGCTGAGCAGGGAGCCCGACGCGGGACTCAATCCCAGGACCTTGGGATCATGACCTGAGCCAAAGGCAGACACCTAACCGACTCAGCCACCCAAGCACCCTATATTTATTCATTTTAAAAAGCCTCAACAAAGTAGGTTTAGAGGCAACTTACCTCAACATAAGAAAGGCCATATATGAAAAATCCACAGCTAACATCATCCTCAATGGGAAAAACAACCTTTCCTCTAAGATCAGGATCAAAATAAGGTTGTCCACTCTTACCACTTTTATTCAACATAGTACTGAAAGTCCTAACCACAACAGTCAGACCTCAAAAAGAATAAAAGGCATCCAAATCGGTAAAGAAGAAGTACAACTTTCATTATTTTCAGATGCTGGTGATACTATATAGAAGACCTGAAAGACTCTGCCAAAAAACTGCTAGAACTGATAAATGAATTCAGTAAAGTTGGAGGATGCAAAATCAATCTACAGAAATCTGTTGCATTTTTCATACAATAATAATGAAGCAGCAGAAAGAGAAATTAAGAAAACAATCCCATTTACAATTACACCAAAAATAATAAAATACTTAGGAATAAATCTAACCAAAGAGGTGAAAGACCTGTACTCTGAAAATATAAAATAGTGAGGAAAGAAGCTGAAAATGACAAATGAAATGGAAAGACATTCCATGCTCATGGACTGGAAGAACAAATATTGTTCAAATGACTATTCTGTCCGGGGTGCCTGCCTGGCACAGCTGGAAGAGCTTGTGACTCTTGATCTCAGGGTCATGACTCAAGCCCCCTGTTGGGTGTAGAGATTACTAAAAACAAACAAACAAACAAAACCCCAAAACCCCCATATATATATAAAACTTTAAAAAAATGTCGGGGCGCCTGGGTGGCTCAGTCATTAAGCATCTGCCTTCAGCTCAGGTCATGATCCCAGGGTTTTGGGACTGAGGTCCATGCTCGGCGGGAAGCCTGCTTCTCCCTCTCCCACTTCCCCTGCTGTGTTCCTGCTCTCGCTATCTCTTTCTCTGTCAAATAAATAAAATCTTTAAAAAAAACAAAACAAAACAAAAAAACTTAAAAAAAAATGTCTACATTACCCAAAGCTATCTACACATTTAATGCAATCCCCATCAAACTACCAATCAATTTCACAGAGTAGAACAAACAATTATAAAATCTGTATGGAACAAGAAAAAGCCCTAAATAGCGAAAGGAATCTTGAGAAAGAAAAGCAGGGGCACCTGGCTGGCTCAGTTGAAAGAGCATGCTTGATCTTGGAGGTGGGGGGAGGCTGTGGTTTCAAACCCCATGTTGGGTGTAGAGGTTACTTAAAAACTTTAAAAGGAGGGCACCTGGGTGGCTCAGTTGGTTAAGCGACTGCCTTCGGCTCAGGTCATGATCCTGGAGTCCCGGGATCGAGTCCCACATCGGGCTACCTGCTCGGCAGGGAGTCTGCTTCTCCCTCTGACCCTCGCCCCTCTCATGCTCTCTCTCTCATTCTCTCTCTCAAATAAATAAATAAAATCTTTAAAAAACTTTAAAAGGAAAGAGAAAAGAAAAGCTGGGGGCATCACAATTCTGGACCTCAGGTTATATTACAAAGCTGTAGTAATCAAAACAGGATGATACTGGCACAAAAATAGAGAGATCAATAGAACAGAATAGAAAATCCAGAAATAAATCCACATTTATATGGTCAATTAATCTTTGACAAAGCAGGAAAGAATATTCAGTGGGAAAAAGGCAGTTTCGTCAACAAATGGTGCTGGGAAAACTAGACATCAACATGTAAAAGAATAAAAGTGGAGGGGTGCCTAGGAGGTTCAGTTGGTTAAGTATCTGCCTTCAGCTCAGGTCAAAATCCCAGGGTACTGGGACTGAGCCCCACATCGGGCTCCCTGCTCAGCAGAGAGCCTGCTTCTCCCTCTCTCTCTGCTGGCCACACCCCTGCTTGTGCTTTCTCTCTAACAAATAAATAAAATCTTTTAAAAAAGAATGAAAGTGGAACATTTTCTTATACCATATAGAAAAATAAATTAAAAATGGATTAAAGACCTAAATGTGAGACCTGAAACCATAAAAATCCTAGAAGAAAGCAGAGGCATTAATTTCTCTGACACTGGTGTAGCGATTGTTTTCTCAATAGGTCCCTTTAGGCAAAGGAAACAAAAGCAAAAATAGACTTGCACCCCAGTGGCAGAGATGTAAAGGCCCTCCTTATGCTTCCTCCCCATCCATTCGGTGCTCTCCCTCACTCTCCTCTCCTCGTCCCCAAGGAGAAGACAGAGCTCATCCAGAAGGTGAAGCTGGCTGAGCAGGCCAAGCGCTACGACAACATGGCAATTTGCATGAAGGCCAAAACCGAACAGGATGCCAAGCTGTGCAACAAGGAGCACAATCTGCTCTCCATGGCCTATACAAATGTGGTCAGGGCAGCAGGTCAGCGTGGAGAGTCATGTGGAGCATGAATGTGGTCAGGGCTGCAGGTCAGCGTGGAGAGTCATCTGGAGCATGGAGCTGAAAACTGACACCTCCAACAAGAAGTTGCAGCTGATTTAAGGACTACTGGAGAAAGAGGAGTCTGAACTGAGGTCCATCCGCATCACAGTATTAGAATTGTTGGACAAGTATTTAATAGCCAATGTGACTAATCCAGAGAGTAAGGTCTTTTATCTGAAAATGAAGGGAGATTACTTGAGGTACCTTGTTGAAGTGGCATGTGGTGATAATCAAAAACAAACAAGAGATAATTCCCAAGGAGCTTACCAAGAGGCTTTTGATAAAAGCAAGAAAGAGATGCAACCTATATACCCAATATGCCTGGGGGTGGCTCTTAACGTTTCTGTATTTTACTATGAGATCCTTAATAACCCAGAGCTTGCCTGCACACTGGCTTAAACTGCTTTTGATGAGGACATTGCAGAACTTAATACACTGAATGAAGACTCATGCATAGACAGCACCCTTATCATGCAGTTGCTTGGAGACAACCTAACATTATGGACATCAGACCGTGCAGAAGAATGTGATGCATCAGAAGGGGCAGGAAAACTAAATGCATACGAGGTGTCATCCTTTCCCTCAAGAAACCTTTTTACTCATCTCCATTTCTTATTCCATTTGGATTTCCTATAGCAAAGAAACCCATACATGTGTATGAAATCAACTGGTTATAGTCTTCACATTGCAGCTTTGGGAAAACTCATTTCTTGATTTGTTGTCTTGGCCTTCCTGGTGCGCAAGTTACTGCTATAGAAAAGTATTAATAGCTTCATTTCATATAAACATAGGTAATAGCCAAACACTTATGCAGAAGACTAAAAATATATCTGGTATGTAAATAATTTGAACCAGTTCTGCAAGTGACTGTGAAGATATGAAGATATTACTGTGAAGATATGAAAATGTAGTTCATTACAATTTAAAAAGTGTTCTACATAACTTAATTTCTACATTCCCTCCATTACTCTTCTTTAGGGGTATCCTTTCAGTAAGCAACTTTTCCATGCTCTTAATGTATTTCTTTCTGGTAGGAATCCAGAAGTATTAGACTGAATGGAAATGCATTTGTCATTTCTGTGCTGGGGATCACAAACTGAAATGCCTCCCTTATCATATATGATGGAGATCTTGTGTTTCTGTGACAACAGGAAGTTTCCTTATTCATTTTTCTTTTTTTTTCCTTATTCATTTTTCATTTGCTGCTGTTTGACAAGTTCCCAATAAAAATTCACTTACACCTCCAAAAAAAGCAAAAATAAACTATCGGGATACACCAAAATAAAAACTTCTGCATAGCGAAGGAAACAATCAATAGAACTAAAAGGCAACCCATGGACTGAGAGGAGGTATTTGCAAATGACATATCTGATAAAAGGTTAGTATCCAAAATATATAAAGAACTTATAAAACTCAATACCCAAAAAACAAATAATCCAATTAGAAAATAGGCAGAAGACATTAACAGACATTTCTCTAAAGAAGACACAGAGATGGCCAAGAGACACATGAAAAGATGCTCATTATCCTTTATCATCAGGGAAATGCAAATCAAACCTACAATGAGAGATCACCTCACAACTGAATGGCTAAAATCAACAACAGAAGAAACAACTGGTGTTGGTGAGGATGTGGAGAAGGGGAACTCTCTTGCACTGTTGGTGGGAATACAAACTGGTGCGACCACTCTGGAAAACAGTATGAAAGTTTCTCAAAAAGTTAAAAATAGAACTACCCTACGATCCAGCAATCAGTACTGAGTAGTTACCCAAAGAATACAAAAACACTAGTTCAAAAAGATACATGCACCCCTATGTTTACTGCAGCATTATTTACAATAGCCAAGATGTGGAAGCAGCCCAAGTGTCCATCAACTGATGAATGGATAAATTTGATGTGGCATATATATATACATATATATATATGTATATATATATAATTCAGTCATAAAAAAGAATGAAATCTTGCCATTTGCAACAACATGGATGGTCTAGAAAGCATAATGCTAAGTGAGATAATTCAGTCAGAGAAAGACAAATACCATATGATTTCACTCATGTGTGGAATTTAAGAAACAAAATAGGCAAAGAAAGAAAAAAAAAAGAGAGAGAGAGAAACCAAGAAACAGACCCGTAACTATAGAGAACAAACTGATGGTTACTAGAGGGGAGGTAGGTAGGGGGATGGGTGAAATTGGTGATGGGAATTAAGGAGTGCACTTGTCGTGATGAGCACCAGGGATTAAAATAAAAACTGAGGGCGCCTGGGTGGCTCAGTTGGTTAAGTGACTGCCTTCGGCTCAGGTCATGATCCTGGAGTCCCGGGATCAAGTCCCACATCAGGCTCCCTGCTCAGTGGGGAGTCTGCTTCTCCCTCTGACCCTCCT
>NC_138384.1:38797193-38806264 GCF_054177405.1 Leptonychotes weddellii
ACTAGACAGGCTCAGTAGACGAGCTGAACCGGCAGAAGAAAGAATTAGCAAACTTGTAGACTTACACGAGATTCTACAACCTGAGGACCAAAGAGGAGAAAGAATGAGGAAAAATAAACAGAGCCTCAGAGAAATGTGGGACATCAAGTGCACTATCAAATGTGCACATGAGTGTGTACCAATATACACATGGTGAAAGTACTAAAGGACAAGAAAAAATAAAGAAATCACAATGGAAATTACTAAATGCTATGAGATGAATGAAAACGAAGACACAATATAATAAAACTTATGTGATGCCACTAAAGAAAGACTTAGAGGGAAATCTATAGCTGCATTAAGGTAATACCCACATTAGAAAAGAAGAAAGATTGCAAACTAATACACTAACTTTTCAACTATAGATACTGGAAAAAGAACAAACTAAAGCCGAAGTAACCCAAAAGAAAGAAATAATAAACATTAGGTCGGAAGTCAATAAAATAGAGACTGGAAAAATGATAGAAATATCAGTGAAACCAAAACTTGGGTCTTTGAAAAGATCAACAAAATTGACAAACCTCTCATTTGACTGACCTAAAAAAAAAGAGAGAGAGAGAGAGAGGACTCAAAACATTAAACTCAGGAATGAAAGAGGAGACATTACTACTAACCTCAAAGAAATAAAAAGGATTAGAGGGGAATATTATGCAAACAGCATGCCAGCAAATTAGGTGATTTACATGAAATACACAAATTCCTAAAAGACACAAACTAATGAACCTGAATCAAGGGGAAAAAAAAGAAGAAAATCTGAATAGACCTGTAACAAAGACATTGAATGAGTAATCAAAAAACTACCCCCCCCAACCGCAAAAAAAAGCTCTGGCCCATGTGGCTTCACTGGTAAATTCTACCAAACAACAAAGAAAAATTAACACCAATTCTTCACAAACTCTTCCAAAATAGAAAAGGAGAAAACACTCATTCTATAAGGCCAGTATTACCTTGATAGTAATACCAAACAAAGACAAAAAAAGAAAACTACAGGCCATTATCCCTCATTAATACAGAAGTAAAAATCCTCAACAAAATGCTAACAAATTTCATCCAACAAAATATAAAAAGGGAACACAGACGTTTATAGCAACTTTATTCATAATTGCCAAAACTTAAAAGCAACCAAAATGTCCTTTAGTAGGTGAATGGATAAATAGTGGTATATCCAGATAATGGAATATTATTCAGCAGTAAAAAGAAATGAACTATCAAGTCATAAAAAGATATGGAGGAACCTTATAACGCACATAACTTAAGTGAAAGAAGCTGATCTGAAAAGGCTACATACTGTATGATTCCAACTATATGACATTCTGAAACAGGCAAAACTATGGAGACAGTAAAAAGATCACTGATTGCCATGCGTTGGGGCAGGAGAGTGGACCAATGAATAGACAGAGCACAGAGGATTTTTAAGTCAGTGAAAATACTTTGTATGATACTATAATGATGGATACATGCCATTATACACTTGTCCAATTCCATCAACTGTGCAACATCAAGAGTGAACCCTAATGTAAACTATGCATTTGGAGGATTATGATGTCAATATAGGCCCATAAATTGTAATACATGTACCATTCTGGTGGGGGATATTGATAAGGGGGGAGGCTATGCATTCAAGGAGACAAGGGGTATATGGGAAATCTTTATACTTTCAACTTTGCTGTGAACTTAAAACTGTTCTTTAAAAACAAATAAACAAAAATATATAAAAATGATTATGTACCATGAGCAAGTGGGATTTATCCCAGGAATACAATATTGGTTTAACACCTGAAAATCAATTAATGTAATACATGGTATCAATAGAATAAAAACAAAAACCATGGATCATCTCAACAGATGCAGAAAAAACACTTAACACCCAACCTTTTTTCATGATAAAAACACTCAACAAACTAGCAAAAAAGGGAAACTTTCTCAATGTTATATAAGGCATCCACAAAAACTCCACAGCTAACATAATAAATGGTGATAGACTAAATGCTTTCCCTTTAAGGTCAGGAACAAGGATATACTTCTACAAAGCAATGAAGGTTTTATTTATTTATTTATTTTTAATTAATTTATTTATTTGTCAGAGAGAGAGAACAGAGAGAGCAGCAGGCAGAGCAGGCAGAGGGAGAAGCAGGCTCCCTGCTGAGCAAGGAGCCCGCTGTGAGACTCAATCCCAGGATCCTGGGATCATGACCTGAGCCAAAGGCAGATGCTTAACCAACCGAGCCACCCAGGTGTCCCACAATGAAGGTTTTAGACAAAGTAATTAGGCAACAGAATTAAATAAAAGGCATCCAGATTAGATAAGAGAAAATAAAACTATCTATTTTCATATGGGATGATTTTTGAATATAGAAAATCTAAGGAATCCACTAAAATTCTGTTAGAATAAACAATTTCAGCAAGGTTGCAGAATATGGGATCAACACAATCAGCTACCTTTCTAGACACTTGTAGTGAACATCCAAAAATGAAATTAAGAAAACAATCCCATTTACAATAGCATCAAAAAGAATAAAATACTTAAGGATAAATTTAACAAAATAGGTATCAAACTTATATTCTGAAAATTACAAAATATTATTGAAAGAAACTTTAAAGACCTAAAAAAAAGAAAGACATTCCATGTTCGTGGATTGTAAAACTTAATATTAGACAACAATACACCTCAAATTGATCTACAAATTCAATGCAGTTCATATCAAAATACCAGTTGCCTTTTTTGCAGAAATGGAAAAGTGATCCTAATAAAATTCCTATAAAAATGCAAGGGACACAGAATAGCCAAAAAAATTCTGAAAAAGAAAAAAAAAATGGAGGATTCACACTTCCCAACTGCAAACATACTACAAGGCTATAATAATCAAGACAGTATGGTACTGGCATAAGGACAGACATAGGAGATCAATGAACTAAAACAGATTTCAGAAATAAATACTCACATTTTAGTGAATTTATTTTAGGCAAGGGTGCTAAGACAATTCACTGGGGAAAAGAATAGTCTTTTCAACAAATGGTGCTGGGACAACCAGATTATGTGTATATGCAAAACAGTGCATTTGGATCTCTACCTTACACCATGTACAAAAATTAACTCAAAGTGAATCAAAGACCTAAATCTAAGAGCTAAAACTATGAAATTTTTAGAAGAAAACATGGGTGTAGGAGCTTCCAGGTTGGTGAATACATGGAAGTGTGCTTGGAGAGAGGATGGAAGCTCTGTGCTGAAGGAGATATCTGGCTGAGATGTAAAACAAGGATGAGATGAAAAAGGAAATACGCAGGATCAAGGATTGCCAACATAATAGAGATTCAACAGCAGAATTAAACTACTCACAAGATGAAAAATAATTTTTTAATAGATATTGGAGGGTATAAAGAACAGAACTGTCAGTGTGACTATGGAGGTCAGATCCAAGAAGCTCTCCTAGAATGTGAAGTAAAATAATAAAGAGATGAAAGTTTTGAAAGATGATGACAAATATGGAAGATGGAGAATGAAGACCTAATCTAAAAACTATACTCACTGTTGAGAAACCACAATACAAAGAAAAACCAAAGGCACAAATGAAAAAAAAAAAATTGAAGGAGCTGAAATAAAAATAGAGATATTGTAACCTTGGATTAGGCAATGGGCTTTTATTTATTTTTTGTTAATTTTTTAAAAGGATTTATTTATTTGAGAGAGAGACATAGATAGCTACAGAGAGCACGAGCAGGGAGGAGAGAGAGAAACAGGCTCCCCGCTGAGCAGGGAGTAGGGCTCAATCCCAGGACCCCAGGATCATGACCTGAGCCGAAGGCAGACACCCACCCAACTGAGCCACCCAGGTACCCCAATGGACTTTCAGATATGACAACAAAAGCACAAGCAACAAAAGAAAAAAATGGACATGAAAAAATGTAAAAATTTTGTGCTTTCAAGAACTTCATCAAGAAAGTGAAAAGACAGGGGCACCTGGGTGGTTCAGTCCAGTTAAGTGTCTGCCTTCCACTCAGGTTATGATCCCAGGATCCTGGGATCTAGCCCCGCATCAGGCTCCCTGCTCGGTGGGGAGCCTGATTCTCCCTCTGCCTCTGCCCCTCCCCCCGTTTGTGCACAAGCGCGCGCACGCACGCGCTCTCTCTCTCTCTGTGAAATAAATAAATAAAACCTTAAAAAAAAAAGGAAAGTGAAAAGATAACTCATAGCCTTGACTGGGGCTGTGGGGTGGGCTCATGTCTGCTCCTCATGTGTTCATTCAGGTGAAAGGGCAGCTTCCTGGGGCAAGCTCTGCACTTAACTTGGTTCATGTACTCCAATGATTTGCCAAGACCAGTTGACCTGCATCCCAAAGTAGAGCCCAAAACCCACAGTCAACATGCAGATTCCTAGCATGAGAATAAATGCCTGTTGTTCTACTGACAAAAGAAGCAGGAAAGTGGAATACATATCTGATTAACATATACCTAACTGAAAAAATTTTCAAGGTACTAGGCTTTCAAAGTGGAGCCAGATTTAGACATTTTTCCTGGTTAACAATGAGGCTGTAGCGTCTGACATCAAAATTTACTGGCTTCAAAATTTACTAATTGTGTAACTTCAACAGCCAAATTTGAGCCTTAATTTCCTCATTTGTAAAGTGGCATTTTCCTCAACGGGTTGATGTAAGAACTAAAGGAGACAAAAGGTGAGAAGTACTCAGAACCTAAGCTTGGGACCCACTAATCATTCAATAAATGTTTTAGGAATAGATAATCCCAATGGAATATAAACCATAACAAAGATAAGGAAAAACAAGAGAAAACATATTTTCCACTAGTTCTAATAAATTAGCATTAAAACGTCTTTTCCACTAACCCTAGTGAATGAGCATAAATCTCATAGAAAAAAAACAAAGATTACACTCCTGACAAAACCTATAAACAAGCAACAAAAGACCTAGAAGTAAATACGAGTTAATTTCTGACTGTATAAAATGATGAATCAGTACTTTATAATAGGCTACTTTTTCAAGATGTTAACTCTCTTTACATACATATGTTAAAAATGCCATATGAGTAACAAGGAACAAAAGGGATTGAACCTTAAACAAATTCAAAATTTGTCATTAAGTTCTATTTTTTTTCCTGTCAGAACCAAGAAAAAGATGGGTATCCCCCTAGCCCTGGCAACAAGACTTAACATTTTAAAAAGTTCTTGCTGGTATCACAGTACTTTCCTTTCCTTCATTTTTAAGATCCTTAATAGGACAAATCTTTTTTTAAAAAATAACAGTTTATAGTAGGGCATAAAGGCCTTTTCTTAAAGTTATACAAATATTAAATATGCCTTTAAAAACTTGGAGCATGATACACATTTTTAATATTTTTTCTTGGATATTTTATATTCTTATTTTTCAAATATATTCTAGACTCAGCTTGAATAGACTTGCTTTATTCTAAGAAAAATATTTAGAATCTTTTTTTAAATATTTATTTGAGAGAGACAGAGAGAGTACAAGTGGGGGGAGGGGCAGAGGGAGAAGAAAAGGGAGACTCTCATGCAGACTCCCCACTGCTGAGTGAGTTATGGATCCTGAGATCAAGACCTTGAGTCAAAACTTAACCAACTGAGCCACTCAGGTGCCCCAAAATATCTAGAATCTTTTTCAGATAAGTCTGAAGATTAATTTAAAAAGAGGTTATATTGGTTTAATAATGATGGATCCTATCCAAAAAGTTTGTTTTAAAAATGTACTTAAATCCTCTTTGAGGCCACACTAATATTTTAAAGGGTTTTTTTCTCCCATACACATCAGATACTTTTTTTCTTTATGGTTTTGTTTCTACTCTTACCATCTTCCATTTTATTTTTCATCTGATTGTGGTTTAGATAGAGAATGCTATTGGTTTTTGTGTAAATTTTGTGTCCATATTGGATTCAGTTGTTATTTCTCTTCAGCTGCCCATATACATAACTGTATCATCTAGAGATCATAATTTTGCATGCACCTTCCCAGTTTTTATCTTCCATTTTTTTCTCTTTGTTATATGCCTAGGCATATAGTATTACAGTAAATAAATGTGGTAGCATGGGCAATCTGGTTGTGTTCCTGAGTTTGGTGGGAATGCGTCTCATTTTCCCTAGTAAACATGGTGCGGGCTTTTAGCTTATTTTTTTTTTTTTTAAAGATTTTATTTATTTATTTATTTGAGAGAGAGAATGAGATAGAGAGCATGAGAGGGGGGAGGGTCAGAGAGAGAGGCAGACTCCCTGCTGAGCAGGGAGCCCAACGTGGGACTCGATCCCGGGACTCCAGGATCATGACCTGAGCCGAAGGCAGTCGCTTAACCAACTGAGCCACCCAGGCGCCCAGGGCTTTTAGCTCATTATGTGTGGAAAAATTGTTAACAACAGCGTGTTAATAAAGTGTCCTTTTACTCCTATTTTATAGATCGATTCTTTTAAAATCTGAAGTTCTGGGGCGCCTGGGTGGCTCAGTCACTAAGCGTCTGCCTTCGGCTCAGGTCATGGTCCCAGGGTCCTGGGATCAAGCCCCGCATTGGGCTCCCTGCTCTGCAGGAAGCCTGCTTCTCCCTCTCCCACTCCCCTTGCTGGTGTTCCCTCTCTCGCTATATCTCTCTCTGTCAAATAAATAAATAAAATCTTTTAAAATAAATAAATAAATAAAATCTGAAGTTCTAATTTTTAAAAAAATTAGCTCTATGAAGCTGATTATCTTTTTTTCTTGAATATGATGAATTATATTAATAGATTCCCTTAACTTGAAGCATCTTTGTGTTAGAAAAAAATTGCACTCAATTCTTCTCCAATTAGTCTATAAATTCTTTGCAATTCCAGTTAAAATCCCAACAGGATTTTTATTCCTTTAGAACCAGATAAATTGATTCTAAAATTCAAACAGAAACATAGGGGTCCCAAAGTAGCTAAGAAATTTCTGAATGACTAGGAACAACATGTGTGTGGTGGGAAGTGGGGAAATCCTTGCCTAAGCAACAGGGTTATTTTAAAGTTACAGTAATTAAAACAATGTAAACACACACACATACACACACACAGAGTACAGTACTGGTACAGATGTAGACAAATAGATTAAAGGAACAGAATAAAGAGCCTAGAAACAATTAAGCATGCACATGATAAAGGTGGCATCACAAAAGAAATATCTATTTAACAATAGTGTTGGAAAAACTGGTCTTCTACATGTAAAAATAATCCTACTGATAGAATTATCAGTAAATTCCTACCTAAAGGGGAACCTGGGTGGCTCAGTTGGTTGAGCGACTGCCTTAGGCTCAGGTCATGATCCTGGAGTCCTGGGATGGAGTCCCACGTCTGGCTCCCTGCTCAGCAGGGAGTCTGCTTCTCCCTCTGACCCTCCCCCCCTCATGCTCTCTCTCTCTCTCTCATTCTCTCTCTCAAATACATAAATAAATAAAATCTTTAAAAAAAAATTCCTACCTAAAATCAATTATAAAATTAAATTCCAATAGGACTAAAGACTAAATATGAAAAACAAAGTTTTGAAAATAGACTATCTCTATAATCTAAATTATGAAAGATGTCTTAGAAAAGACCACCACTGGCAACTCATGAAAGAAAGGACTATTAAATACTGATGCTGTATATTAATGTTGACTGAATTTTTATTGTATGCACATATGTATCATATGCTAAATATAACTATCCAAATTTAAAATGCCTATACAACAAAAGATACATAACAACATAAAAGTGGCAGATTAGGAAAAGGTATCTATAGAAATCCTAATGACAAAGAAGGCATTCTTTTTTTTTTTTTTTTAAAGATTTTTTATTTATTTGACAGAGAGAGATACAGCGAGAGAGGGAACACAAGCAGCGGGAGTGGGAGAGGGAGAAGCAGGCTTCCTGCCGAGCAGGGAGCCCGATGTGGGGCTCGATCCCAGAACCCTGGGACCATGACCTGAGCCGAAGGCAGACGCTTAACGACTGAGCCACCCAGGCGCCCTGACAAAGAAGGCATTCTTAAAATTCCCTAAATTCAAGTAGAAAAAGGACTAACAATATAAAATAAATAATATGAACAGTCAATTGTCAAAATTTGCATTCCTTCACTCAGGAGTGGGCTTCAATCTGTATAGTATCATAGTGTAGCCTGAGAGTCAGGCTGTATGGGTTTGAATTCTGGCTTTATTACACACTTCATGCATGAAGTTATGTCAGCTTCTTAACCTCTGTGCTTTACTTCCCTTCTTTGTAAAAATTAAAATAATATCTACTTTACAAGTTTCTGATAATGATTACATGAAATAAGCTATCTGAAGTTTATAGCATAATACACCTGGCACATAAAAAGTACTCAATAAAGCTATTATTGTTGTAGGAAATTTTTCTAGCTGCTTTTCTACCTGTAGTCTATTCACATATAAATAAAAGCTGCCATGGACTATATTTATATCCATATTCTAGAATGAATTTGGGACTGCAAGTCTAGAAACGGAGGCAGTCCATTTCTATTTGATAGTCCAAAACATCTGGCTCTCATATCCGACAGGAACTGTTACAAATTTTTTGACAGCTAAGAGTATCCCATTTGTAGATCATAATTCCTTGATCTCCAGCTTTTTTTTTTATTAAAGATTTTATTTATTTATTTGACAGAGAGAGACACAGCGAGAGAGGGAACACAAGAAGGGGGAGTGGGAGAGGGAGAAGCAGGCTTTCCGCTGAGCAGGGAGCCCGATGTGGGGCTCGATCCCAGGACCCCGGGATCATGACCTGAGCCGAAGGCAGACGCTTAACGACTGAGCCACCCAGGCGCCCCATCCAGGTTTTTACTATATAAAGAAAATGCATGTGTGAACTAATTATTTGGAATCCTCTTATAAAAGATGGTCATTACCTACCAATTCAAAATACTCTTAAAAAAAATGTATCTGCAAACCTGAATGGTCTGTTTCTTTTTGACATTAGTATTTTATTTTTTTGTTTTATTTTTTTTAAAGATTTTATTTATTTATGTGACAGAGAGAGATAGCGAGAGCAGGAACACAAGCAGGGGGAGTGG
>NC_138384.1:38806364-38819452 GCF_054177405.1 Leptonychotes weddellii
TATTGTAGTTTTACTGAAGAGGATTAATTGTATGAACCCAAATCAGGCATCTTCTCTTTTATCTCATTGGTTTCATATGTTAAACTAAAAAGGCAAGTCAAAATATAGCCAACATATCCCAAGGCCTTTTCAGTTAGGAAAGATTTCTATAGCTAACAATTATTAACAATATTTATCATTTATGGAGCACTTACTATGTGCATTTAACCCTCCCATTATTCCTATGGGATAAATACGATTATTATCCCCATTTACAAACAATGTAACTGAGGCCAAAGAGATTAAACCTGCCCATAATCATGCACTTAGTAAGTTGCTGGGCCAAGATTTGAACCCAAGCCTCTGTAGGCCTAGAGAACCACTCTGACAACAGGAGAAATAACTGCACAAACCACAGGATCATACGTCCAAAAGAAATGTGTTTGTGTGTTTCAGGATGGGAAATATGAACTGAGGAAAAGCGGTAGCGAAGTAGAAAATATTTAAACTACAGGGTGTGAGGGATTCCAGAGCTGGAAACAAAAAGAATCAAGAGCAAAGGAGAATGAGTCATTTTGCAAGAAGGCAAAGAATACTGCATCTTCTGAGGCCATTAAAAAAAAAAAAATGTGGAAAGTTATGGATATAAGAACTTTAAGATTTTTCCATAGAAGCTAGTATATTTTAGTTCAATTTGATAAATCTCAACCGAAGAAAATATATATGCAGGATCATTTGAAAGATGTGTTCCATTTACTATTCCAGATAATTTTAGTTTTTAATCTTTGGCCAGGACAGACTTTTTTAAAAAAAAAATTGATCTTAAAATTATAAGTATTGTGGAATTATTCTGAATTTCTTTTTTACCTAGGTGCCATGCTTTCTTTTTTTTTTTTTTAAAGATTTTATTTATTTGAGAGAGAGAGTGAGAGAGAGCACAAGAGGGGGGAGTGGGAGAGGGAGAAACAGACCCCTGCTGAGCAGGGAGCCCGATGCGGGACTCGATCCCGGGACTCCAGGATCATGATCTGAGCCTAAGGCAGTCGCTCAACCAACTGAGCCACCCAGGCGCCCAGTGTGCCAATGCTTTCTTGATCTTGGGGTTGTAAGTTTGAGCCCCACTTTGGGTATAGTGATTACTTTAAAAAAAAATCTTTGAAAAGTTTTCTCTTTCCTTAATTATTAGCTTTTTCCTCATAAACAGAATAAATTATGGAATATATGGAATAAACTTTGTGTCCCAGTTTACTTTTGTTTCTCCAGCTCACATTCAGATTGAATTCAACCTAATAACTTTGTATGGACCTGTTTCTGCACAGCCACATCCCAAATTTCACCTGGTTCTGATCTTCTATTTTTCCTTACCTTGATTTTCATCAATTTAGTTTTTTCCAATTTACTGATAGGTTAAGGTAACCCCCTGCAACTGCAATGCAAAATAATGCAGCAAACAAACGCTTAAAACGTACAAGAGACCTGGTCATATCCTCTTCTTCCTCCAAAAGGCCAGAGTCCTGAGAATGCCAAGCTGAGGGAAGAGAAATAAAGCAGATTTATTTCAGAGCTCCAGACAAAGGCCTATAGAAATCTTCAGTACCAGGTGGCTATAATATCATCTATAATGATTCTCAGAGCACTGAGAAATGCTAACCACCACCAGGCAATAGAGATGCTGAAATATACGTGAAAGACTGTTACCATACAGGATCGGATGAGAATTTCTGGAGGGCTAAGTATAGGGTGCCCAATGAATCTATTGACAATACAAGCTTTCCCTAGGATCTTGTTATTTTATTCTTAATAGAAAATTTATCTCAAGTACATAATAATAAATATTACAAAGATTTAAGAATTATTTTATGAAACACTATAAAAATATGGAAAAACTTTAATCAGGGGCAGGTTTAGGCATTGTGAACCATTTATATGATGGAATAAAATGCAGTCATGATTCTAAAACTGAGGGTTGCTGGAGTGGTGGGGGGTGGGAGGGATGGGGTGGCTGGGTGATAGACACTGGGGAGGGTATGTGCTATGGTGAGCGCTGTGAATTGTGCAAGACTGTTGAATCACAGATCTGTACCTCTGAAACAAATAATACAATATATGTTAAAAAAAAAAAGAAGATAGCAGGAGGGGAAGAATGAAGGGGGGGAAATCAGAGGGGGAGACGAACCATGAAAGACGATGGACTCTGAAAAACAAACTGAGGGTTCTAGGGGGCGGAGGAGGATGGGTTAGACTGGTGATGGGTATTAAAGAGGGCACGTTCTGCATGGAGCACTGGGTGTTATACGCAAACAATGAATCATGGAACACTACATCAAAAACTAATGACGTAATGTATGGTGATTAACATAACAATAAAAAATTTTTAAAAATCATAGAACAAAAAAAAGGAGAAAAAAATGCAGTCATGATTCTAATGACATTTTCAAGCAACTTAATTTTTTAATCTAAAAAATTCGTGGCCTTCAGGTCAAAAATGTAAGAATGAATATTTGCATTTACTTCGGTTCTCTCCCAAACCCAACCAAAATGAAAGCAAAGGAACAAAGGAAATTGAGTATCATAGAGAATATGGAAGACGTCAGCAGATAAGAGATGTCAACAAAATTTTGGAATCTAGAGATTAAACAGATGACTGTTACCTAATTTAACTAGAGAAAGTGGAAGCTTAAGAGAGGGTGGGGAAAGGGTGGGGAAACTACAGCAGAACCCTTGAAAGGCTTAGGAATGAAGGCACTAGGTACTTCTGCAGGCAGGAGTGTGGGATAGGAGCTGAATGTAAGGGGTTGGAGCAATAAGGGAATTAAGTGAAAGTTGTAATATTGAAAGATGAGGTGTGTCCTCCCAACCCCCAACTTCCTACTGTGTTTGCCTTCCAAAGCAGTTCTGGCTTATATTCCTCAAGCAAAATCTAGGAGACTTACTAGCCCCCCCAAAAATAGATACAGATCCTGACATGTAGTCAACTTTCAACCTCTAATAAAACACCATATTAGAGGGGTTGGGGAGGGGTTGGGAAGGGGTAGGGTGAGGGAGACAAGATAAGAGGTTAGGTAGAAAACAGAGATAAATCCTTATCTCCATTGTCAAAAGTCAACAGGAAATATCTAAAACTGAGAAATTAAGCATGAGCAGTATGAGGATATTATTCAGGAAAGTGAAGCTGAATACCAAAATGGTTGCCTCTGGGGAGTGGGATCAGGGGATGAGAAAGGATAGAGTAGGAAATTTTGTTTATGGTTATGTATTTAACAGCCCTTTAAAAAAAATCTAAATGTAAGAAAAACAGAAATTACATTTAAAATAGTTATTTAAAAAAAATCAAATAATAGTCAAGTGAATAAATAAAAAACAAATGTCTACCCTGCAGTCAATAACACCCGTGTGAACTTTCTTTGGTAGGAGTACTAAATTTCCTAACTCTTTTTACTCTCTCTGCCCCTAAACGTACAGCTTCTCTCTCCTAAACTCTGCCCATCTCTGAGCCACCTCACCTCTCCTTTCCATCATCTGGGTTAAATGCTCCGTTGTCACCCAGCGACTGCTGATCTCTGAAGGCTGAGATGTCATTCAGGGCTTGTCCACTCAGGGCAGAAGGGTTAAGATAAGCTGTAGATCCAGCAATTCCAGGGTCCACTCTGTCTCAGGCCTCTCCAGCCTCCAGGAGAATTCTAAGATCAGAAGGTCTCCTTCCATGATGGATACCTGCTCTCCAGGCTTCCTTTTACTCACATCACAGATTTGTCTTATCTTTGTGGAGGCAGGACCTGTGGGCTTATGATATAAATTCAATTTACTTGATGTTTTCTCACTAGATCCCTATGGTAACCAGCTTCCAAGATGAGTTCCAATGATCACTGCCTTATGGTATTCATGGTTTTTGTACACCCCTCCCACACTGAATAGAGTTGTCCTGTTTAACCAATAGGATATTGCAAAAACTGACAGTGTGTGACTTCCAAAGTTAGGTCATAAAAGACATTGTGGTTTCTGTATTGCACATTACACATTTTTGAATCTAGCACTTTGAAGGAAGTCAGCCACCATGCCATGAAGACTTCAACCAGTGCTAGAGAAGGGCTCCTGCCAGCAGCCAACACTAACTTGCCAGCGATGTAGGAAGCAAATCCTCCAGCCCGTCTAGCCTTCCAATGACTGCAGCTTTGTCAACATCTTGACTGCAACTTCATGAAATATGTGGGCCAGAGTATCCAGCTAAGTTGTTTCCCGCCCCCCACAGAGTGTGAGATAATAAATGTTTATTGTTGTTTAAACTACCGAATTTTGAGGTAATTTGTTACACAATAGTAGATAACTAATACAGCCCCAAACAATTAGCTTCCTTGCTTGTAATTCACATTCCCTGGGGTTACTGACCAGAGATGCTGGATGCAAAGACAGAAAGAACCTGGTGGAAAATTCAAACACTCAGCAACCTAGGTTGAACCAAGCACTGGAGAAAACACCAAGACTCTAAAAACAAGGTGATCACAACAGTGATCACATAATATCTGCTCTTCAGATATCTTCTGTGAGCATAAAGGTGTAAACCCAGTGCAAAGTTGAATCAACAGATACAAAGCTGAGTCAAAAAAGATTCAGATTTGCAGCAGATACAAAGTTGAGTCAAAAAAGATTCAGACTTGCAGCAACCCCAGGGTTTGGAGTAAGAGTTGCAGCTATTCCATTTCCTATCTATCTCGGCAATTGAGGTAAAACACATTTGCAATTTAGAATTCTCATACTCTTCATCTGAAGTGAGAATTATACTCCCATCACAATGATACTGGATGAATAAAATGGCTAAGTTAAGAAATATTAACTTATCATCTGCTTTGAGGCTTTACTAGGTAAAGAGTAAAAAAAATAATATCCAAGAGAATAGACTAATACTTTCACTGTATGATAGAACAGAATAAAACAGAAATATTCAATTGTAATAAATTTTGAGATATTCCTAATATCCCTCACAGAATTTCTGTTTTTTTCCTCTATGGTAATTATCACTAACAAACTATATAATTTATTTACCATACATATTGTCTGTGTACCCCCTCATATAAACATCATGAAAACAGGTATTTTTTAAATCTCTCTTTGCCATTGATGGTAGGTGCTCAAAAAAATATGTTGATTAAAATGATATAGCCACTATGGAAAACAGTATGGCAGTCAAAAAATGAAAAACAGAATTACCATATGATCCAAAAATTCCACTTCTGGGTACATACCCAAAAGAACTGAAAGCAGGGACTTGAACAAATATCTGTATGCCCATATTTATAGCAGCATTATCTGCAATAGTCAAAAGGTAGAAGCAACCCAGTGTACATTGACAGATAAATGGATAAACAAAATGTGGCGTATACATACAATGAAATACTATTTAGCCTTAAAAAGGAAGGAAATTCTGACATGTGCTTTAACATGAATGAACCTTGAAGACCTTATGCTAAGTTAAATAAACCAGTCACAAAAAACCCACAAATACTGTGTGATCCAACTTATATGAGGTATGTAGAGTAGTCAAATTCATATAGACATAAAGTAGAATGGAAGCTGCTGGGACTGGGAGATCCAAGGAATGGGGAGTTACTGTTTAATGGGTACAAAGTTTCTGTTTTGCAAGATGAAAAGAGTTCTATGGCTAGATGGTAGTGACAGTTATATAGCAATATGAATATAATGCCACTGAACTCCACACTTAAAAATAATTAATATGTTAAATGTTTTTGTGCTTTTAGCTTTATCAAGGTATAATAAATGTACCAAAAAATTGCACACATTTAATGTATACATCCTGATGAGTTTGGGCATACTCATATATTCATGATACCAATTCCATAACCAAGGTACTAAACATATCCATCACCCCCCAAAATTTCCTTGTGTTCTTTTGTGTTTTATTTCTTTGGTAAGAACAATTAACACAAGATCTATACTCTTAACAAAGTGCATAATACTGTATTATTAATATAGGTTCTGTGTTGTATAGATCCTAGAACTTACTCATCTTGCATAACATAAACTTTGTACCCATGGAAAAACAATTTCCCATTTCCCTCGACTCCCAGGCTCCGGCAATCATTATTCTATTCTTGTGCTTCTTGAATCTATTTTATATACATCATACAAATTGAATCATGTAGTATTTGTTCTGTGACTAGCTTATTTCACATAGCATAATGTTCTTCAGGTTCACCCATGTTGTCACAAATGGCAGGCTTTCCTTCTTTGAATAATATTCCATTGTACATATAATACCACATTTTCTTTATCCATTCATCTGTTGATGAATGTTTCCCTATTTTGGCTATTGTAAATAATGCTGCAATGAAAATGGGGGTGCAGATATTAAGATGGTAAATTTTATGTTGTACATTATCTCTATTTTATCACAATTAAAAAGTATATATACATATAACATATATACACATGTATAAAAAGACATACACATTTATGTATGTACAAAAGATGCATATATATACATATATATATATACACTTAAATGAATTCTACTAATTTGGGGAATTTAAAATCAGAAGAAATTAATATATTAGACGAGAATAACATAGAAATAGGTGGGTAGTTTGGAGTTCAAGTGTTGGGGTTTTATTAAGTATGCATGTTAAAAATTCAAGGAAAAGAACAGAAACCAAAGCAGTGGAGAAAGGGGAATAAGCTAAATCTGCACAATAAAAAAGCCATAGTAAATAGAAAACAAATTTATATCAGCAATCCCAATAAATGTAAATGAATTAAACTCACCTATTAAAATAACATTCAAACAGGATAAAAGGGTAAAAAGCCCAGCAATATACTCTTTACAAGAGACCTGAAGCATAAAAACATAAAAAGAAGGGGTTGGAAAATGAAATTCCTGGATAAAACAATAACAAACCCTGAAAAGGAATATTATCAGACAAAAGAGAACTTGGACCAAAAGGTGTTCACCAGGATAAAGAGGCATGTTTCCTAATGTGGTAGATTGAAATCTTGGTCCCAATTCTTCACTCCCCTCTAAACTATTAGTCACACTCTTTGCCATTAACTTTGCCTTGTCCTCCCACTTGGGTGTAATTAACATTAAGCTTAGCCATGTGGCTTGCGTTGGGTAATGTATTATTAGTATACTGAGGAGCAGAGGTTTTTAAGGTGTTTGTATGGTCTGTCTTGTGCTCTGGTGATCCATGATGAGAACAGGTCCTGGTAACCACTGTCTTAGCCTGAGCAGCAGAAAGAACACCTGTGGAGGAGCAGATCTAAATCCATCCTGCAGGCTAGCTACTCAGTCAACCCCAGCCTAAATAAGCTGAACAGAGAACCAGGGAACAGGTGAACATGAGAATAAATGCTTGCTGTTATATGCCACTGACTTAGGGGTGGTTTGTTAGGCAGCATTACTATCCTGGCAATAGCTAAGTAATACATATGATAAAAGATGTGTGCCATATGATGTTGAGATAATGAATCCGGAAAAGATCGACAGGAAAACTGGAAAGCAACAGAAGAGAACCAAGAACTTCTAGGGGTAAAAAAAGGAAGCAAAGGAGACTAAGGAGTGGCCAAAGGGCAGGGAGGACTGCTTAAAACAAAAAAGCAAAATTTTATACAGATTTTTTTTCCAAGCAGTTATCAAGTATGACAAACACTATACAGAAGTCAACTCAAGACAAGAACCACTACACATATTACAAATACCTAACCACAGAACTTTCACAACCACACAAACACCATACAACCACACGCAACCAGACATCACCGTAACACAACACACCACAATCACACAGCCCATCACAATTAGTCTATCACCCTCACACGCAATCACGCACATCACTACTGTCACACACACACTGACTCCCACCCGTTTTTTGGTCCAACAATTCTAACCACTCTCCAGCAGCTTATTCCCACCCTAACCATTTTACACCGCGGCCACTCCAGACTCTCCGGGCCTCCTCAGAGGCTCCGCCCCATCAGCCGCGCGACCGTGCAGCCCACACAGCTCAAGCCCCTCCCCCATACCCCGCTGCTGGGACGCGGTAGCGTCACCTGCCGGAAACGCCCGAATGCGCATTCAGCGCGCGGTTTCTGGGAGGATGGGTGAAGGCGACCTACAGAAAGACCCAGGCCAGGGGCCGGTAACACCGAACCATCCTTTCGCGCCCGCTTCCCAACGGACGTTCCTGAGCACAACAACACCGCCCAGAAGGCTTCGCGGCCCGATTCAACTTCCGGCCAGAAAGCTGTCTGCGTTTCCTGTGTGGGGAAGGGGCTGCGTCAGTCCCGCGCCGAAGGCCCGGCTGGTAGGTGCCAACCTACCGTGCCTCGCAACCCTGGGGCCTGACTAGACGCTGAGAATTGCAGTTACAGTCGTTTCGGGAGGGTCCAGCCAGGACTCTGAGAGGAATTACGCGGGTGCCTCTCTGGACCACATTTCCCAGAGGGCTCGGTGGCCCGTCGCTCTTCTCGCAGGAACGCGAACGTTTCGTCACGCCTGGCGGGACCGTTAGATCCGTGAGGTGAGAGTCCGTCGGTCCAGGGGGAACCGGCTCAGTTGTGCACGTTGCGATGCCGGGAGACCCGAAAGGTGTAAATCGGGGAGCCCGGAGATAGGTATCGAGCTGGGTCATGCGGCCGGTGCGGGCGGAGCGGCTTGTAAAGGGGAGGTTGTGAGATTGTGTGTGAGAGAGACTGTGACATTGAGACCTGTGTGCGGATATCGGTTGCCTATCATTGTGGGGTTGTGACTGCGTGTGTCCCTATGGCTGTTGTGACCCCGCGACACTGGGGGGGTACCTGCGACTATACGAGAGTAACTAACTGTATGTGTTCGGTGGTGGGTATGTGATTGTAACTGTGTGGTTCTATGTGTGCCCGTGTGGAGTGCTTGTCGCATTGGTTTCAGTATGACCGTGCTCAAGGTATGGGGCACTATATGTCTGGGTATGGGGTTCCTGTCATATGTAAGATTGTAACTCCAGAACTTTGTCCCCAGGAAATCTCTGTGAAATTTGGTCAGATTATAGTCCCTTGACAGCAGTGGCTTCAGCTTTTTCCTGACACACGGATTAGGCAGGATGCCCCATTCTCTGATCTCCATTCCCTGGTGTGGTGGGGGCTGGGACTGGGATTGGGACTGGAGGTGACTTCTGACCAGACCAGTTTGGGGGGGAAAGGAAAACATGGTGTTTTGCAATTACTTTTTCCTCTCCCCATTTCCGCCTTTCTCCAGGTGCAGAAGAGAAGGAAAGAATGCACAATGAACTTCTACAAGCAATGTCCAAGGTGTGTTGGGGTTTTCTCTTTGCTTTCTTTCTTCTGAAAGTTAAATGCTTAATAAAGATATGCCATTTAATTGTAGGTCCTTATAATTTCCCTATTAGAGGGAAGGGTAGTCCTGCCTGGCTGGTTTTAAAGCCCAACAGGACCCATATACCTATTGTTCACTTATTTGGAAAATGGCTCCACTTCTGTTTGTTGAGTTTTCTTCTTTTAAATGCAATATTAGGATTTAAATGCAATTGTTAGGATTTTAAAATAAAAACATGGGGCGCCTGAGTGGCCCAGTCAGTTAAGGGACTGACTCTTGATCTGGGCTCAGGTCTTGATCTCAGGGTCTTGAGTTCAAGCCCCACATTGGGCTCCGTGCTGGGCATGGAGTCTGTGTAACATAACATAACATAACATAACATATCATAACACATCATAACATACACAACACATAACATGCACAACACATAACACAACACATAACACAACACTAAATAAAATAAATAAAATAAAATAAAAATCACGATTATTTTAGAGATTTCAGAAACAGAATTACCAAGAAAAAATAAAATGTGATCACTCAAAAATAACTAATGTTAATATTTTGATTAATTTTTTTTAAAGATTATTTGAGAGAAAGAGTGAGAGAGAGAGAGCACACAAAGCAGGGACAGAGGGAGAGGGAGAAGCAGGCTCCCCTGCTGAGCAGGGAGCCCAATGCAGGGCTTGATCCCAGGACCATAGGATTATGACCTGAGCCGAAGGCACACACTTAACCCACTGAGCCACGAGGCGCCCCTTGATTAATTTTTAATATTTTTCCAAAATCAAATTATACCTCATTTATCATATTATGTCCTACATTTTCACTAAAAAGTATTGTTCTCCTGTGTTGTCAAATGGTCTTTGTAGATACCATTTTTCAAAGATACATATTTCTTGGGGTGCCTGGCTGGCTTAGTTGGTTAAGCGACTGCCTTCAGCTCAGGTCATGATCCTGGAGTCCCAGGATCGAGTCCCACATCGGGCTTTCTGCTCAGCGGGGAGTCAGCTTCTCCCTCTGCCCCTCCCCTCTCTCATGCTCTCTCTCTCTTTCATTCTCTCTCTCTCTCAAATAAATAAAAATTAAAAAAAGATACATATTTCTTTGTATGAATGAGTTATGTTCTCTCCTTTTTTTCAAGTCAGTTGTGTCAGACTTTGAAATCTTTAAATATTTATTTATACAAACACACACACACACACAGGTTTGAAATTGGACTTCATGATTAATAATGAGATTGAACACAATTTCATATATTTATTGGTTATTAGGGTTTCTTCTTTTGTGACCTGCCTGTTCAAATCTTCTACCTTATTGCCCCTGGATTATCTCTTGTTGATTCATAGTTCTTTATATAATCTGGATATGGATCTTTCATTGATATTTTTCTACTGTTTAGACTGTGATATCATTTCCTTTAAGGTAGTTTTATGAATAGAAATCCTAACTTTAACACAAAGTTATCAATTATTTTTTTTCTTTATGGTTGGTCCTTTTTGTATTTCTTTTGTTTTTGTTTTTTTTTTAATAAATTTTATTTATTTATTTTTAAAGATTTTATTTATTTATTCATGAGAGACAGAGACAGAGAGAGAGAGGCAGAGGGAGAAGCAGGCTACCAAGGAGCAGGGAGCCCGATGCGGGACTCGATCCCAGGACCCTGAGATCAAGCCCCATGTCGGGTTCCCTGCTCAGTGGGGAGTCTGCTTCTCCCTCTCCCTCTGCTCCTCCCCCTGCTCATGTGCACTCTCTCTCTCTCTCAAATAAATAAATAAAATCTTTAAAAAAAAATCCTTTCCTGTCCCAAGGTTATACAAATATTCTTCTGTATTTATGCATAAAGCTGTAAGTTTTGCTTTTTGGGGTTCTGGCTGGCCCAGTTGGTGGAGCATGTGACTTTTGATCTCAGGGTTATGAGTTCAAGCCCCACATTGGGTGTAGAGATTACTTAAAAATAAAATCTTAAAATAGAAAAGTTTTGCCTTTCCCATTTATATATTTAATCCACCTCTAACTAACTGGCTTTTGTGTATGATGTAAAGTGGGGCCCAAGGTTTTTCCCACTTATGAATTCCTCCCTAGCTTTCTCAGTACCATATATTAGTCCACTATGTTCCCATTTCATATATATCCAAATATATAAATCCAGTGTCTGTATGTACGTGGGTATGTTTATGAGCTCTTTGTTCTGTTGTTCTATAACAGTATCACAGTCTTGATTCTAACTTCGCTCTCCTTTAAAGGTATTTTGGCTTTTTTTCCTGTGGCTGTTTTTAAGATTTTCTCCCAGTTTTTGGTTTTCTGTAATTTTAGTATAATATGTCTAAGTGTGTCTTTTAAAAATTTTATCTTCTTGGGATTTGTAGAGTTTTTTGAATTTGTAGATAGGTGTTTTTTATTAGTTTAGGGAAGTCCTCAGCCATCTTCAAAGATTTCCTCTGCCTTATTCTCTCTCTCTCCTCTCCCTTCTCAGGCTCTAATTAAACATAGATTAGAATTTCTTATCATTACCCTTTTTTGTCTCTTAATCTTTTTGGTTTTTAGAGTTGATACACTAGGTGGGTCTACTCTCAATTTTTTAAATGTGGGTATTTGGTACAGAGGCAAAGGAAATCACATTAAGAATCAGTCACCCCAAATCTATTCAGCTTAAGACCTTTCTATCTGAGTTTTTTTAGAAGATGGCTGAGTATTTCTAATCCATTCTCCTGTCCCAAAACCCAGAGTATCTTGTTCTCCTCTCCCATCAGCCTCTAATTACACTTGCCATTTCTGTAGTGAAGATTGTTGCCCAATATTAACGGGAATAATGCTAGGGGTTTAGTGTAATATAATAGAAGATAAAAGAAATGCATTGAATTTTGTTCTCAGAAGCTAATCAGATGTTTGGGGTTTTTTTTTAAGATTTTGTTTTTAAGTAATCTCTACATCTAACATAGGGCTTGAACCTGCAAACCCCGAGATCAAGAGTTTCATGCTGTAGGGGTGCCTGGGTGGCTCAGTCGTTGAGCGTCTGCCTTCAGCTCGGGTCATGATCGCAGGGTCCTGGGATCAAGCCCCACATCGGGCTCCCTGCTCTGCGGGAAGCCTGCCTATCCCTCTCCCACTCCCCCTGCTTGTGTTCCTTCTCTCACTGTGTCTCTCTCTGTCAAATAAATAAATAAAATCTTTAAAAAAAAAAAAAAAAGAAGTTTCATGCTCTACCGACTGAGCCAGCCCGGCACCGCCCCCCTGCCCGTTTTTTAACCTAATGTTTAATGAGGAAATATTTGAAGCATTCCTAGTAAAGTCAGTAAAAAGACAAGAATATACACCATCACCAGTGTTATTTAACATTGTTGCGTTGGTATTAACCAAAGCACTTAAACACTAACAAAGCACTTAGGTTTAAAAATTAGAAAAGAGGATATAAGATAATCATTTTGCAGATGATATGAATGTGTACCTGGAAAACCAAATCAACTTATAAATATGCAGGACTCCATAGGAAGCAAGCAAAATAAAATTTTTTTTCATAATTTCTACTTCAGCTCTCTCTATGGGCTAATTTTTTTGTTGCCCTGAATAAAAACTTGTGCAGTCTCTATAATTGTTTTGATCACTCTTTGGTATCCTTTGGTTATTTTCAGTGATAAGGTCAGTCTCATTTTACTAATCTCCAGTTGTGTGTAATAATATGTAAGCTTCATTTAAAGTCTTTTCTTTGAGGGGCACCTGGGTGGCTCAGTCGTTAAGCGTCTGCCTTTGGCTCAGGTCATGATCCCAGGGTCCTGGGATCGAGCCC
>NC_138384.1:38819952-38900649 GCF_054177405.1 Leptonychotes weddellii
CAAGCAGGGGGAGTGGGAGAGGGAGAAGCAGGCTTCTCGCAGAGCAGGGAGCCCGATGCGGGGCTCAATCCCAGGACCCTGGGACCATGACCTGAGCCGAAGGCAGACGCTTAACGACTGAGCCACCCAGGCGCCCCCACATTTCCCTTTTAAATATAAGAAACAGTGATGAGAGAAAGTTTTTTAGAGTTGGTATGAGGTATAAATTAGCCAAGGAAACTTTAATTAAGAGATTAAGTCCCAGGGCAAGAAAGAGGGCCATTTAGGCATCTATTTGTCAGACTGGTATTTGAAAAGGACTTGAGGACACCATTATGTCTCAGTTAAACTGACTATCTGGGACCTATTTGGGACATGAAAGTTCTGTTGAATGCCTTCCAAGAGCCCAGCATTGTGCATTCTGAGAAGTGAATTATGTGCCTTGGTTACTATCAGTAATGCCTAGAACTCTGAAAGAAATAAGGTGTGTCCTGGCAAGGCCTTATATTGTGGTCTTAGTATATGTAGAGCCATGTGTAATACTGATTTATATCTTGGGTGTATGTGAGGCAACAGACTTTTTTACCCTGAAGGGAATACTTTTTAAGCAATGGACCAGTAGTCTGTAATGAATGTAAAGATGGAGCCATTTGTTGGCTGGGACGTCCAATGCTAAGGTGACTGCCTGAAGTTTGCCCAAATGCATTGTCCCTTGGGTCCTATCATTTATGAAGAAAATCCTGGCTAAGGGATGGGAAACAGCAATGTTACACCGAGTTCTATCACATAAGATGGTTAGCAGTGTTATCTGTATAGTCTACAAACTCTCATTACTATTCAGTTGATCCCAAAGGCTCCTAGGTAGTGAGGGCATCAGAGGGAGGGGAGACCTTCTCCAGCACCATGGCATCTGGCAAAGGACTGAGGACAGAGGAGTCCAGCTCTCCTGCAGGAGGCATATGTTAGCCCAGATTTGGCTCCATCCTGTCTTAAGGAGGTCTCAGTAGCTGTGTCAAGCTTGTGAGGCACTGTTTCCATGGCCCAAAGCATAATGAGAAGCTGGGTATGGAGGGTCACAGCTTCAGGGTCTGTGAAAGCCTTTCTTTCTAGGAGAGCCCAGTATATAGCCAGCCCCTGGTTGTCTTAATGATGCATAGCATGAGGCCAAGACGAGCAGTTTCTTGCATCAGAAACTCATCATTGGATAGCTTATGGCCATCTTAAGTGGTCCACAGACTCCAGGAGGCATGAGAAGAAGTTACCAAAGCCTCTCTGGTGAAGAAATTTCTGAGGGCACTAACAAGAGTGACTGTTGATTTTAACTTGGAGACTTTAAGCCATTTGTTGAAGAGAGCCCCATTTAAGGAGGGCTAATTTATCCATGGCAACATCAATTAGATAAAGTAAAATTTATAAATGAGGACTACAGAACCCCAAAAGGACTAAAACATGTTGGACTTGTATGTCTGTAATGAGTGTGTCAAATGAATCTCCTTGCAGGGGAATGCCAATGTAGTACCATACTCATACTCCTAGAGAAAAGCAGATACAGTTAAGATTTTATTTGCAAAGTTTGTGATGACAAAGCTGTTGAGGTACCCCCTGGGTAGCCTGGAAAAGATTTATAATGTTCCTGTGGAGGCAAAGACAAACTGCAAGTGAGAGGCTATGGAAATAGGCATTAAACAGGATATGTTAGCCAAATCTGTAAGAGCCAAATATTTACCAGTTGTTGATTGAATAGAATCATTAGTTTTAATAATACTGGATATTGGGTATGGGGCCTCTAATGGATGGGACCACAGCATTAAGGTTGTAGTAAATTCACCATGAGGCATCATTCATTCACTTTATGTACTTATGTTTTATTTATATATTTATTTATGTATTTATTTTCTTCCAGGTTTAAGGCAGGCAAAATTAGGCTGTCAAATGGAGAAGTAGCAGGGATAATCACCCCTCTATAAATTAGTTTATATAATACATTTTAATCCATGGAAGTTCCCGTTTTAATTTATATTGGGTCATATTACAATTTTAACTAGGAGTCTGTGGCATCCCATAGTATCAGGCCAATTTCCCCACCCCCAACACCACTGGCTTGTTTTTTTTTTTAAGATTTTATTTATTTATTTGACGGAGAGAGAGAGCGCGCACAAGCAGGGGGAGCGAAAGAGGGAGAGGCAGGCTCCCCACTGAGCACGGAGCCTGACGTGGGGCTCAATCCCAGGACCCTAGGATCATGATCTGAGCCCGAAGGCAGACGCTTAACCAACTGAGCCATCCAGGTGCCCCTCCACTGGCTTGTTTTTAATTTAATTAGCTTCAAACTAAGTTTTTTTTTTTTTTTTAAGATTTTATTTTATTTATTTGACAGAGAGAGACACAGCAAGAGAGGGAACACAAGCAGGGGGAATGGGAGAGGGAGAAGCAGCCTTCCCGAGGTGCAGGGAGCCTGATGCAGGGCTAGATCCCAGGACTCTGGGATCATGACCCGAGCTGAAGGCAGACGCTTAACGACTGAGCCACCCAGGCAGCCCCCAAACTAAGTTTTTAAAGTGGAATCAACCAGAAGGTGAGAATGTAAGGGAAATGATTTTCCAACACTTCTCATGTACACTAAAATTTTAGGTTTCTTTTTTGGACTACAACAGGCTCTTCGCTGTTTACAAGGTGCGTTGGGAAAATGTCAGGTCTCCTTGTTTCTCCTTTACTCTCACACTACTACCACACTCATGAAACTTCTGACACCCAATGTGTGGGAGTTTTCCCCACTCCAAGCAATTCTGTAACACCAGCTGGGGGCCTACAATTTAACTCAGTTCTGACACTATCTACCTGGAGATAGCACCAGGTCTCATAAGGGCTCAGTCTCACATGACTGTCCCCCACCGCCAGGCCCACAGATACTTCAGATAGCAGTCACAAATCTAGATGACTTGTGGTTCTGACCCATCAGCTATAATGTGGAAGTTCCCAAGATGCCCTCTTAAGATTTGATTAATTTGCTAGAGTGGCTTATAGAACTCAGGAAAAAGTTTACTTGCTGTTTACCAGTTTATTATAAAAAGATATGATAAAGGATATAGATGAACATCAAGATAGAAAGATAGGACTAGGTCTGAGATGATCCCGAGTGCAGGAGCTTCTCTGTCCTGTGGAGTTGGGGTGTGTCACCCTCCTAGTATGTGAATGTCATCAACCTGGAAACTCTCCAAACCCCGTCCTTTGTGATTTTTATGGAGGCTTCCTTAATAGGAATGATCAATTAACAACTCCGTATCCAGCCCCTCTACCCTCTCTAGAGAGCTGGACTTCAGAGAGGCCCATATGGCAAGGAACTGGGTTACTGTCTGGCCCACAGCCAGCAAGTGACTGAGGCCCTTAGTCTAACCATGTGATCTTGCAAGCAGATCCTTCCCTAGTTGAGGATCAGATGAGACCACTGTTCTGACCAATACCTGACTACAACCTTGTAAGACCCTGAATCAGAGGACCTAGCTAAGCCCTATCTGGACTCCTGACAGAGAAACTGTAAGATAATAAATGTGTGTTGCTTTAGGCTACAAAGTCTCTGATAATTTTTTAGGTAGCACTAGATAACTAACACCTAGGATACTAAAGACCAGTATTCATAAATGTCATAATTCAGTGTTTCTCATTACTATCTGTTCTATGAGGATGATGCTTTGTTTCAAGGCTAACGATTACATGTGTGATCCACATCCAAAGTCCACTCTTGTCTGCTCATCAGAATTACTAGGGATGTTTGAACCCTTAGCCAGAGCTAATCAAACAGAATCTCTGGAGCTAGAACCTGCTGGAATGTATTTTTTTAAAAATTCTCTGAAAATTATCTTTTTTTTTTTTTTAAGATTTTATTTATTTATTTGACAGAGAGAGACACAGCGAGAGAGGGAACACAAGCAGGGGGAGTGGGAGAGGGAGAAACAGGCTTCTGGCTGAGCAGGGAGCCCGATGTGGGGCTCGATCCCAGGACCCTGGGATCATGACCTGAGCCGAAGGCAGACGCTTAACGACTGAGCCACCCAGGCGCCCCTCTCTGAAAATTATCTTGCCCAAGAGATTTATTAACTACAAAGGAAGAAATAGTACCTTTAGAGTGGAGAAATCTAAGCATCTTAACCATGTGATCAGTGGTGACATCACCAACAAGACACATCAACATCGTGTATCCTCTGGTATTATGCTCTGAGGATATATTACTTCTGTGGTATTAATGCATAACCTTAATGTAATCAGAGAAAATACGGGATCAAACCCAAACTGAGGAATATTCTACAAAATAACTGGCCAGAATTCTTAAAAAAAAAAAAAAGTGTCTAAGTCATGAAAGACAAGAAAAGACTGAGGAACTGCCACAAATTGGAGGAGACAGAAGAGAAATAACAAGTAAATGCACCACAGGATCTGGAATCAGTGGCAAGGACTATAGTTTAATTACTAGTATGTATCTATGTTAATTTCCTGGTTTTGATAATACTAAGTTTATATAAGACGTTAACATTAGGAGAAACTGGATGAAGACGATATAAGAACTGTTTTTGCAACTCTTTTAATAAATCAAAAATTATTTTGAAATAAAAACAAACAAAAAGCCTCTACTTGGGAGTTTCTCACAGTATTTACTTTTGCTCTTCAGAAGCACAAGTAACAACCTAGACACTTACTTTCACTTTGGTGATAGCCAAAGGACTGAGCTGGAGGAATGACCGTAGACCAGATCAGGGTGCCATCTTATCAGAAAACAGAAACACCTGGAATGCTTCCTGCATTTTGAAACATTTACCCCCTTTATTTTGTTTTTCAAATTACAAAAGTAATATATGTTGTAACAAGTAAAACAATACAAAGATAAATAAATTAAACAACTGCTTATTTTTCCCTTCCGCCCACCAAGGTAACCAATGTTAATTAACACCTTGCTGTATATCCATCCATACTTTTCTTTGTTCACAGAAACATACATGCATATATATACACATACAGTTTTATTTTTTAAAAAATAGATTCATATACATTATTCCGCAATTTTCTCTTTTCACTTAACAATATACCATGAACATCTCCACAAATTAGCAGAGTTCTAGCTCCCCACTGAAATAATTTTAATCACACATTTGAGATATCATACTGGGTTCATTTATATATTTTTTTCTATTTGGCTTTCATTTTCCTTGACTCCCTCATAACCAACCTGCATCACCCACCTCCCCCCAACCCAATGTATACTCTTCTATACTTTTCTTCATGCATAGAAAATCATACACAAACATACATGGATACATGTTTTTCACTCAAACAGCTAGAGGAATTTTGTCACTGATTTAAAAAACAGGCTCATATTTTACACACTTACCTGTACTTTTTTTGCTCAAGAAAACATTGTGGAATTCTGTTCAAATCCACTAGCATAGTTTAATTTGTCCACCTTAATGGCTATATAAACATTATATGGAATGGATATACTAGTTTCTCCCCTCTTCAAATTTCCCTACTGATGGGCATTTATTTTGATTCTAGTGTTTTATTGCCAGTAGGAACAATTTTATAATAAATATACATATTCATCTGTCCTTTATGTATTGGGGTTTTACTTCTAAGAGAAGATTCCCCGAAGTGGCATAAATATTTTAAGTTATAATAGATGTTGCCAGATTGCTTTTCAAAAGAGCTGTAATTTATGTTTCCGCCAGCAGGGTATAAGAACAACCTTTGTTGGGACAGCAAAAAGCATTCCTGCCATTTTCTGTCAGTTTGATTGCATACAGTTATCTCATTATGACTTTAATCTGTATTCCCCAACAACTACCAAGGCTATACATTTTTTGATGGTCCCACCAGCCACTTGGATTTGCTCTTTTTACAACTTGTCTATTCACATTTTCTGCCATGTTTTGCCATTGAGTTATCGCTTTCCTGTCAATCTGAAAAGCACTTCTCTGACTGGCTTTGCAAATATTTCACCCAAAATTATAATGTATTGACTTTGTTGATGGCACCTTTTGCCATACAAAAGATCATAGTTTTACGTAGTCAATTTTTTCCTATTTTTTATTTTTATCTAAGTAGATTCCATGTCCAGCATGGAGCCCAATGTAGGGCTTGAACTCATGAACTGAGATCAAGAGTCAGAGGCTTAATGGACTGAGCCACGCTGGCACCCTATTTTTTATTTTTTAATAGCTTTTATCCTGTGTTGATAAAATTAATCTCTTAAACTGTACGTGTAGTCTTTCATTTTCCTTTAAGAACTTATGATTTACAAAATTTAAATCTGAAATCCACCTGGATTTTTTTTATATGGTTGGTGCTGCTAGTCCAACTTTACTTTCTTCCTGATTAAAAGCCAATTGTAACAACTCTTTTTAAATAAGCGATTCCTTTCCCCTATGGTTTGAAATTCTAGCTTTTCCATATATGAGAAAGTTCATATACACTAAGGTCTATTTCAGGATATTTGATGCTGTTCCATTGATGTATTTATCGGTTCCTTTGCCAATACTTTATTAAAGTGACTTCATGTTATATTCCAACATCTGGTATGCAATTTTCTTTTTCATACTTTTCTTGTTTAGATTGTTAGAACAAATGTTTTTCCATAAGGACTTTAAGATCATTTCACATAAGATTAAAAAAAAAAAAAGGCACAGACATTTAGTGTAATTCCAAAAGAAGTGTATATATGTTATTAGATGTTTACAGAGAGAAGCTTTTAATTTCTATACTGTCTTCTCAGAAAATTGTCTTTTAACTCAAAACAATTACTAGTCTCTTCATTTATTGATATACAATCATATCATCAGCAAAAAATTTTACCTTTTTTATTGTTTATACCAATTATTTAATTTTATTTTCTATTGCCTTCATTGGAAACTCTAAGACAATATTTAGTAAAAATAGACAGCAGTGAACACTTTTATCTCTAATACTATTAAATTCTTAATCTTCAAAAAATCGTTTTAACATAATATATGCTATAGAGTTTTGGTAAAGAGAATCTTAAGTGGTTATTATATATTACAATTTAACTTACATGTTTGCAAAATTCAATTAAATACCTTCCAGCATCTATGATGGCATCTTCTCTTTCAAACTGTTAATTTTATTGATGTATTTCCTCTTACTGCATTGGCTCTGCATTCTTGGAATAATTCTTACTTGGTCATTATAATACATCATTCTTAGGTATACTGCTGAATTCTATTTGCTATTATTCTAATTATAATTTTTTGTTTCTAAACTCATGAGTAAGACTGGTTTGGGGTTTTCTTTTTTCCACTACTTTGGTTTTGGTGTTAAAACTTATTCTGACTTCATAAAATAAATTGGGGATCATAGTCTATGGGCTGAAATATTTCAAATAACACTGGTATTACTCTTTAAAAGTTAGATGAGGGGCACCTGGGTGGTTCAGTCAGTTAAGCATCCGATTCTTGATCTCAGCTCAGGTCTCAATCTCAGGGTCATGAATTCAAGCCCCACGCTGGGCTCCATGCTGGGCATGGAGCCTACAAAAAAAAGTTAGATGAAACTAATTATAAAAACACCCCCATCTGGGCCTGGAGCATTTTTCAATCCTAGATCTTTAATCACTTTTCCAAACTCTTCAATGGTAATTGTTCTATCAAGTTTCTACTTCTTATTGCAATTTTTCTAACTTACATTTTGCTAGAAAAACATTTATTTCCTCTTTTAAAAGCATGCTGATTTACAGTTGTAAGAAATATCTTTTATCATTCTTTTAATCACATCTTTATCTGTGATTGTTTCTTTTTTTTCCAAGTTTTTATTTAAATTCCAGTTAACATACAGTGTAATATTAGTTTCAGGCGTAGAATTTAGTGATTCATCACTTAAACACAACACCCAGTGCTCATGTGATTGCTTGCTTTCTCATTCTGGATCAGGCATTCTTATAGCGAGGCAAATCTTGCACAATATGGCCATTTGTTTTATTTGGATGACATGGCAGCTCAGGGAAGCAGACTTTGTTCAAAGACTGGAATGATGAAACAACTTGGGTTTTAGTGCCCAGGACATTCACAGGGAAATTGATAGGGAAGAAAAGTGGATGTTGCTGAATTAATTTGCAAAAAGAAAAAATAAAAACAGAAAAATTTTCCTTCTTTGGTCTCTGCATGAAGCATTTCTGAATTATAAGACTCATATAAACAGTGTCTTTCCTACTAATTTGCTGCAAGGCATGTTAAGCAAGACTAAGAAAACAGAAGAGGTGCACAATATACCACAGCCACACTACTTTTTGTCAAATAATGGCTGTGCTGAGTAATCAAGTTTATGGTATTTTGTTCATCCAATATTAGGTTGTGAAACTATTCCTTAGCTTTGCCTTTTTAACATTAACAAATGTTATTATCATTATTTTTTATATTGTTAAGACAGTAAAAGACAATGGTGATATTTAGAGTGGAAAAGTTGGTGAATGGCATTCTACATACTACGTGACACATATGCTTGATATTCACGATTTACATTAAATTCACATTTACATTTCCAAAATATAATGCTTATTATGTGGCTCACGGTGGAATATACCAGAATATACCAATTCTCTTCACATATATTTTGTATGCTGTTGTCATTCCATTAACATATTTTTAAACTTTCATAAGCCAGAGTAACCATGTTTGTTTTATAAAGTATTTTCTATAATCTTTGTATAAAAATTTCTATCACAGTTAGAACGACTTCCCTTATGGTAAAACATTTTGTCCAAATTCATTAAATCAATGAGATTTCTCCTAAAAATGAATGCCTCCACATATAATGAAATAGGATACCTTGATTAAGGCTTTCTCACAATTATCAGGTTTTAATTCCTATAGGCATTCTTTCTGGCATGAATTTTCTGATGTCTACTGAGGTTTGGCTTCTGATAAAAAGCTTTGCCACATTCACTGCATCCATAGGGTTTTTCTCCTGTATGAGTTCTCCAATGTTTATTGAGGCATGACTTTTGGCTGAAGGCTTTCCCACATTCTCTGCAACGATATGGTCTTTCTCCTGTGTGTATTTTTCGATGTACATTGAGGTATGACTTCTCACCAAATGACTTCCCACATTCACTGCACACAAAGGGTCTCTCTCCAGTATGTGTTCTTTGATGTTCTCTGCGGTGTGACTTCTGAGTGAAGGCTTTCCCACAGAAAAAACATTCAAAGGGTCTTACCCCAGTGTGAATTCGCTGATGTTTAATGAGGGTTGACTTATGTGAAAAGGCTTTCCCACAGTCAGTGCATCCATATGGCTTCTCCCCAGTGTGACTTCTCTGATGCCTAATGAATTCAGACTTGTAGCAGAAGGCTTTCCCACACTCGCTACAGACATGGGGTTTCTCTGTAGGTGGAACCCTCTTACGTTTGTACACAAGAGAATTGGTTACTGCTGGTTTATACATAAGTGCTGGGTTGTGGCTGAAAGCTTTCTCACAATGACTGCATTCCCAGAGTTTTTCTCCATTAGGTCTTCTATCATGGTTTGTACGTTGTAACAATTTCCCACATCCACAGCACTCATCTTGTTTTTTTGAATAGCTTCTCTTAAAACCAATAAAATCTAAATTATGGTTTGCACTCTTTCCACAGGGGTCCCAGTTTGTAGGGTTTTGAATTGAAGGAAAAAGATTAGTGCTCAGAGGTGATATTTTCCCAAACTTATTGCTTTCATGGCTTCTTTCCTTGGGCAATGTTTCCTTGCTGATGAATGCACCTTGTTTCAAAATCATGTCTTGTCTTTTCCTCTGGACATTAACTTGACAAATGTTTTCTGGAGAAAACACAGCAAACCTTTCTTTATTCTATTAATATGATCTAGAATAAAATTACTTGAGAAATACCCTAAGAATTTAAACAATGCACAATACATGAACAGAAAGCATGAACCATAACTAAATGCAGGGAAGGGCGTTGTACGAGTACAGAAGATTCACAACACTGGCACTAATGAAATGGAGTATGTCAGAGGGTACAAAGTAATAATTTTGAAGAAGATGGGATATTGTAGAGCAGTGGTTGACAAACATGTTCTTAAAGGGCCAGAGAGTAAATTTTAGGCTTTGTGGGCCATATGGTCTCAGTCAAAATTACTCAACTCTCCCATTGTATTTGACAAACATAAGACAGTATATAAATGTAAAGGCATGGCTGGGTTCCAAAAAAACTTTATTTACAAAATCAGGTGGCCAAACTATAGGCTGTAGTTTGTCAATCCTGTTACTGAGGTGTCATATAGAACCTTGCTATTCAATGTGTGGCTCTTGGGGCGCCTGGGTGGCTCAGTCGTTAAGCATCTGCCTTTGGCTCAGGTCATGATCCCAGGGTCCTGGGATCGAGTCCCGCATTGGGCTCCCTGCTCAGCGGGGAGCCTGCTTCTCCCTCTCCCACTCCCCCTGCTTGTGTTCCCTCTCTCGCTGTGTCTCTGTCAAATAAATAAATAAAATCTTTAAAAAAAAATGTGTGGCTCTTAAAAGAGGGAAAAGAAAGGCAGCTGATAGCCAGGTTACTATGGTTTCAGGAAGGTTGATGAGCGTAGTTTAATGATGCAAAATACATCTTAGAGGGCACCAGAATGTGATGGTTAGGAGTACTGGTTCTGAAACCTGACCACATAGGCTCAAATCTCTGTTCAGTCCCTTACTTTACTATATGTTCTTAGATAAGTTTCCTAACTTTTCTGTGACTGTTTCATTTGTAAATGGGGTAATAAAGGCTGGATATCTCACAGGTGTTGTAAGGGTTGAATGAAATGATATATGTAAAGGGCTGAGAACAAATCTGGCACAGAGTGAGCACACACATTGGCCAATAATTCTAGTGCTGTTGCTGCTACTACTACAACCAAGGTGGATGAACAGTGGATGGTAGTAATTTCAGAGACATCATTTTGGGGAGAAGCATGAAAATGACTTGAATGTTTTTGGGGTTCATGTAATATTTAATTCAATTATGTGATTACAACACCAAGCGTAAGTGGCATAAACAGATTGGGAACAGATAGCACTGACTATTCTTGCTAAGCCCATGACTCTTGTGGAGAAGCAGAAGTTCAAAGGCATCCTGAAGAGTAGGTTACCAACACTTGGGGTGCCATGGGTATTGTTGGGATATTTTACAGAGCTGATGGGAAAGGGGCAGTTATTCTGAATGTTAAATGAAAACAGTTAAGATGGGCCAAGCTCAGTCATGTGCTTTACTGCCCCGCTGTCCTTGGTTACTTGAAATTTAATACTTCCTCCTCTTGGACTTCAGGAAACTAAAGGACTAAGGGATAAGGAAAGGATGGGAAGTGAGAGTGTGGGTATGGCCGGCAGGTCTGGGGCATTTTACCTGGAAACTGTGAGAACAGGAAATAGGAAGGGACCAGCCGGAGCGGGAGAATGACAGAAGCTTATTTGTAAGAATGCCTGAATGTGAAAGAGAAGGTGTACTGAAAACCTTAAGAGACCAAGGATTCTAGAGAAAGGTCAATGGAGCAAGAACACAGGGAGAGATGAGATGAGGAGGAGAAGGAACACCTGGATAAAGGAGGTGGGGTGCATGGAGGATGAAGGGTCATCAAGAAGGCTAAAGCTCTCAGGGAAATGTCTCCAGCTGCTTGCAAAGCTCTAAGGCTTTTGAGAGCTGGACTCTGAACAAAATCCCAAAGGTGCCAGCCTCCCATAGTACCTCTTTTGCTGGATGTATACTTACCCTGACAGTGGCAGCCTGAGCATGCTGCCTCACAAATCCATGGTGCTTCTTCCTGCTCCAGCTTGAGGATCACATATGGTTTAGTGCCTTCATAACCTGTTCCAGGGAAATGATCCAGGCCTTGGGCTGAGCTCCTTGGTCTTCAGGGCCACTCAGGCAGCATTAAAGGCTGCACAACAGATATTGTACTTGGGAGAAGACTGTACACACACCTTGTCCAGAACCCAAAAGGAATTAGTAACCCAGGACCACTGAACCTCAAGCCAAATTAACTGAGGCAGCACAGTGTAAGAGTCAGGAACGCAGAATGTGCAGCCAGACTGCTGGGGTTCAAATCCTACTCTTGGCCCTGTATGTACTAGGTGAGTGACACTGGGCAAGTTACTTCGCCCATCTGCCTCTGTTTCCAAATGTGTAAAATAGTGGTACTAATAGTACCTACCTCATAAGGCTCTTAGGAGAATTAAATAAGTTAATACTTTAAAAGTGACTGAAATAGTGTCTGGCACATAGGAAGTATTTGGTACTTCTGAGGCTCTAGGTACCTCAGTTACTTTTAGCAACTGAAAAAGGAAAGGCGGTCATTCACGCATAATCTAAATTGTGTGGTGGAGCTGTTCTTACCCACTGAGACAAGGTTGCTGTAGGTCTCCAGCATCACATCCCGGTACAGTGCCCTCTGAGCAGGATTCAGCCTGTGCCACTCCTCTTGAGTGAAGCCCACTACCACGTCTTTGAAGGACACAGGTCTCTGCTGAGGATGAAATGGCATTGAGTCATGTGGGAAAATGTAGCCAGGGGTGGATGGTATGGAGTTTTTATGTTTCTAGGTCAGAGCTTATCATGATAATTTATCTATCTAGGATGCGCTTACATTCCTGGCTTTGGGCTATGTATGGTAGGGAAAATAACAATCACATTGGAACCCACTGTCATATACACTTTGAGTCAACATATATTGACTGAAGAAGACCTGCTGTGTGTAACCCACTGCTGGCTGCTGGAGACATAGTCATGGATGGTTCCTGACCTCAAGGAGCTCACAGCCTGGCAGAAGGCAATATGTAAAGCCATCCAGGTGAAAGTATATGAGCTATGGTGGCAGGACATCTAGGTTACAGAAAAGTGTGAATGATCCATTAAATGTTTCAAGGTCTAGCAAGGCTTCAGAGCTAGGGGACATGTGGAGTTGAGCCTTCTCTGCAGAAAGATGGAGAAACTGCAATCCTTGCAGACAGAGCAGCATGAACACAGGCATGGGGATAGAACAGTGATTTTAAGGGCTGCGAGGCTCTCAGTAACAGGAGGAGTATAGAGGGGCGTATGAGTGATGAGATGATGGACTTTAAGACAATGGAAAATCTATCAAGGGAGAGGTGTGTGTAGAAAGCACATTCTATTAGGCATGTGGTAAGTTTCTTGATCCCATGTCAAGTGGTACAGCGGTAACTCTAAGCAGACTGAAAAGTTAAGAATATACCTTGTATCCCTAGAGGAACCACTAAAATCATAGTGCAAAGAGATGTACTGAAGTAAATGAAGTAAATGAATTCCAAAAAATATTCATTTAATTCACACAAACACACACGTAAAGAGAAGAAATAGAGGAACAAAAGCACATGGGACAAATAAAAAACCAAATACTAAAAAGATACAAATCCAACATAACAATAATTATACTTATATTCAATGATAGTAAATTATAAATTAATATATGACTGAACACTCCAAAAGGCAGAGATTGTTAGGCTGGATTAAAAAAGCAATGCTGGGGTGCCTGAGTGGCTCAGTTGGTTAAGCGTTTGCCTTCAGCTCAGGTCATGATCCCAGGGTCCTATGATCAAGCCCCACATCGGGCTCCCTGATCAGCGGGGAGCCTGCTTCTCCCTCTCCCTCTGCCACTCCCCCTGCCTGTGCTCTCCTGCTCTCTCTCTGTGAAATAAAATCTTTTAAAAAATAAAATAAAAAAGAAGTGCTGCCTGTAAGAGATACAAAACTCACAGATAATTTGCAAGTGAATGGATACAAAGAGAAATGCGGTGGGTGACCTGGAGGGAAGTGAAAGCAAAAACTGCAATAATGCAGGTAGAAGATGGTGTTCGCAAGTGGGACAGTAAAAATGAGACAGAGAAGGACCATTGTAAAGAAGAGCAGAACCTGCAGCTTAACTGGTTGTGTGGGGGTGAAGGAGGGGTAAGGGTAACACCCAAGTATCTCAAAGCCAACTGGGTGATGGTGAATCAGATATGAGAAAAACAGCAGAAACAAAGAGGATGTGTTGTTAGACATGTCTGGGGACACATGGGTGGAGACACTTCGCATGCAGCAGGATGAACATAGAATCTTGTATCAGAAGAAAGATCAGGAAGGGAGCTAAAGCTCTGGAAGCAGCAGCAGAGAAGCGGTAGCTAAAGTTGTCAGTGTGGGATCTCTCTGCAAGGAGACAGGATGAGCAAAGTGTCCAGGCCAGAGCCCCAAGGAACCCTAATAGATTTCAGCTGGAGACCCAAGAGGACTTACAGGTACTAACCTAAGAGGGCACCTGTGATATTGTGATATATTAAGAAATATATATTTGGTTTTCCTTCCTCGTTCCTGGAACAGAGCTTCTTAAACCCTTATAACTTCCTGAGTAACAGGGGTAATAGGAGTGTCTTTTGTTATTCCTAACAAGCCTCAGTCAACAATACACAAGTTTATGCCAATGACATGGAGGAAGGGGGCTAGTTGCCAGAGGAACTAACCATATGATTAGAGGGCTGGAACTTTCAGCCCCCTTTTCTACCCTGCCCAACCTCCGGGTCAGGGTGGGGGTGGGTGGGTGGTACCAGAGATTGAGCTAATTACCAATAATGATTTAATCAACGATGCCTACATGATGGAAATCTCATGAAAACCCTGAAGAGCTTTCAGGTTGGTGAACACATCTGGGAAGATGCACACCCCAAACTCCAGACAGAAGCTCATGTGCTCAGGACCATTCTGTACCTTGTTATCTGGCTTTTCATTTGTATCCTTTATAATAAACCTGTAATAGTAAGTAAAGTGTCTCCCAGATTTGTGAATCACTATAGCAAATTATCAAAACTGAAGAGGGAGTCATAGGAACCCCCTGACTTATAGCTAGTTGGTCAGAAGTTCAGGTGACAACCTGAGATTTGTAATTAGCATCTGAAGTGGGGGGGGCAGTCTTGTGAGACTGAGTCCCTAACTTGTAGGGTCTATGCTAACTCCAAGTTGAACTAAGTTGTAGGACACCCAGTTGGTGTCCATGGAGAATTGGGAGAATTGTTTGGTGTAGGGAAAAAACTCCCCTATTCCTGTGAGTAGAGGAAACAGTACCTATGATATATCTTCAAGTGACTGTAAAGAACTGAACTTTCCTCAAAGAGAGGTCTGATCTTTGCACTCAGCTCCTGGGAGTTAATCTCTAAGCCCCTGCAATGTTCTGTTTGATAAGACCGTCTTTGTTTACCTGGAGGCCTTGGGCCACATGAGATAGTCTAACAATGTGATTTCTGGTGGGGGCTTTGGGTCACAGGCATCAGCTCAACCTCAGGAGGAAGCTGTACATCTCTTTAAAAAATGTGGGGTCCTACAGTGGCACCTGAGCAGTAGCCCAAGCAGATAGACCTGAAGGCAGGACCTGGCACATGAGACCCTAGACCCATACAAAGGCCATGTACATAGGAGGTACCAACCAGATATCCTCTCTGATGTCAGAATAACATATCATGGTAGTGGGAGAACAGCAGTCAGTCTTTTACCACAGAGCATGGGGCCTGGCTCAGTTGACAGGCCTGGGTCGGTATTTCCCAAACAGAGCTAATTGGAGTGGGAGGGAATGGGATGGGATGGGATGGGAACAGAACAAAATAGAAAAGATGTAATTTGACACCCATAAAGGCATGTCATTTTCACCAAACATAGGGATGAAGAGGAAAGAGATGGAAGAAACATTAAGGTTGTAAAATTACCATCACTTAGTGACTGAGTGTGAGAATGGGAAGGCAGGGAGAAGTCAAGGATATGGTCCTGGCTTGTCCAGTGGGATGGTACCATCTCCTGAGATGGGAAACTGTGGCACAAAGAGGTTCAGAGACTTGTGCAAGGTCATACAGACGGTAAGGTCTGGGATTCAAACTCAACAGTCTGGCTCCAAGTCTGTGCTCTCACCCAGTACATGCTGTTGCCTTCTGCACAGAAGGGGGCAAAAGGTACAGTCTACTTTAGCAGAACAATCAGAAAGCATCTTCTGATTTCAGCCTCAAAAAAGTCACCTGGGCCCTTGGCCAGAAAAGCTTTAGTCAGGTGGGGAGAGAGGCTGCTGGGCTCAAGAAAGAGGATATGGAAACATCAAGAGCAGGAAGTCACTACAAGAGATGGAAGGAGGCCAGGGGAGAAAGGAAAGGCCTTTGTGGTTTGGAAGTGGTGATGGTTTCTAGGGTTGGAGGCACTGACAATGGTTGTAGGGACAAGGGAAAAGATGTGGGAAAGGGGAGAGGATGGGTCTCCAGAAAGAGATGTCCCTCCTGGAGGGAAACCTCCAAAGAGGTGGAAATGTAGGAACTCAGGGGCTGAGGCGGAGTCCTGTCAGGACGCAGGGAACTTCACCATCATAAGACGGTGAGGAAGGAAGGGGGAGCTGGGAACTCTTCACACCAAGACTTCGTGGGGACTAAGATGTTCACTGTTTGCTGCCAAACTAGTAAAGACAGTTAAGGGAATGACAGTAATTTAGATAATGGACAGCTCATCTGTTCCTCAGTCTAGATCAAGGACACACATACCCTGGACCAAAATCAGGACTTCCATAAATGGGGAGGAATCTTCCTGCCCGCTCCTTTTGAAAATAAATAATATTTGATTTTCACTTTCCTCTAACTGAACTTTAGTATTTTATTCCATTACACATGTGGCTGCAAAGCACAGAGGAGTTAAAACTTCCTGCAACTCTGACACTGATAAAAAACATTAACACTTCATTGGGAAACTAAGTCATGATGCTTCTGGTCACCTCGAAATCCAGGAGTTCTGTGGGGCTAATACTCAACTCCAAGGGAAGAGCTGAACCACTGTAGAAAACATGCTTCTACATTGGTTAGTTATCGTTAAGAATTTTGTCCTCTCTGCCAGTGCTTCTCACACTTACAAGAGCATAAGGATCACCGAGAGCTTGTTAAACATAGATTCCCAGGCTCCACCCTCAAATCACTTGATTCAACCAGGTCTGGGGTGGGGCCTGCCATTCTGTAGTCTAACAAGCTCCTTGGAGAAGCCCATGTCCTGGGACCACACGGTTAGCAGCAGTGTTGCTCTACCTCAGCCATAAGAAGGCCCCTCAGGGAAATGTCTTTAGAAAATGCCTTGGAAAGCTAGTTTTCTCTTAGAAATAACAGCAAGCTTCCATCCTATGGCCAGTGCAAATCATGGGCTGTGTTTGCCTTTTTGCTGGGCCACCAGGAAGACCACAGTTATAGACTCTTGTTGGACTGTTTCGTATATCTGTATTCCAACAAAGAAGGTTCCTTGCATCATTCCTTGTAATATCAAATTTGGAAATTCCCTGAATGTCATAAAATGGAGGGCTAGTTAAATCAGTCATATTCCATGCGTAGGATGGAGCATTATGTACCTTGTTTAAAAAAAATGGTGTGGGGGCGCCTGGGTGGCTCAGTCGTTAAGCGTCTGCCTTTGGCTCAGGTCGTGATCCCAGCGTCCTGGGATCTAGCCCCGCATTGGGCTCCCTGCTCCGCAGGAAGCCTGCTTCTTCTTCTCCCACTCCCCCTGCTTGTGTTCCCTCTCTTGCTATGTCTCTGTCAAATAAATAAATAAAATCTAAAAAAAAAAAAAATGGTGTGGTCCCAAACTAATATGTACAATCTCTAAGGTATTTTATTTGGGAAAAAAGGGGGTAGAGTAGTACGTATAATAAGGGTCTTGCCATTGTATCTATGTGTAGATAGAAGCTGTGATGTTCCACTCAAATCCCCCTGAAGGACTGAGGTATTCTCCCAGCTGTTAGAAGACTGGCTACTGCAGGCTTGAGACCTTTTGCAAAGTGCCCTTAGTCAAAGGGAGCTACCCACGCAAATTTATGTCCCCTCCCTGGGGCAGCCTACACCAGTGACTGGTTGATTTCAGAATATAAAGGCCTTCTTCTCTCCATTCAAGACAACAGCAAGGGCCATCCCAGCTCCAAAGCATCTTGTAAGGTCAGCTGGTGCCTCTATTTAAATCCCTCTGCCTAATCCTGCTTCCTTCGCTCCTTATAAGTGTTCTAAGAGTTTCCCTAGTAAACCTCATGTGTGCAAATCTCCCACCTCCAAGTCTGTTTTCTGAGAACCCAGCCTGTGATAAAGTATACATGCTTGAAATGCACATATTTTTTCTAGAACAGTTTCCCAAGAAGGGAAACTTGGCTACTTTATGTCACACTTACCTGGTACTCAATCATTTTCTGCTGTTCTTGGAAAAAGATTGGAGTCCTGTGAAGACAGAGATTGGGGGGAGGAGGATGGAGAAAGAGAGAACAGAGCTGTGAGGGACCAGGCCCGTCTCGGAACTTGCAAAGTCCCTACATAAATCTTGTACAAAAATCCATGCTTGAAATCACTGTGGTAAAAGAAAAAAAAAATGGTGCCATTCAATTCAGAATGTGAATGCATAAAACAGACCTCCCAGGAAGTAAAAGCTGCTACCAAGTAAGAAGTAAAAATTTATTAAAAACCAAAATCTTTAAAACTTAAATAACTGTCCCCATGGGAGATGGAGCCAAATTCATGCTGAGTGGGATCACCCCTGCAGAACAATACATTTTCTCTGAAAGGCAAAAAAGGCTTGGGTTTTGCCTCTTATTTACTTTTAAAGTTGCACTTGTTCACCTACCGGTGTTTATGAAGTCCTATATTTGGGATGCTTTTTCTATAATAATATTACCATTAAAAAAGTATATACTGAAAAAGTATATACTATAACTTATTACAAAGAACTCAAAGCAAAATAAAATAACTGTATAACATCAGTTAAAACTGATGGTTACTTACACTGTGGTACGAATGATTACTGAAAGGCTACACCTGGTTATTTATCCAGTGTATTATTAAATGTTGTTGTTAAAAAATATTTTTCAACAGATGAGAACAAACAACTGTTATTTTTAATTAAGATGTTTAATTAAAGAGATAACTATGTGGCTTAAATTATAAAAGAAAAAGGGTAAATCATAGATTAAGAATGTAACTATTTTATGACATACTTGAATGTTTAATGGTAAAATCATCAGTGGGATAACTCATGGTTTTAAAACTTATATATTTTGTGGCTGTGTCACTGCAATTGGAAAAACCTGCTAGTGCCCAGATCCTGATCTCTTCCACTGGTTTCACTAAAAAGGAACTCGAGCTCCTTGGAAAATGGCTGAGTCCACATCTGGAGCAAAGAACACAAGAAGCACCTCTGTAATCCTGAGTGCCAGAAAGCAAAGACACTTCTTCAGGGATAGGTGCTGGCAAGGGGGCAGAGGAACCAGCCTCAAGGGCTCCAACCATGTGAGGAGGAGTGGTAAGAGCAAACTGCTCATATCTACCAGAGCTAAACATGAATACTTCATGGTCTAGGAATTCCATATGAATGCATATGTTCACAAACATTTAGTCTACAAAAACTATGAATTTGTAGTGAAATTCAAAAATCAAAATATTAACTTTTTTCTCTTAAAATAACAGGTACTGTAACTAAATAGGACTAGTAAAACATGGAGGCTCCTAATTTCCAAAACACCCATACATTAGGAAATGTGGAACTAAACTGGTACAAAAACTAATAAAGAATGTTTAGGTTTTTCTTTTTTTTTTTTTTTTTAAGATTTTATTTATTTATTTGACAGAAAGAGACATAGTGAGAGAGGGAACACAAGCAAGGGGAGTGGGACAGGGAGAAGCAGGCTCCCTCCCCACGGAGCAGGGAGCCTAATGCGGGGCTCGATCCCAGGACCCCGGGATCATGACCCGAGCCAAAGGCAGACACTTAATGACTGAGCCACCCAGGTGCCCCAAGAATGTTTAGGTTTTTCACTCACAGAAGTGAGAAACCTTATAAAGAGGTCTGAAAATACTGTGCCAATAATCAACAGCCTGGAATTAAAAATCGACACTCAGGAGTGACAAGAGCTTTCACGCATAGCTGATGGGATTGTCATTTGGTTCAACCATAAGGGAAACTGGCCATATCTACTAAAAGCTTCCAGGTGGTTTAGTGATTAGCAGAGGACACCAGATTCAAGGGGAGAAAATTCTTTCAAAATGAATACATTCTTCAGGGCGCCTGGGTGTCTGTCGTTAAGCATCTGCCTTTGGTTCGGGTCATGATCCCGGGGTCCTGGGATCGAGCCCTGCTTCAGGCTCCCTGTTCTGCAGGAGGCCTGCTTCTCCCTCTCCCACTCACCCTGCTTGTGTTCCCTCCCTCTCTGTGTCTCTCTCTGTCAAATAAATAAATAAATAAATCTTAAAAAAAAAAAAATACATTCTTCTAGCTTTGTTTTACAGAAGTCTTTTCTCATTAATCTATTGACAAATCATCTTTTAAAAAAGGAAATGATTCTAAAGTGCTGGAAAGATTAAGAAAAAAAAGAAAAAAAAGTGCTGGAAATATTCTCTGTCATGATCTGGGTGGTGGGTACATGAGGATACACATATGGAAACATTCATAACACTATAGTGCAAAATGAGTTAATGATTTACTTTTCTCAGTGGACAATAAATATCCACTATCTCTCTTTTTTTTTTTTTTTGCAATTTTTTTTTTGTTGTTGTTAATATCCACTATCTCTTAATTGTATGAAAATGCTTCGAAATATTGTACAGGTCAGAAAGCACAGTTAGTATAAAACAGGCATTTAGCTATCAGGACTGAGCAGTGAGCTTATTATGCCTTTTATTTATTTTTTTTAAATTTTTTTATTGTTATGTTAATCTTATGCCTTTTAAAAGATTTTTTTTTTACCGAGGTATAATTTACATATAATAAATGAATCCAGTTTAATTGCATAGTTCCATGAGTTTTGACATATGTATTCATTCACCCACATAACTCCCACACAATCAGGATATGGGACATTTCCAGGAACATCCTGTTCACAAGATATAATAATGAATTTGTCTTAATGGTGTTAAAATTAACTACTTAGATTCCTGTCTCTTCTATAGGAGAAATAAAAAAAGTGATTTCCTTGAATGTTAAATAAAATACAGATACTTCTTTGCTTAACTAATACATTAATCAAGTTATACCAGTAAGTCAAAAAAGTAGTTAAAAAAAAGTATGATCTACTGTTTGAATTTCATTTATATGAAGGTCAGAAACAGACAACCCTAACCTATGTGATAGCTATGACTAGGCACTGCTTGGGAGGGGTGGGGGAAGGCTTTGGGGTGCTGGAAATGTTCTCTATTATGATCTGGGTGGTGGGTACATGAGTGTGCACATATGGAACAATTCATTAAGCTACACACTGTTCTCTATGCACGTTACACCTCAAGTTAAAAAAGAATCCCCACAATCCCATTATTTAAAAAATACATGTGTACAAAAGCTTTTGGTATGAAATACAATAAAATGTTATTAGTGCTTCGATTTGGGTTGAAACACACACACACACTTTTCATTATCTATATATCACTGTTTCACTGCCTTTTTTCATCATGAGGGAAGCCCAGGAGGGCTTTAAAAGGGGGAGGGGGGATCTCTGAGAGAACTGAACCGTCCACCAGGGACTGAGCTGGAAGGAAAGGCCTGCAGCCCAGCAGACTGGGGCAGTTAATCCAGCTTTGATAACTAGTCGATTCTCTAAAAGAGTACACCCCCTCCCTCATTCTCCTGGATTTAGCTACTCGCTTGGGCCTGTTCTGTCCATGGCTGCAAGGTGCCAGCCGAGTGGTGGTGTGGCAAATGTGCTAGTGAGTGTGTGTCCAGAGGCCTGTGTTCTGGCCCTGGCCCTATGACCTGGGAAAGTCACTTCCTTCACCTTTAAATGAGATGGCAGCATCAGTGGGTGAGAAACCACTGGTAAGAGCTGGATGAAAAATAGGATATTTATATAGTATCTAAATATCACCCCCCCCAGATATTTATTAATTATAAAATGAAAAATTGTAACTCTGCCCTGGAGAAACCTGGCAGACATCACCTTACCAAGTGATTAGTTAATATCACAAGTGATGGGACACAAGTCATGTGCCCCCTGATATGATGCACTATGATGGGCACAATATCCCTTCTGTGATATTCTGCCCAAAATGCATACTTGAATCTAATCACGAAGAAACATCAGACAAAATCATGTTGAGTGGCAGTAATACAAAATAACTGGCCTATACTCTTCAAAAGTGTTGACTTCATGAGAGACAAAAAGACTGAGGAACTGATTCCCATTAAAGGAGACTTTATAAACAGGTATGTCAACTAAAGGTAGTCTGTGATCCTGAACTGGATTCTGGAATGAAAAAAGAAATGTTATTATGAAATGACATTATTGGTTCACCTCTGAATAAGGACTGTGGATTAGATAATGGTATTAAATCACTGTGTTAAATGCCTGATTTTGAAAATTGCACTATGGTTATATAGGAAAATGCTCTCATTCTTAGGAAATGCACACCGAAGTATTTTGGGGTAAAAGAGCATCATATCTGTAACTTATTCTCAAATACTTGAAAAGAAAAGGGTAAAAATAATATATATTTATAATATAACACATATATACATATACAGAGACAGCATGAGAGTGTAAGCGTTTATCTGGGTGAGTGTAGATGAAGGATATATAAAAACTGACAGTAATATCCCTGCAAATTTTTCAAATAAAGTTTAATTAAAAAAAAAATCTATAGCTATAGTAGGTCTGCTGCCACCATCACTCTGAGAATCCAGGGACTTTTCTGCCCCTTAGTCAGGATGGAATGAACTCCCCATATTCCCAGAGGCCAGGTGAGGTGGCAAAAATGACAAGGCTACAACTTCGAGTCCAGAAACTGCCGGTAAGAGTAAGGAAGTGGGCTGGCTATATCATATGCTACAAGATGGTAGAATGCACTGTGTTGGACCGATGTCTCCTTCCCTTGAGAAAACATGCCTATCTCACTTGGCCTTCCCTGCTTCCCCCTTCACTCTGTCTCTCTGAATCTTGGGACCCAACCCTCCCCCTAGCATGGAGGGTCCCTGGAAGGAGTGACACCAAGTTGAGTCTTGCTCAGCTTCTGGCTCAGGGATGATGCTATTTCCTGTTACTTAGCAGTCTTTGCTCTGGCAAGAGGTCTTGGAACCTAGGTGCTTCCTTCAGAAGAGATTCTTGTCCCAAGTTTTCCCTCTCCAAATCCAGAGGGTCTTCAATCTGGCCTGCTTGTCCCTCACAGCTCCATCTCTCCACAGTAACTCACCCTCAGCTGCAGCCCCAGGCAGGGCCTTCTGTAGACTTGACCAAGGTCCTGGGAAGCCCTGCTGTCAGCGAGGTGGCGGGACCCACAGGTATACAAGGTACTCAGGTAACCTGAAGATAAACAGACCCCATGATAAGAGTCATCCAACAGTCCCTCCCCAAATACTCTCTGAGGCCCAAGAAGAAGAAGCCTGCAGAGGACTATGTAGGAGATAGAGCTGAGTGATGGCTTGCTTTGGGTTTGGGGCAGGGGTATCTTCTGGAAGAACTGTGAGCCTCACATTCACTCAGAGAGAAGTTTGAACCAAGCAATTTCTCTAACCAACTGAGGGGAATCTAGGCCAAACAGTTTACCTCCCTGGGGTTGTTTCCTTATGTGTGAAAACAGGAATGATAAATGATAAAAATAATTTTAAAAAGCCCATTTCTAGAGGCTTTCTGTAAGTTACCTCATTTAATACATATTCAGGTAAGGCTGAAAGGGGCTGAATTATGAATTAACACCTGTTTTCCCAGATAACTCAGGTTGGATATGAGAGACAGAGGCTTCTCTGCCCCAGAGTGAATCTACCAGATGTTCTAGGTTCCCTGAGAAAGACTCCTTTCAGAATATCCTACATTTGCTGAGCCATTGTGTCTTAGCCCCAGGGCAGGCAGCCCCTACAAAGACTCTTTCAAGCTGCCTAATTCAGGTCTCTGCAGTCAAAAGTCAGTCTCTAAAAAGCTAGACATTTTGACAGGGAGCTCTGAAATTCCCCTCTGAATATCTACAGAGAAGAGCCATCCTCAACTCGTTAACTTCCTTAACAGGACCCTTATTCCAAGTCTACTCCAAACCCACAGCGTCCAATTCACTGTGCATACTTTTGGCTTCTAGAAGCACTAGCAGAAAACAGGCAATCTCAAATGGTCAAGCCAGGGCTACAGGTCAGAATTTTGTTCTGGTGTTTGGTTTTAGAGTCTCGGACAAAACTTCATGGTATGAATGTTTTGCCCTCAGATTATTTCTATGATTCCATTTAAGTTCAAAAATGGACAAAATTAGTCCATTATATTAGATCCAGAGGTGGAAGTGAGTACTGACTGATAAAGAAGGCTTCAGGGTGCTAGAGATGATGTATATCTTTTTTTTTTTTTAAAGATTCTATTTATTTATTTGACACAGAGAGAGACATTGAGAGAGGGAACACAAGCAGGGGGAGCGGGAGAGGGAGAAGCAGGCCCCCCGCCGAGCAGGGAGCCTGATGTGGGGCTTGATTCCAGGACCCCGGGACCATGACCTGAGCCGAAGGCAGATGCCCAACCGACCAAGCCACCCAGGCGCCCCGATGTGTATCTTAATCTTGGTTGTATTTATATGATTTTCCGCAATGTAGAAATTCCCTGAGCTGTACCCTTAAGATAAGCATACTTGACTGTATGTATGTTATACCTCAGTTTTTAAAAAAGAGTATTTAATGACCTGGAAAAATGTTTGTTGTACAAATAAAATGAAATAATCTGGATGCAAACTTAAAAAACTTTCACGCACAGCCACATACTGCCTCCCTCTTCCTATCCACCCCCCCCAGTATGAATGTTCCATCTATAAGAGTTCAAAAACATGCAAAATTAATCAGTGATGTTAGAAACTGGGAGAATGGTTCCCCCTGGCAGGGTAGTAACAGGGAAGGCATATCATGGGGGCTTGCAGGGTGCTACAATGTTCTGTTTTCTGATCTGAGTACATTACCCAGGGGTGTTCCTTTTGTGACAATTCATTGAGCTGCATATTTATGTATATCTCTGTATGTATCTTATATCTCAGCAAAAGGCTGATGTTAAAAATTTAAAAAAGAAAAATTACTTGTTCCCAAACCTGGCACTGAACACACCATAGATGATGAAGGAAAACAGCCACGAGAAAAAGAAAATGTCCTTAACTCCTAACTCATCCAAGCTCATGACTTCTGCACCAAAGCAACTACATGTTTTTGATTCTGTGCAACTGAAAACAGAGGCTATCTGCTCTAAAAACTAAAGCTTGATGTGTATGGCTTCTGAAAGTTATTTACCTGCCTTACCTTTCAGCTTCCTTTGTTTCAGAAGATGTTATAGTTACTGTGCTTTGTCTGGGGACTACAGAAGGATCAAATATAATATTTTAAAACAACAAAATATGGTTTTGGCATTTCACCCTTTTATTAAGCTAATGGTCAAAATCTTATTTCCGTTTTATTTGTAATCTTGTCTCAGCCCATCTTAATTACCAGTAGTTTGACTTTAATTTCAGTGAAGAGCAGTTTCTAAAAGTAGCTTTAAGTTCTGTTTTTGTGGTTTTATCTTTATTGAATTATTCTACCAGGATATTACAAGGAACAGATTCAAGGAGGTCAAACGTGTCATGCCTAAAAAAATACAGAGCAAGGCAAAAAGATTCTTAGAACACAGTAACTTCCAGATCCAGTTTCTTTTCCTTACATAATTTATTTTTCTTTTTTTCTGCAGCCATATTGAAGTATGTGACATACCTTATTGAGGTATGTGACATATAAAATTTAAGGTGTACAATACCATGATTTGATATATGTATATATTTCAAAATAATTACCACAATAGGGTTAGTTAACACTTCCATCACCTCACATAATTACTTTTTGTATGCGTGTGGTGAGAACATTATTTTTAAGTTAAGCCTAGGTAAAAGTATTTTCCTAACACCCTCAAAGTGTTCCTTTGACCAAATCTTTTACAATTATCAGTTTAGATACTTACTCAGTAAGTTCTTTGTTTTCTAACCACAGGCAAAGTCACATCCATCCTAGCTGCCATGGGGTCAGACTAGATTTCCAGAAACCAGACTCACCCTTGGGATGTTGTCACAGATGGATACGTCATTACCGTTGCCAGAAAGGGCCTTAAAGGAAACATTAAAAGAAATATGCACTAAATCCTTGGCAAAAGCAATAGAAGCCACATTTTTATTAACATGGTACTTCAGGTAAGTTTAACACTTAGTCTTTTCAAAGCACTTTCATTAACGTGGGGAACAATCAAAAGGGGAAGAAGGTTTCAAAGAGTTTTGATGTGGGCTTTTGCGGAGGGACTAGACTGAACTGAACTGACTGTTCCATCAGCTGGAGAGTGTTACAAGGGTGAAGTGTGCTCCCATTATGCAGGGTTGCAGCCTCAAATCCTTAACTCTCCATGCCCAACCTCTAAATTTCACAATCCTTCTCAACACCCATTAAGCTACCTACTCATAGACATATATAGTGCCCCAATCTACAACAAACGTTCTTGTAGTCACCGATATCCCTGTATGTCCAAACATGACCATCAAAGACTGCTAGTCAGTGACTACAAGGCTCACTGATACGTTCTGATTGCCCAACAGTGAATTACACAGATCCCGAATCATGAGCCCATACTGATCTCCAATGATATCCCAATGAGTGACTATCCATTGCTGACTCCCAGTCCCACCTCCCCCCCAATTATTGACAGTCCCAATCACTGACCCCCACTGATCCCTGTGTTCTCCATTCCCTGATCTACAAAAGTCCAATCACTAATACCCTCAGATTGCTCCTCCCATCCATGATCTAAAGGAAGTCTCAATCACTGATGGCCTAAAGCATTTCTCTAAACACTGGTCCCCATTAACCCCTCCCATCACTTAACCTCAAAGTTTCCACAATCATCACTTCCAGGTACCCAAACAGAACTTAGAACCTCCAATCACCGACCCTCTCAGGCTTCGAACATTGAGCTCTAATGCTGTTCAAATCAGTGTTTTTGAAGCACCCCACTTGGCAGCAGACCCCTGAAGACCACTATAAACTGATCACCACATCACTTGATCACCAATCAAGAAATCGAGAACCCTCATTTATTGATTCCCAAATACTCCCAATCCATCTTCACAGACACTGCCGCCGACTCCCACAAACCTCCACCAGCCACCACAGACCCCCACGAGGCTCCCACGTCCAATCACTTAACCCCTTCAGTACCCTCGTCTCTGACCCTTACGGGCACCCATGACTGACCCAGTCGGGCCACCGTAGTCGTCCGATCACTATCCTACAGAGGTCTTTAATCTTGACTGTTCCTCACACTGACCTTTCCCATTTTTCCTGGATCCGCGCCCATAACCCGAAATTGATCGCCGGACCACGGCGCCTCGCCGCAGTATAATCGCTTCCCATCCCAACTGGCCAGTGCGCAGACTCAGTCGCGACTTTGAGGCTGTCGGCCGCCACCTGGCAACCTTCCAACGCACAGGATTCTGGGTTTCTGAACTTTAACGGGAGGTATGATGGCCGCGCCCTCTCGACATCTTGTTGGGGGAGGCCATGTTTAAATCTGAGCCGTACAGCGGTGATTAGGCCCTTTGTTAGACCAGAGGGTTAAGCTATTTTAGGGCTGGGAGAAACAAGTGCTCCTGGGTCCGTAAACACTGACGTCCCTGCTGTTTTTAACTTCTCAGGAGCCCAAACCTCCCGTGATCAATACGGAGGCGCCTTGACCTCCAAACTGAGCTTTCTTTGTCTCCGGCAGCGCAGGCGCTGAGGTAAGATGGCCATGTACATTTATGCAGTTTATTGCAGTGGGCGGGGCCACCTCATGGGAGGAGCTCCCCTAAGCAAGGTGAAACTTTTCCTGGGACAGCTCTAGGAGTTGGAGAACTCCGGAGAGACGCTCTTCCCTTGGGGAGCATGAGGCCACCAGAGGAAGGGGTGACAACTCCGGAGAGGGCGGAGCCATGGCTTCCTACGGCGAGTACGAAGTTATTAGCTGTTATTGAAAGAAAATTTTTGAAAGCAGGGACTTTATTTTTTTAAGCTTTCAACTATTTTTTTTTTTTTTAAGATTTTATTTATTTGCGAGAGAGAGCATGAGAGGGAGGAGGGTCAGAGGGAGAAGCAGACTCCCTGCTGAGCAGGGAGCCTGATGTGGGACTCGATCCCAGGACTCCAGGATCACGACCTCAGCCGAAGGCAGTCGCTTAACCAACTGAGCCACCCAGGCGCCCACAACTATTTTTTTTTTTTTAAAGATTTTATTTATTTATTTGACAGACAGTACGAAAGAGCACAAGCAGGGGGAACAGTAGAGGGAGAGGGAGAAGCAGGCTCCCTGCCAAGCAGGGAGCCGGATGGGGGGCTGGATCCCAGGACGCTGGGATCGTGACCTGGCCCAAGGCATAAGCTTAACCATCTGAACCACCCAGGCGCCCCTCAACTATTTTAAATAAATGATAATTAAGAGTTTTAGCACTCTATGTTGTTGCTGCTGATTTGAGAGATTCAACATGAAATTTAAAAAATTAAGAGAGACATAATTCCCTGTCCTGTGCTAAGGCTGGGCCAGGTGTACAGGGACTTTATCTTAAGTAGTGTTACAAAATAAAATTCATCCGGGTAAATGTGAATATCTAGTTGGCTTTATTAAACAATTCATGGATCAGGCAGCATCCTATCTAGCAAGTCAAAAGGAGTGCCTCCTCGGAGTTGTACAAAATGGAAGGTTTTTATAGGAAGAAGTGGGGGAGGAATGGCGAGAAAGTTATTAGCAAAAGAAAAGATTGTTCCAGGCAAGGTCACCTTCCCTTAGGTGGAAGAGCAGGTGTCTTATTAGGTGGATAACTGACCCATATGGGTCACCAAGTTTTTTACTGAACACAAAGGGTTCCTGGCTTGGGGTGCATCAGCCAAAAGATTAGCCCATGTCTTTTGGTTTGAGCAAATGGTTTTTACTACTTGCAGCTAGTAAGGAAATAGTCCACAAAGTTCTGTCTCTAATACAAATTTCAGGACCAACTCATACTGCCAGCTGGCAACCTTTTGGTGGGTTTATTCTTGCAATTAGGAAGTGGTCAGAGGAACTTAGTAAAACCTTTGTAATCATTTAAGCATGACTTAACAGAGGTTTGCTTAACTCTGCAGTTTCCCAGGAACATTTATGATTTTCTTTGTTCCCAGACATCTGCTCAGTTGAGTGACTTTGGTGGGCTTCCAGGAACAGGGCAATTCTCAAGGACTCCTGAAGCTGAACAACAAACATCCTGGAAGAAACAAGATAGTTTATTTGTTTTAATTTCTCACTGTGGTCCCTGATGACCTAGTCCCTAATTAACATAATCTCATTTTGGGGGGGATGGAGAAGGCCCCAAGTAACAATTTGCCTCATTGGTGCTAATCATAAAATTCCTGACTGACTGGTTAAGACTTATATATATATATATATTTTTTTTTTTTTTAGATTAAAAAAAATTTAATTATTTGAGAGAGAGAGTACAAGCAGGGGCAGTAGCAGAGGGAGAGGGAGAAGCAGGCTCCCTGCTGAGAGGGGAGCCTGATGTGGGGCTTGATCCCAGGATCCTGGGATCACCACCTGAGCTGAAGGCAGATGCTTAACCTACTGAGCCGCTCAGGCACCCCAAGACTTACATTTCTAGGGGAGGTTGAAACTACAGTTAGGTTAGGTATTATTAAGCCCTGGTTTGGTGGCTTGGTTAAGTGACACCATTTTAGCCTTGTGGTTTTCTTTCTAAGAGTGGCTTGCCCCAGATGCTGACGGATGTAGGAAAGATGCTAGGGTTCGAAGCCAACAGCCAAGAAAGAATTCTTAGACGTCTTTTGATGCAAAAAGGTGATTTTGTTAAAGAAAAGGGACAGGACCCGTGGGCAGAAAGAGCGGCACTAGGGTCATGAGGAGTGGCCCATTATATACTTTCAAGTTGGGAGGATGTTAGGGATAGCGTTAAGTCTCTAAGGAATTTTGGAAGCAAGGTCTCCAGGACCTTGAGGGGGCTAGCTATTGTTGGGAAAGGGTCATTTATTACTGTCTAATAAAACCTGAGTCATGAGACCACACCTTGAAGACAGAAACTGAGTATCATTTATAACTTAATCTTAGCAGTGATGTACCATCACTTCTACTTTATCAGCCTCACAGACCAGCCCGGGTCCAGTGTGTAAGGGACTACACAAGGGTGTTAATACCAGGAGGTAGGAATCATTGGTAGCCATTTTGGAGGTCAGCTGTTATATCAGTTAGTATGATAACCAGTTGGAATTATGGTTTTTTAAAAAGCAATCTTCATAAGACAAGGTAACCATTCCTAGAGATGTTCCAATGCCTATGATGTGCAGAGCACTGCTTTAGGTGGTATGAAATGAATGTCGTCAGTATGATGCAGGCAGGCTGGGTCTGAGGACCCAGAGGAAGGTCCCACAGGACCAGCCAGGAGGGTCCTTGGCTTCGTGCAGGATAGTTATCAAATGAGAGCTGGAGAAAGTGAAAACAGAGTTTACTGAGTAGTGTGAGTGACAAACACAGAATAGCAGATGGAGTGTCTGGGAGACTCGGAAAGGAAAGGAGAATGAGTCTCGTCATCGCTTAGGGTTAAGGGTTTATATTGGAAAGGGGTTTAGGGTACCTGTTCCTTCAGGGATCCAGGGTAGGGTCCAATCAAAGGCAAGTGTCAGATGAACACCAGGTGTTATTCTGTAAATCACCAGAGATAGGGGGTGTTGATGCCAGCATCAGCCAAGGTTTGTTTGACGCTATGTCCTGGAACATATTTGGGATCTGACTCTCCTTGGATGTTATCAGGTGTTTGGGGCCTAGGACAAAACTCAGAGAATGATTAACCTTCTTGCTTACCCCTTGAAGTGGGAACATGGCTTCTTTGGCTTATTCAGAGGCAAAGTACAGAACACAAATAAATGGTGCATAACAGAAACTCTGCCTACAGTTCCTAAGGCTCTGCCTGAGACCTTGCCCATGAGGCAGGCTAGAAGTGCGTTAATGCCCTTGCCATAGCACCCAACAGTGAGGAACGAGAGACGATGTACAAATATCTCAGCTTCAGCAGCCCTTGAATAGGACAGTTTGTATCTACACTATCTTCCAGAGTTCCCCACAGGACTGAGCCCCCATTGCTCACAGTGACAACCTCCTCATTGATACACTCTGTATTGGGTTCCATTCCTCCATTGTCACTTGCCTATCTTCCACCTGCCCAATAAATTGCCCACACTCACATCCTTGTCTCAGGTCAGTGATGTGGGAAACAAAGGCAAAAGAAAAATTATTAAATTTCCTCACTACTTACAGGCCATTCACAAGTCCTTGAAACAGGCAGAGTGACCTTCCTCTAGGAACTCAGCTGCCTCGATGTTGACACTGTGCTAAGGGGAAAAGGCAATCTTAGCCCAACCCCCAGGACCCTGTTAACGTATAAAAAATTCCTTTGGAAACTTCCTTCCCTATATGTTGGCAATCATCCCCGAACATATGACCTACTGATATACACCTGAAGGGTCTTCCCAGATCCTTGACTTTTCAGGAATTGTGTGAGATACTAAATGTTTGTTTTAAGCTGTTGAGTTTGGGAGTAATTTGCTATGCAGCAATAGGTAACATGCTGTGCTAAAAATGCTGTAACTGATGTCTTTGGATTTCTTTTTTATTTTTAACAATTTATTTAGTTATTTTTGAGAGAGAGAGAGGGGTAGGGAGAGGGGCAGAGGGAGAGGGAGAGAGAATCCCAAACAGGCTCCACACGGAGCGCAGAGTCCAACGCAGGGCTCGATCTCACAACCCCGAGATCATGACCTGAGCCTAAATCAAGAGTTAGATGCTCAACCAACTGAGCCACCCAGGCGCCCCTGATGTCTTTAGATTTCTTAAAGAAGCTCTTAAACTTATGAGATTGTTCTTTCAAATCAGAGAGGATTATTAGCATTTTCCTCTTGTCCTGCATGATGAAGCAATTATGGCTCCGCTAGAGCCAACTCAGTGGAAAAAAGAATCTTGGAGTAAGATTGCAAAATTAGACACAAAACTATTTAATGTCCTACAGGGCAATCAAACCAAACCTTTAAGGTTATCTTTTCTGCAGGGAATCAAGTTGCATCTCTAATAGACAAATATATGAAATACATCAGTTGTCTGCAAGTTAGTATCTATCTCTACAATCCAGATCCTAATTAGTAGTAAAAAGCCAATCAAATGTGCATTCCACTAGAGTAGAGGGATCTCAAACTGGTGCAGTTCTAATCCCCAGGGGACAGTTGGCAATGTCTGGAGACAATGATCCTTGGGGGTGGGGGTTGGGAGAGAATGGGCAGAATGCCACTGGCACATGGTAGGTAGAAGCCAGGGATGCTTCCAGCCATTCTGTAGTACAGAGGACAATCTTCCACAACAAAGAATTATCTGGCCCAAAATATGAATGGTGCTGAGTTTAGAAAGCTCTTCTCGAGCTTGGCTTATTAGACCTTGGGTGGACATTTAGACTATGCTCTAGTATGACTTTGAAGAGTCACACAGGATGACACAGTAATGTTTCCTTATTTCCTAGTTTTTTATAACTTTTCTTAAGGCAAACTTGGCAAAATATTGATAACTTAAATCTGGATAATGAATACATGGTGAGTAGTTAATCTTTTGCCTCTATTTTTGTGAATGTTTGGATTGTTTCTATATTAAAAGGTAAAAAGAAAAAACTGTAAATTCTTGTCTTTAGCTTATGGTCGATCCATGTGCCAGGGACCACAACTAAAGATCATGGTTAGACATAATGTGTAAGTCTAAACATGTTCCTCATTTGCAACTGGGCACCCGTGCTCTGCCCATCTCCCAAGTCCAGTGGTTCTCAATTCTAGCTACATGTTAAAATCATTTCCTTCCCCCACTCTAGTCTTTTAGTCTTTTGGAGAAAGCCCTGGACAGTGCCTTCTTCTTAGCAGAAGTGGAGAGGATTTATTCTAGGGGTACTCTGGTCCTGCCAAGTTGGAACCTTCCCAGGATGTGGATGAGACCCCTGCAGATAGGCTAGATGCCCTCCTGGGTCAGAGCCTCCTGCCCCACGGGGACCGGAAGGAGGAAGTCCAGGATACCTGGCAGGGAAAGCAGTGGTTCTTGTAGGATCAGTACTTCCACAATGAGCAGGGTTTAGACCAAGACTTCAGTGTGCTGAAGGTGGTGAAGGTGAGCATTTGCGGACCCAGGGGGTTTCAAACCCAGCTCTTTCCCTTTGGGAAAAAAATAAAAACTGTCTTAACTGTAAGTCTAGATTTTTTCCGTACTGCTAAAATGAAAATAATGTAACACTAACAAATTAAGTAAATCAGGCTTTAGCTGGAGGAAGTAATGTCTTCCAAGCGTGAGGCTCAAAAGAAAGGACACACAGCTTTAGAAGATCTTTAAAAAGCAGAAGCCAGGGCGCCTGGGTGGCTCAGTTGGTTGGGCAACTGCCTTCGGCTCAGGTCATGGTCCTGGAGTCCTGGGATCGAGTCCCACATCAGGCTCCCTGCTCAGCAGGGAGTCTGCTTCTCCCTCTGACCCTCCCCCCTCTCATGCTCTCTCTCTCACATAAATAAATAAAATCTGTAAAAAAATAAAATAAAATAATAAAAAAATAAAAAAATAAAAGCAGAACCCGAAGATGAGGGAAGTGTTATTAGAAAGAATGAGCTTAGGAACACAAGTTCAAGAAATTCTAGAAAGGTAGGACTTGCACTTCTGGGCTATGACACTCCCAGTTTTCAGAATTTTACAAAGTGATTTCCTTTATCTCCTTCTGCTAAAAGTATATCAGATCCTTTGCTTCTTGACTCTAAAGCAAAAAAAGGAAATCCCTATTACAAATGGGATACATATTCTCTTCAGGATGGGTTTGAAAGTGTTCAAATATTTCAACATATATTCTAAATAAAATACTCCTCTTGATTTGAATGTGCTATGTTTCAGCAGAAGATAGTCCATTTGCACATACCCATATCTTAAAGTCCCCAGTCCCACCATTATGGGTATATCTTGTATTGGAGACTATTTGTCAAAATAAGAAAAAATTTATTTTACTTTACTTTTTGCTTTCTCAGTGGTATTTCTAGAAGTTAAAACATGCTTAGAATAAGTATCTACAACTATTCTGAACAGAATGGAAAATGCCTAAAACAAAAGTATCTATGGAATTAAAGACCTTATTTTGATAAATATTGGTAAACAGATGCTAGCAATGAGGACACATCTTCATTATGTCTTTCTCTACTGAGAGTAGGAGGGTACATTGCACATAGCACCACAATTCAACATATTTTTTTTTCTTTCTGCCTTTGTAGACCTTGTTAAGCCCAGTTTTTCTTAATTATATCTAATTATCCTGGTTTCATCTATCCATATTTGGGTGATATTGCTACATTTTTCTAGAGTTGAATGTGCTGATTCCATTCGATTTCCTAGTATGAGTACCCTGGAGAGTCTTCTGGGCCTGATAACTTTTGCAAGGACATCTCTTGCTGTGCTTAATCCTGCTCCCGTCTGATATCCACGTTCTCCCTTTTTTTTTTACTATTCAGTTTGCTCAGTCAAGGAACCTAGTGCAACATTAAGGTTACATAGGAATTAACAGGAGATCTGAAGTCAAAACTGCTTTAATGGTTTTTTTTAATGAAACAATTAAAACATATAGTCACAAAACTACAGGAAATATAGAAAATTACAAAGTAAATGACATTATTTATAGGTAAGCTCTAGTAACATTTTGGTTTATAATGGTAGCATTTAAAATATTTATAAATAATTATAAAACATTTCTTACATATGTAGTTATTTAAAAAATTATTTTTGAAGTGTTTCCAGCCAAAATGGAGCAAGATCCTTACAAATGATCTCTCTCACAGATTACAAATAAAACTCTGAAAAAACAAACAATACCAGGCAAATGGGGACAGAAGTGAAAATTTGAATAACAACATATAAGGAGGTGATTATGGTGGGTGTTTTTCTTCCTTTGTCTCAGTACAGCGGTCACTGAAAGCAAAAACTCTGTGATAAAACCCCTATTTCTTTTTTTTTTTTAAAGATTTTATTTATTTGACAGAGAGACACAGCGAGAGAAGGAACACAAGCAGGGGGAGTGGGAGAGGGAGAAGCAGGCCCCCCACGGAGCAGGGAGCCCGATGCGGGGCTCGATCCCAGGACCCCGGGATCATGACCTGAGCCGAAGGCAGATGCTTAACGACTGAGCCACCCAGGCGCCCCAATAAAACCCCTATTTCTATCCAGATGACTGGGAAGGGAGGCCTTTGCATGTCAGAGAGTGTGGGGACAGTCCCTGTTTCATTTTGTTTTGACTTACTCTCTCGGCTGCACCCCCGAAGACAACCCTCATCGTGGATCTGTACTGCCATTTCACAATGGCACAAGGACCCTGGGAGATTACTTGGCTTTCTGGCCAAGGAACAGGTAAAGGGACTCCTGTTTTCTGAAGAGTGTAGGAAAACTCTCCATTATTTTTGCCTTCTCTGCTCTGGCTATCACCTCAGAGGCCATCCTAGTCACAACTGCATGACGGCAAAAAGGACTAAACCCTGAGAGTAGCATGTCAAAGAGGGCTTTGCAAGTCTGAGAATGGGGATAAATCCTGAAGAGGAGAAAACTGGAGAAGGGCATCACTTAAATCTGTGTACAAACTAACAATATAAGTCCCAGGCTCACCTTGAGCAGCACATGCACAGAACAGGTCCAAATAAGCAGAACAAAGTCTTTGAGAACTGAACTACAATATATGCCACTACTTAAGCCCCAGATTAACCCTTGAATGACGTAGGCATGATGTAGAAACAAACAGCATAGCAAAGACTTGAAAACTGCATTGAGACTGGAACAACTGCCAACAGATGCTCAACAGCTATGCCCAATGAGGTAAAGGTAAATATTCTCGAAACGAATGGAAAGATAGAGATTCTCAGCAGAGAAATTAGAAATTATGGAAAAGAAGGAGATAGAAACTTTATAGCTAAAAACTATAATATTCAAAATGAAATATTCCCTGATGAGCTCAATAACAGAATGGAGAAAGGTCAGTGAACTAGAAGATAGATCAACAGAAATGATATAATTTGAAGAGCAGATAGGAAAATATCTCCAACGAAAATTAAAAGAGCCACATAAGTATGAACTTACATTTACTTTAATGTAGATACAGATGACTAGATATAAAAGTATTTGTAGATACGTGTATATACACATGTATCTCCTTACTCTGTTTGCTGAGTGGGTCTGGAAGCAACATCACCCCCATAAAATGAGCACCCTACCAATCAGACCTTGATTCTTAATACTGTTTTCCACTGAAAGGAACCAGAGCTCCTTGGATAAATGGCTGATTATAGGGCTGGGGCAGGAAATATACAAGATGAGGTTGGAGCAACTTTAGTGCTGAAAAGAACTAAAAAACCCAAAACAAAACACAAAACCATCTTTCCCATGATGGGTGTATGTCAAAGAGATACAGAGTTAACTAAAAGAATTCCCAATTGCCAAAGGTGCAACAATTTTAGTAACAATTAATTGGATTATAACTCAAAGTATAAAATAAATACCCATGAGTCTACATTGAACATAAATGATTGAATAAATAAATGAATTGGGAAAAAAGACAAGTTTACCATGCTGATGAATTCCAAATAATTTATGTAAATACTATGACCTTAGGGAAGTAGAACATAACTCCCCACTCTCTAAGTATGGGTAATGACATTCTTCCAAAGAGTACAATATGGAAATGGTGAAAAAAGGTGTAATTTTACAGTGGAGAAATTTTGTAAACACTAACGTAAGCCAGGTGATCAAGGTCAACATCAGGAGTGGTAAGTCATATTAGTAGTATATACTCTTGATAAGTGTGAAGAGAACGGTACTTCACCTCTGCAGTCTTCCTCCCCAAAACATTTTAAATTTTATGAGAAAAGCCTCAGATAAATTCCAATAGAGACATTCTACAAAATATCTGACCAGTAATCCTCAAAATTTCTAGGTCATCAAAAACAAGAGAAGTGTCACAACCAAGAGGAATCTAAGGGTACATAGCTACTAAGTGTAATGTGGTATCATGGGTGGGATTCTGGAACACAAAAAAGACAGAAAACTGAGGAAATCTGAATAAAGTCTGGGATTTAGCTAATAATAAAATATCAATATTGATTCATTATGATAAATGTACCTTACTAATGTAACATTTATAATAGGGGAAACTAGGCATGTATGGGAACTCTGTACAATTTTTACAATAGTTCTTTAGAATTAAAACTGTTCCAAAATAAAACGTTTACAAACATACACGTACACCAAAGTCTCCAAACCTGTAGGAAAATATTAGAAATTTTAAGATTCATTTCATTGGAGTTCCAGAAAGAGAGGGGACAGTTTAGTGAAGAAAAAAATATTTGAGGAAAAATAGCTGAAAATCCCCAAATTTGGTGAAAGATTCAGGAAGCTCAGAAAATCTCACTCAGACATCATATTCAAACTGTTGAAAGCAAAGATGAAGAAAATTCTTGAAGGCAGTCAGAGGAAAAAAAAAAAAAATACATCTACAGAGAGAGAGAGGTTACAATTTGAACAAGTGTGGGTTACTCATCAGAAACTACAGAGGCCAGGAGAGGAAAACATCACTAATGTCCTGAAACAAAAGAATTGTCAACCTTAGAATTCTATACCCGGGAAAAATATCCTTAATGAATGAAAGGAAAATAAAGACAGATGCAGATGAAGGAAAACTAAGAAAATTCATTACCAGTCAACTACTCTGAAAATACGTGAAAAGAACTTTTTCAGGCTGAAGGCAAATGATACAAGAAGAAAGCTTGGAACCTCCAAGAATAAAGGAAGAGCAACAGAAATAGTAATTGTGCGCATAAATATGATAGGCCTATATTTCTCCTCTTAAATTCTTTAAATGACAATATGACTTTGAAAACCAAAATTATACCACTTTTGGGGGTTGGGGAACTCCTGACTCACCTCTACATCTGCATAGAGATGTAAAACATATGACAAGTATAAAGAGTGAAGGATAAAAGGTTTCTACATTTTATCTGAAATGGTAAACTAATAGACATACATACACACTCAAGACAAAATTATAACCTGAATAGTCTTTTATCCAAGAGATATGAATGAATAAAGCAGCTAAAATCATTCACATACAGGTTTTGTATGATCCTATATTCTAGTTTCTCTTGAGTAAATACCTACTAGTGGGATTGCTGGGTCACAATGTAAATATGTATGTCACCGTGGCCCCCATGCATGAACAGGATCTAGTGACACCCTTGCTTCTGTTCCGAGCAGCTCTCTCCTCCAGTATCCCCAGGGGAAAAGACAGATGGGCATACGGTGACCGACTGCAAAGGTGCCACGTCTGGCCAGCACTAAAGATCCTGAGCCCAACTCCCCAGTGGTTCCTGCTCTGCTGGTTCAAGAATCCCTGTCCTGCCCAATCCTCCTAGTGCGCAGGAACCCGAGTGGAGGAGGAGACACTGTACCTCCCAGTAAGTTCATCTCCCTTTATCTAGCAGGAGGAGGTAGGTCCAGGAGAGTCAGAGGGTATGGGGAAGCTGAGCCCTGCCTTGGGGGGCATATTTCCTTAAGCATTCTTGGCATGTGCACCCTTTTCTCCCATGCACTTTGATCACCCTTCCTTTCTTCCACATTTCAGATATGCATCTTTAGCCAGCTCTTTTTTGGGTTTTTTTGTTCATTTTTTGGGGTTTTTTGTTCGTTTTTGTTTTTTTTGTTTTTTGCTGGCTGAGTGGAAAGCTATGAAATAAGTCTCCTAGCCTGTTCTCTCTACCCTGAAGATCCGCTATTATAGAAGTTGCCCAGGCAAGCTTCTGTCCTTGCCACCCTTCCTCCCACCGGGGACAGGTCTTGCACATGACCCCACCCATCTAATTACCTTGGGACAGTGTTCACCTGTCTGCCTTGCCCCAGAACAGACTCTCAGGCAGTGTTGCCAGGATACATCCCATTGGATGTTACAGACTGTGTTCCTTTCTGGGGTCTTTATCTCAGTGTCCTGGCATCCAAATCAGAGGAGGTGAGTGTGGGCTGCTCAAAACTAAAATGTCCTGCAGCTCAGTTACTGTAAGGAGCAAATTGACTTTCTGGTTGACAGTAGTCACCTTGATGCCACTTGAAACATCCAGTCATTCTCTTGGGGCACCTGGGTGGCTCAGTTGGTTAAGCGACTGCCTTCAGCTTAGGTCATGATCCTGGAGTCCCGGGATCGAGTCCCGCATTGGGCTCCCTGCTCAGCGGGGAGTCTGCTTCTCCCTCTGACCCTCCCTCCTCTCATGCTCTCTCTATCTCAATCTCTCTCTCAAATAAATAAATAAAATCTTAAAAAAAAAAGAAACATCCAGTCATTCTCAAGACTCTTGTGCAATGGAGACTGCGTTGAGGGACCTCAGAGAGAATGGGGGAAGGAATAGAGAAACCGAAGGAATACCCTACAGACACGGAGAATCAGAGACAGGGGCCCCATAGCACTGGAAGTATATGCTCTACATGTAGGCCCCTGGTGGTCAATGTATGCCTCTCTTCCTTCAAGCCCAGGCCTAGGCTGTTGAAGAGAAACCTCTCTTCCAAGAACTCAGAAAACAGCTCCATTAACAAACCCCATAGCCCTTTTAGGGACTCATGTGCCAAACAAAAGGCTGTCACAAACATACAGCTCTCCTTGAGGTTTTCTGCAACTGGCACAGCCCCATTTCACTCAGCTGCCTGCCAGGCCCACACAGAGAGTGACTAAGGAGGGCTATTGGTGGCTCTTCAGCTTCACTGCTAGCACAGGGGAAGATCTAGAATGTAAAGCTTTCAGGTGTTAGTTACCCTAGGGCAGAAACAAAATGCCAGAAACTGTAGAACCCACAGTTCTATACCCAATAAAGGCAAAATTCCTCTGTTGCCACATAAATGAGGCGAGCCTCTGAATCTGGCAACCCCGTCCCCTAGCTGGGGGCCTTGGAGAAGGAGGCAGTGCATCAACGATGTGCTGGGGACTAAGGCTGAGGCCATCTCGGACTCCAGTGCCTCACAGCCATCCCTTTCCTTCCCCTGCCTGTTCTCTATCAGCTTCCCCTCTAGCCCTCAGCGTTGACCCACAGAGAAGAGATGCAAAAACCAGCAGGCTCACTGGCCATTCTGGAATCTGCTGGACTGGCTACCTCTATGGGTCATTTGTCCCAGAAGGCAGCTCACCAGATCCCATCTTCTCCTTATTGTCAGAGCCCCTGCCAGGCACCTCACCACACTTACTGCCCTCAGCCCGTTGACCTTGCTGACCCGTGCTCCCACCCCATTACTCAGATACTGACATAGCTGGCCCTGTCTGCTGGGCCCCCAAACCCTTCCATCCCTGATTCCTTCCCCACATCAGGTATGGACTGTGAAATGAGAAGCTCAACTCCTGACTCACCCTCTCCTACAAGTGCTACTGTGTGTCTTCCGCCCTTCACATTCAAGCCCATCTGGGAGTGCCCTCTGAATGGGGAGGAAGGAGGTCCTCTGCACCCCAATGCCTCAGTCACAACTGCAGCAGATTCCAGTTCCATCTTCCCTGTTGCTCCCAGCACTTCGATCCTTCTCTTGTATCCTAAATTATACAGAAAGGAGTCACGTACACCTGTGTGTGTGGATTCCCTATGTCCTTTCCACAGACCCCCTATCCAGCTAATGATACGAGCGCTCCTCTCTCCACTGGCCTAATTTCTGTTTCTGAAGTCAGCTCCTCAACCATCACATCTGCAAGCTTGGCTCCCCAGCCTGTGTCTGATTTTTGGCCGCCCCTGTGGACATCCCTGCATCTTCCCACACTCTCCTCTTGGGGCTTCCCTCTGGGTCTAATGTGAGCTTCTTTCCACTTGACCAGGCCCAACAGATACCCTCTAGTGGCAGTGCTGCTTCAGCCATAGAAACAACCAGCCTGCCTGCCTGCATTGAGGGTCTGAGGCCCCAGCCCAGGGTGTAAACTTTCCTTGTACTCCTAGAACACATTTTGAATAGCCCAGGATAAAGTTAAACGTGGGAATGGCGAGGAGGTAACTGGAGACAGTAAAGGTATAAGAGCAACAGAATTAGACCTATCTTGGGCGCCTGGGTGGCTCAGTTCGTTAAGCGACTGCCTTTGGCTCAGGTCATGATGCTGGAATCCCTGGGTTGAGTCCTGCATAGGGCTCCCTGCTCAGCAGGGAGTCTGCTTCTCCCTCTGACCCTTGCCCTCTCATGTGCTCTCTCTTTCTCATTCTCTCTCAAATAAAATCTTAAAAAAAAAAAATTAGGCCTGTCCTAACCTGGTTTATATATATGAATTTTTTTAAATCTTGGGAAAACATGAAGTTCAACTGCAAATAGTAGAAGCTACCTGTGTCACCAGCAATTGATTCAGTCAGTTATTCACTTAACATATTCACGGAAAAAAAAATATTTATTGAGAACTTGTTATGTGTTAGGCACTGTTCAAGTACCAGAATCAAGAGAGAAAGTCACAGAAAATTCCAACCCATATGATACCTATGTTCTTTTTGGAGGAAAAACAAAACGAGAAGCAAACATATTAAGTAAATTTTCTAGTATGTTAGAAGGTAATAATGCTTTGGGGATTATTTTTTTTTTTTTAAAGATTTTATTTATTTATTTGAGAGAGAGAATGAGATAGATCATGAGGGTCAGAGGGAGAAGCAGACTCCCCGCCGAGCAGGGAGCCCGATGTGGGACTCGATCCCGGGACTCCGGGATCATGACCTGAGCCGAAGGCAGGCGCTTAACCGACTGAGCCACCCAGGCGCCCCGCTTTGGGGATTATTGTAAATGTGATCGTTTTCTTAATTTCTTTTTCTAGTAGTTCATTGTTAGTGTATGGAAACATGATTAATTTTTGTATGTTGATTTGTATCCTGCAACTTTACTGAATTTGTTTGTTATTTCTAACAGTTTTTTGGTGGAGTCTATAAGGTTATCAATATATAATATTGTGTTGTCTGCACAGAAAGATAATTTTATCTCTTCCTTTCAGATTTGGATGATTTTATTTCATTTTGTGCCTAATTGTTCTGGCTAGAACTCCCATTACTATGTTAAATAGAAGTAGCAAGAGTAGGCATCCTTGTCTTGTTCCTAATCTTAGAGGAAAACCTTTTAGCTTTTCATTACTGAGTATATTAGCTGTGGACTTGTCATATGTGGACTTTGTTATGTTGAGGAATATGCCTTCTATACCTAATATGTTGAGAGTTTTTGTCATGAAAGGGTGTTGAATTTTTGTTAAATGCTTTTTTTTAATCTATTGAGATGATCATGATTTTTATCCTTCATCCTGTTAATGGCGTGTATCATGTTTATTGATTTGTGTATGTTGAACCATCCTTGCATCCTAGGGAAAAATGCCACTTGATCATGGTGTATGATCTTTTTTATGTGCTGTTGAATTTGACTTGCAAATATTTTGCTGAAGATTTTTGTATCTGTCTTCATCAGGGATATTGGTTTGTTGTCCTTCTTCTGTCTTTGTCAGGGTTTGGTATTAGGGTAATGCTGGCCTCATAGAAGGAGTTTGGAAGTTTTCCTTCCTTTTCAATTTTTTGGAAGAGTTTGAGAATGCCTGGCATTAATTCTCCTTTCAGTGTTTGGTAGAACTCACTAGTGAAGCCATCTTGTCCTGGGCTTTTCTTTGTTGGAAGGGTTTTGATCACTGATTCAATCTCTAATTATTGGCCTGTTCAGATATTCTATTTCCTCATGGTTCAGTCTTAGTAGGTTATATGTTTCTAGGGCTTTGTCCATTATTTTAGGTTATTCCATTTATTGGCATATAATTGTTCACAGTAGTCTGTTATAATCCTTTATATTTCTGTGGCATCAGCTGTAATGTCTCCTCTTTCCTTTATAATTTTCCGTCTTCTTTTTTAGTCTGGCTAAAGGTTTGTCAAAAAAAGGTGTTTTTTTTTTAATCAGTTTTTAGGTTTGTTGATCTTTTCTATTGTTTTTCTAGTCTCTAATTATTTCCACTCTAATCTTTCTTATTTTCATCTGTTAACTTTTGGTTTAGTTTATTCTTTTCTCCATAAGACTTTTGTAGAGCTTATCAAATCCCTGCTCTTTTTGGTTTGAATTTACCAATCTAGCCTTAGCCCGGGAACCCCTCCACCATGTGAGGACACAGCAAGAAGTTCACAGCATGAACCTGGAAGAGGACCTTCATCAGAACCTGACCATACTGGCACCCTGATCTTGAATTTCCAGCTTCCAGTACTGTGAGTAGTAAAATTCTGTTGTTTATAAGCCACTCAGTTTTGATATTTTGCTATAGCAACCCCCAAAGACTAAGGTAACTCCATTATGCATTATTGAACATAATCGAAATTAAAAACCTTTCTGCTTGAAGGACATCATGAAGAAAGTAGAAAGGCCACCCATCAAATGGAAAGAAATTTTGCAGATCATCTATCTGATAAGAAATTTTTATCTAGAATACATAAAGAATTGTTACAATTCAATAAAAAATACAAATAATCCAGTAATAAAAAAAAACAGGCAAAGGATGGGCGCCTGGGTGGCTCAGTCATTAAGCATCTGCCTTCAGCTCAGGTCATGATCCCAGGGTCCTGGGATCCAGCCCCGCATCGGGCTCCCTGCTCTGTGGGAAGCCTGCTTCTCCCTCTGCCACTCCCCAATTGTGTTCCCTCTCTTGCTGTGTCTCTCTCTGTCAAATAAAACAACAACAACAACAACAACAAAAACAGGCAAAGGAGCTGACTAGTTATTTCCTCAAAAGATATAAAACTGGCCAACCAGTACATGAACATCATTAGCCATCAGGGGGATACAACCAAATCTCAATGAAATACCACTTGACACAAAATAGGAATGTTATAGTGAAAAAGGCAAGTATTGGTGAGGATATGGAGAAACTGGAACCCTCATACATTACTGGTAGAAATGTCAAAAGGTGTAGCTGCTCTGGAAAATAGTTTGCTAGTTTCTTAAAAGGTCAAACATAGAGTTACCATATAACCCAGTGATTAAACTCTAAGTAGATACTCAAAAGAAATAAAAACATAGGTCCATGCAAAAACTTGTCCATGAATGTTCACAGCAACATTATTTGCAACAGCCAAAAGTAGAAATAGCTCAAATGCTCATTACTAGATGAATGGAAAAAATGTGGTATATCCATACAATGGACTATTACTTGGCAATAAAAAGGAATGAAGTACTGATACACGTTACAACATAGATGAAAACATTATGCTAAATGAAAAAGACAGTCACAGAAGACCAACTATTACATAATTCAGGTTATACTGGAATTGCCAAATTGGTAAGTCCATAGAGACAGAAAGAAAAACAGTGGTTGCCTAGGGAAGAAGGATTTGGGGGGAAATAGGGAGTACTAATGAGTTTAGGGTTTCTTTTGGGGAGATGATTAAAATGTTTTAAAATTGTGGTAATTGTTTTTTTTTTTAAGATTTTATTGATTTATTTGGCAGAGAGCGAGAGCGCACACAAGCAGGGGGAGTGGCAGGCAGAGGCAGAAGGAGATGCAGACTCCCTGCAGAGTAGGGGGAGCCCGATGCAGGACTCGATCCCAGGACCCCGGGATCATGACCTGAGCCAAAGACAGTCGCTTAACCAACTGAGCCACCTAGGTGCCCTAAAATTATGGTAATTATGGGCGCCTGGGTGGCTCAGTTGGTTAAGCGACTGCCTTCGGCTCAGGTCATGATCCTGGAGTCCCTGGATCGAGTCCCGCATTGGGCTCCCTGCTCGGCAGGGAGCCTGCTTCTGCCTCTGACCCTCCCCCCTCTCATGTGCTCTCTCTCTCTCATTCTCTCTGTCTCAAATAAATAAATAAAATCTTTAAACAAATAAAAATTAAAAAAATTTCAAAAAATAAAATTATGGTAATTGTTATACAACTCTGTGAATATACTAAAAATCACTGTATACTCAATTTATTTTGAACTGTACACTTTAAAGATTTTTTTTTTTAAAAGAGTTTATTTATTTATTTGAGAGAGAGAATGAGAGAGAGAGCATGAGAGGGGGGAGGGTCAGAGGGAGAAGCAGACTCCCTGCCGAGCAGGCAGCCCGATGCGGGACTCGATCCTGGGACTCCAGGATCATGACCTGAGCCGAAGGCAGTCGCTTAACCAACTGAGCCACCCAGGCGCCCCCACTTTAAAGATTTTATTTATTTATTTCAGAGAGAGAGAGAGAGCACGCACCATAACCCCGGGAGTGGAGGGGGCAGGCTGTAGAGTGGGAGGGAAAGAATCTCAAGCAGACTCCACACTGAGTGGGGAGCCTGAGGCGAGGCTCAATCCAACTCTGAGATCATGACCTGAGCCAAAATCAAGAGTCAGTCATGTAACTGACTGAGCCACCCAGATGTCCCTGATTTTTTTTTTTTAAGATTCATTTATTTGAGAGAGCACGTGTGTGGGAATAGGGGGAGGGCCAGAGGGAAAGGGAGAATCCTCAAGCAAACTTCCTGCTGAGCACAGAGCCCAATGTGGGGCTTGATCCCAGGACCCTGATACCATGACCTGAGCTGAAATCAAGAGTCAGCCACTTAACTGATTAAGCCACCCAGGAACCCCTAGTTTAGGTGCTTTTAATTTAATCTTCTGTATTCTCAAGTTGTGTTGTTGTTGTTGTTTTAATATGTTTAAGCACGGACCTTTTTTCTTTCATTCATCCCACCTGGGATATATTGCACTTCCTGGATTTGTGGGTTCACAGTTTTCTTCAATTCTGGAAACTTTGCATTCATTATCTCTTTAGATACTATCTTTTCTCCATTCTTTTTTTTTTTTTCCTTTTGACACTCCAATGAGAGTTATGTTAGACCTTTTCATTCTATTCCCCACGAATTTTTATTGAGGTACAATTGAATATTAAAATTGTATATATTTAAGGAACACAACTTGGTTTGATATATGCATACATTGTGATATGTCACCACAATCAAGCTAATTAACATAGTCATTCTACATACTAGCCCTCTGTTGGTTATGTGGTTTATAAATATTTTCTTCTGGGCTATACCTTGTCTGTTTATCCTCTTAATGTGGACTTTCACAGACCAAAGACTTTACTTTTAATGAAGTCCAATTTTTCAATTTTTCAGTTTTTCCTTGTATGGATTATGCTTTTGGTATGAGGTCTAAGAACTCTACCTAGCCCTCAATCCTAAAGATTTTCTCCTATGTTTCTTCCTACAAGTTTTATAGTTTTAATGTTTTCTGTGATCCATTTTGAATTGATCTTCATAAGAGGTGTGACAATTAGGTGAAAGTTCATTTTAAAATTTTCTTCCTTCTGCTGCTTTGTGTGTATATTGCTCTTTTTTTCCTAGGTTCGAGGTGGGAGCTTATTAGATTATTGATTTGGGATTCTTCTTCTTTTCTAATGTATTCCTTTATTGCCAAACAGTTTCCCATAGCACTGTTTCAGCTGTGTCCCATGCATTTTGGTATTTTATATTTTCATTCAACTTAATGTAATTTTCTAATTTCCCTTAAGGTTTCCTCTTTGACCCACAGTTTATTTAGAAGAGTGTTTAGTTTGTTGTTTAGTTTCTAAGTGTTTGGAGACTTTCCTGTTTTCTGTTATCGATTTCTAGTTTGATTCCATTGCGGTCAGAGAATATTCTCCATATGATTTCAATTCTTTTAAATACTTTGAGGTTTATTTTATGGCCATGCATTTGGTATATCTCATTATATGCTCCATGAACATTTGAAAAGAATGTTTTATGCTGCTGTTGGGTCAAATGTTTCATAAATGTCAGTTAGGTCCTGTTGGTTGCTGAGTTCTATATTCTCTAAAGATGATAAATCTGGAGAGGTATGGACCTGGAAACAGATTGGTTGAAACTTTGTGCACAAACTGGTTGTTCTCCCCCTTTACTTTTCCTCTCATGTAATCAAATACACTGCACAGGGAGTTTGATCTCTGGATAAACTGACCCAGGAAGGATGTCCAACTGCACAAATGAAGACAGGATTGAGGCATAGGCAGTCTGAGTGAAAAACCATACCCAGAACTGTGGGCCTCTCCTAGCCCCAAACACCAGTAGCTCAGGAGACTGGACCTAGTTTCTGGTCTAAACTAAAGAGCAGAGAAGAGCGCTCCCTGGCAGTCTTCTGGTGAAAAGGCTGGCTCTAATGTCTGCCAGTTGAGGAATTTCACCTTTTTTTTTTTTTTTTTAAGATTTTATTTATTTATTTGACAGAGAGAGAGACAGCAAGAGAGGGAACACAAATAGGGGAGTGGGAGAGGGAGAAGCAGGCTTCCTGCTGAGCAGGAGCCAGATGCAGGGCTGGATCCCAGGACCCTGGGATCATGACCTGAGCCGAAGGCAGATGCCTAACAACTGAGCGACTGAGCCACCCAGGTGCCCCGAGAAATTTTATCTCTTGACTGGAGGCAAGGATTACCACACATTTCAGGAAAGTATCCCATGCAAAAGGAAGAAAAATAATTCAAGCTTTTTTGAAAAGAAATTTGATTTGGACATAAAAGACAAAAATGGACAAGAAAACTCTGAACAACTATAATTACCCTGAGAGATTGAAAATTATATTGCATCCATAAATAAGAACAGAAAGCTATGAAGAAGGAAAAATTAGGCACAACTCAGGAATAGTCCTTCCAGCAAATACAAATGCCAGGAATAAAAAACCTGAAATAGAGAAGACTGCCAAAAACCAAAAATATAAGAAAAATTCTCAGATCTGGAACCTACAGACTAAAAATCTCACCTATATCTAGCATAAAAAATATTTAAAGATCCATGCCATAAGTCATGAAATTTCAGTACACTGGGGATATAAATAGCATTAAGTACACTCTGGTTTCTCTTCAGATCGCATAAATAGCATTAAGTATTTGAATGGGAGACATAAATTACACATAGAGGAACAGAAAACATTTGGTATTAGATTTGACAACATAAGCTACCAGAAAACTTTAAAGTGATGTTTCTAAGTTTTGAATACTGGCAAAGTGTGAGAGTAGAGTTAAGACATTTCCAAACATTAAAGAACTAATTTAACACATGCATCTAAAGGAAGCTGTTGGAAAAAGAACTTTAATGAAAATGGAAAATTAACTTAATTCCAGAAAACAGTAATCCAATTCAGGAAAACAATGAAAGTAAGTTTCAGGACAACTGTAGAGTCCAACTGAAGCCCCAGATTGGTAGACTGAGAGATTCTAATGGATATTTGAACAATTGAAAAAAATCATCTGTGGACATTTAACATAAATATGGAACATTTATCTATGGAACATCTCTAAAATTTAAGAACAGGTACAAAGAAAACTAATTAAATCCTCAATAAAGAAAAAATATTGAGGTGCCTGGGTGGCTCAGTCGTTAAGTGTCTGCCTTCGGCTCAGGTCATGATCCCAGGGTCCTGGGATTGAGCCCCGCATTGCGCTCCCTGCTCAGGGGGAAGCCTGCTTCTCCCTCTCCCACTCCCCCTGCTTGTGTTCCCTCTCTTGCTGTGTCTCTCTCTGTCAGATAAATAAATAAAATCTTAAAAAAAAAAAAGAAAGAAAGAAAAAATATCTAGAAAATCTACTTGGTTTTGAATATAAAATAATTTACATTATTATATAAATACCACATATTATATAAATACCACAATAATTGAGATATAACCATATTTGGATGTGGTTAAGGAGAAAGAAAAAGATGGAAGTTTTTTTGCTTTAAATGAAATCTTGATTATTACACTGGACATTTTTATTACTAAAGACATTTTTAACTACTAAAATAAAACTGATCTTTTAGCTAAAAGTGTTCAAAGAAACTTGTATTATCCAAGACTGATTGAAAACATCATTGAATTCATCCAAGATTTCATCTAGGTACAGGTAAAAAAAAATCAAAAACCTAAACTAAAAAAACCTAATCTACAGATGAATATTGCAAGTGCAGCTGCTATAAGAGACAATAAAGTGCCCTCCTTTTGTTTTATGAAGTCCTATTAATTTCAACTTCCCGATTACATACTCCTACAATCTTATCACTCAGAAATAACAACAATAATCTTACCTCTTCCTTTCCAATATTTTTTTGCCTATAATTATTTTACTCACTTAAATGCCATAGCACCATATTCTTGAAGGCACACTTAATGGCCAAGATTCCGACCATCAAAATCCCAACACCTAGTAACATAGTGATCCATGCTGGGGAGGAAAAATTTTCCTTTGCCTTACAAGATTCTTCTGGCTGGTCTAAGAATTAAATTGACATGAGACAGATTAACAGGAGATAAATGTTTAATAACATGTATACTTCCTGTATATAAGGGAAAACTGAGTGACTCCCCCAAATGGCCAAATTACCTTAATTACCATCTTCAGCTAAAGACAAAAGAAGATGCTGCGGGTGGAGGGTCAGTTATGGGAGGTTACCAGGAAAAACATAATAAACAAGGATAAGGTTGTTATATAGATTTAAGTTCATGCCTTCTCCATTGATAACATTGATAACAGATTTAGGTACCTCTTCTTGGTAGTGAGGGAAACACCCTTACAATTGGAGATTTCCCTTATAAATGTAAATGTTTCTTTCTTTTTTTTTTTAAGATTTTATTTATTTGAGAGAGAGCGCACAAGTGGGATGAGGGTCAGAGGGAGAAGCAGACTCCCTGCTGAGCAGAGGCCTGATGTGGGACTTGATCCTGGACTCGAGGATCATGACCTGAGTGGAAGGCAGCTGCTTAACGACTAAGCCACCCAGGCACCCTAAATCTAAATGTTTCTTACAAAAAGTAACTTCTAGGGGCACCTGGGTGGCTCAGTCGGTTGAGTGGCTGCCTTTGGCTCAGGTCATGATCCCAGGGTGCTGGCATCCAGCCCTGCATTGGGCTTCCTGCTCAGCGGAGAGCCTGCTTCTCCCTCTCCCTCTCCCTCTGCCTGCTGCTCTGCCTACTTGTGCTCTCTATCTCTCTGTCAAATAAATAAATAAAATCTTAAAAAAAAAAAAACTTCTACTCAGTTTTAGAGCTTCTCCTGTATTTGCAGTTTCTTAAAAATAATCAGCCTAAAATAATCCTTACGCTAAAGAGACATATTTTGGGTGGAAAATTCTGCTCCCCTATACCCACAAACATAATGTCCATGGAAAGTAAGAAGCAGAAGTGCAGGCCTATCAAAACCAAGCCAGAAATAACACACACTAGGGCTACAGGAGAGAAAAAAATTTTACCTCTACCCATTTTGGGTTTTCAGCTGGGGCTCTGTAACAAAAAAGAAAGATTAACAGAAGATGATTTATTAACATGTGTGCACATGTCATATGGGAGAAAACAAGAGTAACTCAAAAGTGGTGGCTTAGCAATCAACAAATAATAAGTTTGTAGAGAAATGATAGGATAAATTAAAGCAGTTTTAGGCTCCCAAGGGTGGCAATCTGTGAAAGGAAACTAGTGAAGGTTTATTTGCAGATTCTTTTTGGTGCCATCTATGAGCTAAGAGTCTAGAGTTGTCTCCAATAAAGGAGAATGTATACCCTTCCTTTAGGCAGAAATGGGGGAGGGCAGAGAGAGCTTTCCTGACTTTCATGCTTATAAATTGCCTTCAGTTCAAAATAATTTTTATGTCAAAAAGGTATATATTGGAGTGACATACTCTGGTTTCCTTCACAGCACAGTCACCTTCAATGATACACACAATTTGAGGTACTTCACAGTTATAAAAGAAACAGGCCCCAAATGGAGTCACTTACCCCCCATAGAACATATCAAGATTAACAATTTTAATTAATTAGCAATTGCAGTTTCAACCACTCCCAGAAATGTGACCTTTGAACAGTCCATCTAAAATTTCCTGATCAGGTAATCTGCAAAATAAGACTCTTGCCTATTCCCTTCCCTCAAAAAGATGACCTGGCCGGTACCAACCCTTTCTTTTCTTTTGCTAATAATTTCCTTGCCCCACCATCCTGCCTCTAAAACCTCCCATTCTGTAAAACTCCTGGGGATGTCTATTTATTAGTAGGGATGCTGCCCAACTCACAATAGTCAAACAAAGCCAATTAGATCTTCCGATTTACTCCGCTGACTTTCATTTTTTTAATGCCACAAACCACAGAGACTTCAGAGATCCCTAAAGCTGGCATCACAGTCAGGCATAATCACACACAGTGTTCTCTGTGGTGCCTCCCTAGTCCTGCATCCAAAGAATGGCACATATGCGGGGAAACAGCTCCAAGCAGGAAAAAACACAACCCAGTCTTTGATCACCCGCTCAGGCACTCGAGGCACCACGCCAGTACCTCAGGAAACGCCACGTGAACCATGAGCGAAGCACTGATACCAGTCAGGGTCATCGCTTCAAGCCTAAATGAAGATCTGAACAGTCCCCAAGCCGGGCGCGAGAATCCAACGTCTCTTACGGTGCCCCTTACCCTTCGCCCTATCCCCCAGCCCCCAGCGGTTGTGGCCCCAAGAGCCTCCCCCACCTCAGTAGAGTCCCGGGTTCGCCCCCCATCCTCGCGCGCCTGCGTACTCTGGACAGAATCGGCAACTCCCCGGAGCCTCAACGCTCGGCGCTCGAGGGCGGTGTTCGCGGCTCAAACGGGGGGGCGGAGCCAAGAGCCAAAAGAGGAAAGCCAGAATACACAGCTTTTGTGATTTTGGACTACAGTTCTAACAAGGGAGCAGGCTTGGATTATCCTCGGTAGCACGGGTCGCTCACAGGATCACCTTTACAGGCCTGAGGAACCCTGGCCCTGCCGGAACTCTGCTTCTCCACTCGGTCGGCTAGCGGAGGACCTGGCCCCGTTCTCCCCCGCCAGCCCTTCCTAAAGAACCGAGGCACTTGCCCCCGCCCCCTGCGCGCCTGCGCACTCGGGCCGCGGTAGGCGCGCTGGAAACCCGCAGACTTGAGGGCTCGGGGGTTTTCAGAGCCGGTGGCAGGGCGAGTACGTGGAGCCAGGCTCTGCTGTGGTCGCGGCTTTTCTGAAGGAAACGTGTACGGGAAGGGCCAGATTCTGCGGACCGGAGCGGGGGTGGGTCCTGGGGACTCGGCCTACTAGGCGATTCCTCTCGAGTTTGGAGACCCGGATGGGGTGGGTTTAAACTCGTGCGGCAATAACGGTGCGGGGCCCGGTTTGTGGGCGCGGCCTATTATGCAGTGCGAGACCCTGCGGTCCTACGCACCTCGGTCTTCTCCTCAACCATCAAGGCCCGGCCGCAGAAGGCAGTTGGAGGTGGAGCCCCAGAATAAAGGTCCGCTGCAAAACGCTGGAGCTAGATTCAGGGCTGACCTCTGAGGTCCGGAGGACCCGCTGGACAGAGGAAGACGCAGTGGGCCGTCCCACGGGGTGAGCAGTAGCGATGTCCGAACTACAGCGTACCCAGAGCTGCGAACCTGGACACGGGTGACTGCAAACCTTTCCTCGTTTGTCTCTTGTTTCCGTTTGTGCATGCCTGCGGTGGTTAGCGAGGGTCACGGGGCATGGAGGGTGGTTTCTAACCGATCAAGAAAAGCCTGGGGTGTAATGAACACTATTTGCTTCCCCAGCCCGGCCAGTCTCCAGAGAAGGCCTTTGAAGTGAAACGAATCGCTGCCGCGCCTCGGAAAGCCAGGTTCTGTGTGAGTTTGTGCTGCTTCTTTGTTTCCGTGAAATGCATTTGATTTTCAGAACACTGGGCTTTTTGATTTTCTTCCCTTGGAATGTGCTGCTTAAGAATGGTCTATTCATTGATTTGGGCCTCAAGATTTCCCTACGTAGTTAACGGCGGGGGACCTAATTAATAGGTAACACTCGCTAGTGTCCATTTAATGCAGTTCTACAGTTAGTTAATCGTATGCTATATATTCAGTTGCTTTGTGAGCACTTTTTCTTAAGGATTCTGATTATGGTAATACCCCATTTGGAAGTCAATGTTCATGCTTTGTTTTCGACTGTGGTTTGTAAGGAGTAGTTTAGGGTTTGTTTAGATACCTTCAATGATTCCAGAATAGGGATGGGGATTTTTTTCCAAGGAACTCCGTGATTGGGAATTTTTGGTACCAGCCAGATGTGGTTAAAGGTTTGGTAGCATGAGTTTGTTTTGCTTATTTTTGATAAATACAAAATGGTATATACTTAAGGTGTACAACAGGATGTTTCAGTATATGTATACATTGTGGAATGGAATGATTACCACAATCAGACCAATTAACACCCAACACCTCATAGTTACTTTTGTGTGTGGTGAGAAAAGTTACGATCTACTCTTAAATCTCAAATTTTAAGTATATAATACTGTATATAATTACTGTATATAATACAGTAACCATGCTGTACATTAGGTCTTAAGAACTTACTCTATGATTGAAAGTTTGTACCATTAGTTTGTTTGGGGTATGTTTTTCAATAGACTGAGGTATATAAGGTGTTTAAGAATTTTGAACGTAGATTAAAGGAATTTGAATCCTGCCTGCCACTTAAATCTGAGTGAGTTTGAGCAATATTTCTGGTCCCAGTTTCTTTATCTGTAAATTCAGAATTACAATAGTATATACCTCACAGTGTGGTTTTAAAGATTACCTGAATTAATATCTGTTAAGTTCTTAGAAGACTACCTGGCCCATTAGAAGAGTGCTTAACTAATATTAGCTATTGGTTTTAAATGATGATTCTTAGTCATTCCCTATCAGCTTTCTGTATTCCCAAAAGTAATGAAAATGTGAGATTAATTAGGATGGATGCTTGCAAGCAGGAAAATGAATCAGACACTCGAATGAACCAAAAGAGGGATTCTTTTTTTTTTTTTAAAGATTGTATTTATTGGGGCGCCTGGGTGGCTCAGATGGTTAAACGTCTGCCTTCGGCTCAGGTCATGGTCCCAGGGTCCTGGGATCGAGCCCCGCATCAGGCTCCCTGCTCAGTGGGAAGTCTGCTCCTCCCTCTCCCACTTCCCCCTGCTTGGTTCCTGCTCTCGCTGTGTCTCTCTCTGTCGAATAAATAAATACAATCTTTAAAAAAAAAAGATTGTATTTATTTATTAGAGAGAGAGCGTGCACGAGTGGGGAGGGGTGTGGGATGGGGGGCAGTGGGAGAAGATGACTCCCCCTGAGTGTGGAGTCTTGGGGGTGGCGAGATGGGGGGTGCTCTATCCCAGGACCCTGAGACCATGACCTGAGCCAAAATCAGATGCTTAACCCACTGAGCCACCCAGGTACCCCCCAAAAGAGGGATTCTTAACATGAAGTCTTTGGACTCTGTTATGGGTTTTCAGGACAACAAAAATCTAAGATTATGTACAAGATTGTTGTATATATTTGTCAGCGGGTAATTTGGTGGGGAGGAAGTCTATCATTTCATGATATTATCAAAGTTGTGTAAGACCCAATAAGATTGATTCTTACAAGTGTAGAATAAAAGTATGGGATAACTAGGAATGACTTTTGGGATAATCTTTTATAAAAGTAGTATCCAGCAATATGGAAATGATTAAGTAACTTACATTCCATCCATGTGATGGAATGTGAGTTACTTAATCACACAGGTGATTAATCCATCACATGGATTCCATCCATCCATGTGATGGAATGTTATGCAATACTAAAAATTATGTTTATTAGTAATTTAGTCATCAGGAAAATATGTATGTATATAATGTAATATTGAGAAATATTTATTATGAATAAAAATCTTTAAGAAATTGTTAAGTTACAGAACCATGAGAGACTATGGACTCTGAGAAAAAACTGAGGGAGGTGGGGGGATGGGTTAGCCTGGTGATGGGTATTAAAGAGGGCGGCACATATTGAATGGAGCACTGGGTGTTATACGCAAACAATGAATCGTGGAACACTACATTAAAAACTAATGATGTAATGTATGGTGATTAATATAACATAATAAAATTAAAAAAAAAGAAATTGTTTAATTACATATGTATCTTGAACACAATTTATAAGATGCATTGCAAGGATTTAATAACTGGTGTATTCACTGGAGCCCAGGAGGGTTAAGCTCAAGTTATTGAGCAGCTGCTCTGAAATAAGCATTTCTTTTTCTGTCTCGTAATCACTTTGGAAAAGCACTGTGATCCTTCACAGAAGGATCTCAGGTTTGATGAGATACAATATTCAAGAATTGGTAGGAATTATTTTTTCAGTCACATTGATTTCCTGGTTGTTACCACTTATGTAGGCCTATTTAATCACAATTTTCTTAATGACTACAAGGTACCCCATTCTCCCAACTCATTAAAAAATTCTTTTTAATGGGAATGGCTTTTTAAAACAATATTTCTGATGGAGTTAATGCAGGCTTGTGAAATAATAAGTAACTAAGGGACCTAAAAGAGAAGAAATTAAAATTATCCATTGTCTCAACATCCAAAAATAATCACTATTAATATTTGTAGCATATTTTCCCAAAATATTTCTACAAGTATATGTATTTTTGTATGTGGTTTTATTTCTGAATAATGGGATAACCCTAATTGAAAATTTAAAAGAAATCAAGACCTCTAGTTATTAGTTTAAAAGAGACATTCAGTATCCTCATGGATTTTATAATCATGGATGTATGGAGAAAGGCAAAATCCCAGCAGTCCCCTTCTTGTTTGAGAAATCTTCCAAGTAATTATAATTCTTACGATAGAAATGGCATTTAAATTGGGAGACTTAATTATAATTTAAAATTAATTTTAAAATGTCAGAATTGAAATATGGAGATTTTCCCCCCATCTACTGATGTCCATTTCACATTAATGATTTAAAACAACTAATTATATTATATATTGTTTTATAAACTGATTTTTTTTTCTTTCAGTGTATCTTGAATACTTTCTATTCCTTAACTGTTTTCTAGAACTTAGCAATTCATAATTACTTTAGTATTCAGTATTTTATGGATGTTTTATAAATCATTTAAGAAATCAGCTTTTGGGCAGTAATATTCAAACTGCCTGAGCAATTCCTTTGACAGGCTTTCTGTGTGATATTACTTACCTTACTTTTCACTTCATGGTCATGTAGGATTTCAGAGAGAGGAACACTAAGGAATATGGCATTGATTTTTACCAGGTGGGTTACAGGTGATACTCTGAAGTGTTTGGCTGAATTTCCGAAGGATTCTTACAGTATGAAATAGACCACTGTGCTATTTTATGCCAAAAGCTTCATTCATCCTCCTGATCCTTTATTTGGGTGAGAGTTTGAGAAATGAATTAATGATAATTTCCTAGAAAACTAAGCTTACAAAAAACAAAATTATTTTAACCTCAGCAAAGAATGACTAAAACTAAAAATTCAGAAGTAGTAATATCAGCATGCTAAATGTATGGAGTTTAAATACCAAAAGAAATAGCTAAGAGAGGTGGATCTCTAGATTTGGAAGCTAGGGAAAGGATAGCAAGGATGGAACTTTCGGGGCTTTTTGTAATACAGTATTCCCTTGCAGAGCTTTTTTAAATTTATGTCCAGGTATAAGTGATATAAACTTTTAGAGAACAAGATAAAGATCACCTGGGATATCATCATCAAGGTAATGCAATAAAATTTTATTCTAACTCCATTCACAGACTGTTTCATAAACCTGCATATACATGTATGTGTATGTACGTAGTTTTCCTGTCAAACATACAATCACAGTACAAAACTATTTACTAACCTACCTTCTCCCAGCAATCTGTAGTGACCATCTTTCCAAGACATCAATTAAGAATTTTACCGTCATTTTTAGTGTTTTTTTAATTAAAAAGTTATTTTTTAATTTTTTTAAAGATTTTATTTATTTATTTGAGACAGAGAGAATGAGAGAGAGAGAGCACATGAGAGGGGGGAGGGTCAGAGGGAGAAGCAGGCTCCCTGCCTGCCGAGCAGGGAGCCTGATGCGGGACTCGATCCAGGGACTCCAGGATCATGACCTGAGCCGAAAGCAGTCGCTTAACCAACTGAGCCACCCAGGCGCCCTAAAAAGTTATTTTTTTAGTAACCTCTACATTCAGTGTGGGGCTTGAACTCATGACCTTGAGATTAAGAGTCACATGCTCTTCCAACTGAGCCAGCCAGACACCCCCATTTTTAGTGGGTTTTTAGTGCCATTGTGTGAATACACGATAATTTACTTAACCTGCTAAAGGATATTTAGGTTCTTTCTAGCTTTTTTTGTCCCATTATAAACACCTTCCAACATTTTTTCATTCTTTCTACAACATACCATGAGTGTCCATTTCTGTACAACCTTAGTAATAAGAAGTATTATCAGTTTTTCAAATCTGTCAATCCAGTTCCTTTAATATGCATTTCCTTGGTTACTAGTGAGTTTTGTTTTGTTTTTTTAAAGATTTTATTTATTTATTTGAGAGAAAGAGTGAGAGAGAGAAAGAGCACAAGAAGGGGGAGCGGGAGAGGGAGAAGCAGACTCCCTGCCGAGCAGGGACCCCGATGCAGGACTCGATCCCAGGACTCCAGGATCATGACCCGAGCCGAAGGCAGTCGCTTAACCAACTGAGCCACCCAGGCACCCAGTTAGTAGTGAGTTTTAACTAATGAGTTATTTCTACTTTCTAGAGAGTTAGTCATGCTCAGGTTTCACGAATTCACTTCTTCCAGCCTGAGTACCAAGAGAGATGGGTTGATAACTGAGATTGTGCAGGCAGTACTGATGATTCTGAACAGGCAAATGGTGACTGGTGAGCTCTGAGGGTGGTAGTTCACCCTTCCCCCAAGAAGGGATCCCAGTGTGCAAGTATAGTTTTTCCATGATAAAGGCTGCTAGCGTGGTCTATGCAGGTAGTTCTCAAATTGTGTCATTTGGACCAGCAACATCAAGTATCACTTGGGAACTTTTTAGAACTGCAAATTCTCAAGCCCAACTCCAAACCTCTACGAAATGCCAAACTCTAAGAGTGAGGCCCTGCAAACTTTTAATAAGCCCTCCAGGTGATTCTGATGTACACAAAGTTTAATTACCAAACTTTGTTGCCCCTTATGATGACCTGTCAGAAATTTTATAAAATCTGAGGGGGATTTAAAATCGTGATTCTCAGGTCACACTCTGTACTAATGAAATAAAAATGTTTGGGGGATGGGAGCCAGGTATCAGTATATTTTAAAGATCTGCAGGCAATTCCAGTATCTAGCAAAGTTTGGGAAATTCTTATCCATAGTATTTTCTGTTTTCAGGTTTAGGGAGGCCAGCCACATTCCTGAGTCTTAGAAAGAAGTTCTGGGTCAGATGATGTAACAACCATTTCTCAGCTGGGAAAGTGGGAATGGAGGGAGATGGATCTGCTCATGACAGGCCTGGGCAGCCCATGCTCAGGTCCAACTCAGCCTCGCTGGGGTAGGGGACTCACTGGAAACCCTCCTGCTAAAGTGTCTGGACATGAGCTTCCATGCAAGTCTCTGCTCTGTGTCTGTCCTTGTGCAACTGATTTTCCTGTGGTTTTGAGGAGGACATATATTTTTTCTAAACTACCTCCTACCTCTCACTGTCTGTGTGTTGGAGGGGGGAGGAGTGTAGGAAGGGAGAAGTAGTGTGACATTTTAAAATTTGGGAGTTCTGAGGCAATTTCGTTCTTATGGCTTTATCTTCTTCCCCCAGCTCTAGCTTCTGTGGACTCTACTTCTCCAGCAAATGACCTTTGAGGAAAACTGACCAGTTTTTACAATCTAAAATCATGGCTCATGTAAGTTGGTGTTTCTGTTTGAAGGGCTGTAATTTTTTTCAGGTTATATGACAACTCTCGTTAGATATCCTGAAACTTCCTAACAGAACCCCATCCGACAGCTTCTCCCCAGTCTTTCCCATTCTAGTAAGGGATGGAACCAGGCAGCCCAGGCCCCCATGTACCTCACTCTTTTCTACCCATGTCCATGTGTCTATTGACCAAATTACTCAGTGTATTGACTGTGTGTTCAGTCTTTGTCTAGAGCAGAGATAAAACAGAAGTAAAGTCCCTAGAGGGAATTGTTTGATCTGAGGCTCTTAGAGCAACACCGTCTAAAAGAATTATAATGTGAGCTACCTATGTAATTAAAAATTTTCTAGAAGTTGCATATTTAAAATATAGAATTAGTGCCTTCTTAAAGGCAGTAGGCAGCATGTAAGTCTCATAAAAAGTATAGAATAATATGCAAGGCACTTACATAATCTTGAACTTTTTCGTAGTAACATTAAAAAAGTAAAAAATAACACATGCAGTTAGTTTTTTTTCTTTTTTTTTAAAGATTTTATTTATTTATTTATTTGAGAGAGAGAGAGAAACAGCATGAGAGGGGACAGGGTCAGAGGGTGAAGCAGGCTCTCCGCCGAGCTGGGAGCCTGATGTGGGACTCGATCCCAGGACTCCGGGATCATGACCTGAGCCGAAGGCAGTCGCTTAACCAACTGAGCCACCCAGGCGCCCACATGCAGTTAGTTTTAATGTTTTATTTAACTCAATATAGCACATATATATATACCCAAAATGTTATCGTTTCAAAGTGTAATCAATATAGAAATTATTGAGATGTTTTACTTTTTTTTTCTTTCTAAAGTTTTTTATATCTGGTATGTATTTTTGAATTACAGCACACCTAAATTTGGACTAGCCACAATTTAAGTGCTCAGTCATCACGTGTCTAAGCCAGCATATTGGACATTGCAGCTTCAGAGATTTTGTGTAACCTGAATTCTAAATGTAACTTAATATATTTAAAAATATAGAAATACCTAAATGTAATCATTCCTAAGTCTAACACAAATGGACTATTTTTTAGTAAATTAAAAATATTCAGTAAAGTATTTGTTATAATAAAGAAAAATGCTAATGATATAGTGATGAAGTCAGGTCTGGAAGAAATTCTTTAATTTTATATAAACTACTTTTTAAAAACAGAGATTTTATGGTTCATTTGGAGTAAAAGAAATCCATCAGTTTTTTTTTTTTTTTCCTAATCCTTAAAGGAAAAGAGGTTAGAATAAAGCACATTTATTGAGAATTTTTTTATGGGCCCACTTAGGCCCTTTGCGAGCAGTGTTCTTATGAACACTATTTCAGTTAATTGTGAAATTCTGATTATGTGAACATACCTAGAAATAAGTAAAATTAGGTATTCCATGGTACACAGGAAGTTTTTTCTTTAGCAGTGGTTGGCAAACTACAGCTTGTGAGCCAGATTCGTCCCTTGGCCTGTTTTTTCCAGCCTTTGAGTTAATTATGTTTTGAAAGAATTGTTTTAAAAAGGAAGGGAAAAGGGAAGGATATGAAACAGATCATATGTGGCATGCAAAGCTTAAATATTGGCCCTTGAAGAGAAATAAATAATTTTAGAAATAATACATGGGTTTGTCATTTCAGCATTTGGTGATGTTCAGAGATGTGGCTGTAGACTTTTCTCAGGAAGAGTGGGAATGCCTGAACTCATATCAGAGGAATTTATACAGAGATGTGATATTAGAGAACTATAGCAACTTGGTGTCAGTGGGTAAGCTTATCTGTGTCATATAATTTAGAAATTCACAGGGCTGAATTTCATGGCTGTCTTTCTAGAAATTAGCTGAATATCTGCTTTGTAGTTGGGAATAGGCACCTTATAGCTATTAAGCAATTAAGTAGCACCTTTAGCTTCCCCCATAATCCAGTGACCTTTATGTCTTTCTGTACCTTTTCTGTAATTGCTCCTCTTTAATGACAGCTAGATATAAATTCTTAGACACTCACAGCAAAACCATTGTTAAAGAAATCTGGTTTCTTATTGCTATACATGGCGTATTATCTGTTAGTTTACTTGCAATGTGAGTAGGAAGACTATAGAGGTGTCTAGCTCCACATATCTATTTTAAAAGCTTATACAACGTATATGTTGCTGGGTTGAATCAACAGTTTGTTAAAACTCAAGTCGACACATTGAATTTACCGCAGCAGACATACTACCTTTTAATTGATTTATGATTAAAAGTTTAAAATACATGAATTTTGCATTTAATATTGGATGTATATCCTGGTTAGAAACTATTTTTCTTTTAGCAAAATAGCAAAATACCTAATAAAAGTATCTAATAAGTATGTATATAGTGTTTACTATGTACTAAGCACTCATCCAAGCACTTAACATTTATAAAATCAAACCTCACAGCAGTCCAATGGATAGATATAATACCTCCTTTTTACTGCTGAGAAAACTGAGGCCATAGCAACCCAGGTGGTAGAGGCAGGATTTGAAACCAGTGTTCTCAAATCATTACTTCCTCAAAAAAAAAAAAAAAAAAACCCAAAACAAAACCCAAAATCATTACTTCCTCTCAAGAAAGAGACTCTCTGTGAGTTTAAATTAAAATAAGACAATGTTCCTACTCCTCTGTTCTTTTTATTCTTTGTGATCCTGAAGTAACACTAATATGAATGTTTTTCAATCCCATTACTCCTCTTTGTTCTGAAGGCTCTATCAAGTTAATTCTTTCTTTATTATGTACCATTATGTTTTTTCAAGCAGGATGTTCCATTTCTAAGCCAGATGTGATTACCCTACTAGAGCAAGGGAAAGAACCCTGGATGGTTGTGAGGGATGAGAGAAGAAGAAGGAGCCTAGGTGAGTAAGTGCTAATCAGGCAGAGATGTGTGGTTATCTGTGTCTGCAGGCATAGCCTGCTGGTTGGGAAGGTAACACACCCCATAGATGTTGATAATGAAGAGAAAACCTGAAACCTGGGAAGAAAACTTAGATCTCAGCATGAGCCAGCAAAGAAATTTCATCTATACTTCCACTTACCACTTGTTTCTTCACTCCTCTATCTCCCTGTCATTTCAGTGGGGGGAAACTTCATAATGGCAACCATTTTACCTGTATTTTGGATCTAATTCATTTCTGGTTCATCTTTTATATATATATATTTCTCCATTGTTCTCTTTTCATGAAGTTTACATTGTAGTAAGGAAGTCATACAATACACAAATAAGCAAATGGATTAACAAATATCGTGAAATGATTAAGTTATGAAGAAATGTAAGTAGGGTAAGAATATGGAGAATTATGATGGATGAATGGAGTAACTTTAGATAAGGTGATCAGAGAAGAGGAACTAGTTGTAGGAAGCTCCAGCTAGTCAAAGATGGAATCATTTGACTATACACATAACTGCAATGTATTGTAACACATAAAATATGCTTAATTCCATAAATTCTTAGTGATACTAATAGCAAATTGTTCACCATTAGAAACTACTAGAGATTTAACTTATTTGGGAAATATAAAGGAAAAGAAGTATTCTTTATAAGAAGTATTTTTTATAAGAACTGTACCAATATTAGATAGAGGGATGTTTTTCTTAATAAAAGTATTCAGTGAATAAATGAAAGATGACAGAATTAGAATATTACCATTTTGGAACCCATAATGAACAACTGGATCTGGGCATTAAACATCAAATTAAACATTAAACTAACAACATCACAGAAATAGAGAAAATCAGACGTATTTCTTCTAATGAAAGGATACAGTATCACCTCTGAAGTAACTTTGCCAATAAAATTGGTCCTAAGTCTGATGAAGTTTCTAAAGCCAACTACCAATTTATGGGAAGAAGAAAGAGGAACATATGTTCTACTGCACCTTGGGATTATAGTCAGCAAAATTAAGAAATGGGCAACGCTATAGGGTCAAAAAACAGTTTCTTCAACAAATAAATTACAAGGGAAATCAAAAGAAAGCAAGAAAACCTTTAGATTAAAAGACATATAAAAGACCTGTCAGCCAGTTGTACTCTATGGACTTTTTGGGGGGATCAATTTACTGTTTTTAAATTGTTTAAAATTTTATGTTTGAGATTAGAAGTATAAACACTTATTTTTTATAATCTTAAAGAATTACTGTTCATTTTTTTAAAGGTTTGAATAATGGTATTATGATTAGAGATAAGTCCTTTAAGTAGAAAAAATTAGTATATGGGGTTTGCTTCAAATAATGTGAGGAAAGTGGATTGGGGTGTGCATAGGCCTGGATTGGGCACGGGTTGGTGGTGGTTGAGGCTGGGTCATAGACGCATGGATATTCATTATACTGTTCTACTTTTGTGTATTAGAGATACTCTGTAGTAAAGTTTTATTTTAAAGTTATTGGGAGATAAAAGGATAAGAAAATGAGAGGTGAGACAGTGGTGAAAATAAGTATATACAAGTCTTGGAGAAATTGTGCCATAAAAGCAGACACATGGGATACAGGAAATGCCTTTAAAATGTGAGGTATTAGAACATATTTATATGTTGATGGGAATGATTTCAAAGAGAGGAAAATTGATGGAGTAGAGAGATGGGATAATTTTGTAAGGAATGGCCTTCAGTAGATGGGAAGGAGTCGGAGCCAATTTAGGAAGAAAACCCATGCATATGACAAGGATATGGACACAGGTTGGTTGAATAATGGGAAGGGGAGAATACATATTTTTCTTTCAAATGCTTCTGATTTCTTGTTGAAATAAAGAGTAAGATTATCAGCAGAGTGTGAGGATTATTTAGCATTTTATTGGAATTCATTACGGATTATTCAGTATGTAGTCAGTATTGATTCTCAGAAATACAACTCTGTGGTCATAGGGTTTTAATATTTACAGATTTCTTAATACATTAACCCTGGTGTTAATGTGACTAAAACTGCCTCTGTCATAAATATGTATCCCATATCATCTTGTATCAACAAAAGAAAAAAGGTGATTAAAGACATCATACCTTAGGAAACGAATTAATTTTGTGACCAGGTAATATTCTCATTTTCTTTTTAATGAAAGCTGATACCCTGCAAATGGAAATAACATTTCTCCTTTTATATTGATCTAAGAGGGGCTAATATTTTGCTTGCACATTAGCATTTTTTACTAAAGTTCTTGATTCAGTAGAATCCAAACTAGTGTTTGGTTTATTAATTTTAAATGGTTACATATTTTACATATATCTTAAAAGTTGTAACATTAACATTTCTTACCATAGGCCAATCTTTTGATACTTAGTTTGGCCTTTTGTTTCATTGTAGGTCCAGCCAATTCCTTCTTGATTAGATCACAAATATAATGGGAAGGCTATTATTTCTAGTTTCAGTTTAAAGTAGAACAAGAACCTGAAGTATTCAATGTTGTTTTTATAGAAATGATTGTCTTAGTTGCTTGCAGTGATAAGAATTGGCATAAACAAATTTGGGAACAAATATGGCTGACTTTTTGTTTATACGGATCATAAGATTACAGCTCAGTGTTCATGCTGTAGTCTCCTAGGTGAGAATATTCAAAATGCAAGGTCTTAATCTGGCATATCTTTTAAGTGGCAGGGGCATATATGAGAGTGTCAGGTTCATTATATCCACATTGGGAATGTTTTGTTTTTGAATGGAAACCTCTACGTTTTATAGGATGAGTTTTTTTATTTTTTAAAGATTTTATTTTTAAGTAATCTCTCTACCCAATTTGGGGCTCAAACTTAAAACCCCGAGATCAAGAGTCACATGCTTCACCAACTGAGCCAGCCTGGGTCCCCTATAGGATGAATTTTATAACTTGTTCTACTTTGTGGGTTTTGTGTGTGTGTGTGTGTGTGTGTGTGTGAGAGAGAGAGGGTGAATATGGACATTTTATCTTATTTTTGTGTATATTTATATTTGTTTTGCTCATTTTCTGCTCATCTCCTTTATTACTGTTTTCATTGTTTAATGTTTCTTACATCAATTTGTATGGGCATTTATGCTGTCAACACTTTCTCATTTTTCTTGCAGATGTTTCAGCTTTATTTTTATTTTGACCATGACTTTTCCTTTTTTATGTTTTTTTTAATGACTTTCCTTTTACATTACTGGTCTTTACTTTTTAATTTACAAGTAAATCCTTTGAAATTACCATCTTATAACCTTTGTCCTACCTTTATGGCTGCCTACTTATTTGCTGTCATTATTATTTGGCTAATTACTGGTCATTTAATATATCATTTCCATCTTATTTGTGTTAAGCCTTAAATTGACTTTTTCCTGAAGATCCTTACAAAGTAGCCAAAGTTTTTTATTGCTTTCTTAGGTAGGGAAATGGAAACAGAGAGAAAGGGGAAGAGAGAGAAAGGGAAAGCGGGAGGAAAGAGGGAACTAAGGGGAAAAGGAAATACTCATTTACCTGTCTCTGCTCATATTTTATATACACTGTTTAAATCATTATTGCCTTTTAATGTTTTTAACATATCCTTTTTTTTTTTTTTTAAGAGAGAGAGCATGTGCATGTGGTTGGGGTGGGGAAGGGCAGAGGGAGAGAGAGAATCTTAAGCAAGCTCCATGTTCAGTGCAGAGCCTGACACAGGGCTTGAGCTCACAACCCTGAGATCATGACCTAAGCTGAAATCAAGAGTCAGACGCTTAACCGACTAAGCCACCCAAGCGCCCCAGTATATCCTTTTCTAAACAAACTTATTGAAACATAAATACATACCAAAAAACCTGAAATCATAAGCAAACAGCTTACTGAATTTTCACAAAGTAATCACACCCATCTGACTAGCACAGAAATAGAGGTTTGCTAGGATATTAGAAGATCCCTCCTAATTCCTTCCAGTCTTTCCTCCCCACCAAAATTAACCACTATCCTGACTTTTTTTTTTTCTTTAAGATTTTATTTATTTATTTGACAGAGAGACAGCGAGAGAGGGAACACAAGTAGTGGGAGAGGGAGAAGCAGGCTTCCCGCCGAGCAGGGAGCCTGATGCGGGGCTCGATCCCAGGACCCTGGGATCATGACCTGAGCCGAAGGCAGAAGCTTAACGACTGAGCCACGCAGGCGCCCCAATCACTATCCTGACTTTTAACAGCTTTTTACCATTTTCACACTTCATAAAAATGGAACTATACAGTATATATTCTTTCATGTTTGTCTTTGTTTACTCATCATTATGTTTGTGAGATTGATCTGTGCTGTTGCATGTACTTGTAGATTACTCATTTTCATTGCTATACAGTATTGTGTTGTGACAATATGTTTTAATTTGCATAGTAATTCTGATGAACATTTGGATTCTTTCCAGTTTGGGCATATTAAAAATAATGTTCCTGTATTACAGGTTCTTAAAAATACCATTTTCTTTTTGAAAAGTAGTGAACTCTTATTGTAAAAATTTTGAGAAAATATACATTTGAGAAAAATCTCTTTGCTCAGAATTTTATTAGCTTGTTACTATGATATAAACTCATTATTATGCCTGAAAAATCACTAAAATACTCCCTAGGTAGAACCTAAATGGCATTGGCTTTGAGGACTTTTGGGAGAATATAGAGAAGGGTATGAAGGAACAACAGGTTGAGTATTTGTAACATAGATGTGTGTAGTTATATAAACTGAAATAAAGATACTAAGTAGAACCTCTCACTACCTTGTGCAAACAGAGTTTACTCATGACTATGCAAAGTAGAAAATGAGCTGTAGTGGAGATACCTAAGTGAAAGTAGACAATAGGAAAGATAATCACTTGTAAAGAAATCACCATTTTTCATTTATATATTTGAGATAGCTTAGATGTGCTTTTGTTTCCCATCTGTATAGGAAGTAATAAAAAATATTTAATCAGTGTAATAAGGTATAAGATTAGCAGCAAGGGAACATATGCAAAAAATGTTAACTAATTATGAGAATTTAATAATTAATAGTTACTATATGCCATGGGTTTGTTATTCAGTGATAAATGAATTGTTTCTGCCCTTGGGAAAGTTTAAGGTAAGAAAATAAAGAGAATAAAAAAATAGGAGGGTGCCTGGGTGGCTCAGTTGGTTAAGCGACTGCCTTCGGCTCAGGTCATGATCCTGGAGTCCCGGGATCGAGTCCCGCATCAGGCTCCCTGCTCAGCGGGGAGTCTGCTTCTCCCTCTCCCGCTCCCCCCTCCTGTGCTCTGTCTCTAAAATAAATAAATAAAATCTTTAAAAAAAAATAGGAAAATTTATGAATATGTATGTAACAACAATATTGAAAAAGTGTTAAGAAACAAGGAACAGATTACTTGGATAGAAAGTAAAGGATATAAATTAGATGAAGTCAGCATGGGTCTGATTTTTAACATGGTACCTAAAGGATGAAAGGAACCCAACTATGTAGAGAATGCAAGTTGGCAGTTCTGGGAGATTTAATAGCCAGTGAAAAGTGCTAAGAAATGGAAAGATTATTACATATTCTAGGAGCTGAAGGGAGGTTAGTGGGATAGGAATATAGGGAACAAAGGGGACAATGACTTGAGATGATATGGTAAACAAAAGCCATGTTATTCATGGTAAGATGTTTGTACATTATTCTGATTAAAAGGAGTAATCATTTAAAAATTTAAATGAAGATTCTCAGACTTTGATCTGCACCCAAATACATGATTACTTTAGAGATTTTTAGCTCATTTACTTCAACTGAGCTTTATTTTCTATCGTTTTTTTTCTATTATAAAGTTTTTATTTGCTGGTTTACTTTTTCTAGAATAAGAAGATAGCATGTATTTATCTTGTTTTCTTTCAGATTTAGAATCCAGATATGACACTAAAAAGTTATTTCAAGAAAAGGATATTTATGAAATGAATTTATCTCAGTGGGAGATAATGAGAAGAATTAGAAGTTGTGGCCTTGAAGACTCCTTTATCAGAAAAGATTATAAATATAAAAAGTTTGAGGGACAAGAAGGTCCTCAAGAGGGATATTTCAGGCAAGTGAAAAAAATGCCCAGTTACAGAAAACTCACATCTCTTACTCTGTATCAGAGAATTCATAATAGAGAGAAACCCTACGAATGTGGGGACTGTGGGAAGGCCTTTAGAGTGCGCCAACAACTTACTTTCCATCAGAGAATTCACACTGGTGAAAAACCCTATGAATGTAAAGAATGTGGAAAAGCCTTTAGACAGTGTGCCCACCTTAGTCGACATCAGAGAATTCATACTTCTGACAAACTCCTCGAATGTAAAAAATGTGGAAAGATCTTTACATGTGGTGCAGATCTTCGAGTACATCAGAGAACTCATATTGGTGAGAAGCCCTATGAATGTAAGGAATGTGGGAAGGCCTTTAGAGTGCGAGGACAACTTAATCTCCATCAAAGGATTCATACTGGTGAGAAACCCTATGAATGTAAGGAATGTGGGAAGACCTTTAGACAGTATGCACACCTTACACGACATCAGAGACTTAATATTGCTGAGAAGTGCTATGAATGTAAGGACTGTGGGCAGGCTTTTTTGTGTAGTACAGGCCTCAGAGTACATCACAAACTTCATACTGGTGAAAAACCCTATGAATGTAAGGAATGTGGAAAGGCCTTCAGAGTGAGACAACAACTCACTCTCCATCAGAGAATCCATACTGGTGAGAAACCCTATGATTGTAAAGAATGTGGGAAGACCTTTAGTCGTGGTTATCATCTGACCCTCCATCAGAGAATTCATACTGGTGAGAAACCTTATGAATGTAAGGAATGTCAAAAGTTCTTCCGTCGTTACTCAGAACTTATTTCACATCAGGGTATTCATATTGGAGAGAAACCCTATGATTGTAAGGAATGTGGGAAGACCTTTAGACTGTTCTCACAACTTACTCAACATCAGAGTATTCATTTTGGTGAGAAACCTTATAAATGTAAGGAATGTGAGAAGACTTTTAGACTGCTATCACAACTTACTCAACATCAGAGTATTCATACTGGTGAGAAACCCTATGACTGTAAGGAATGTGGAAAGGCCTTTAGACTTCATTCATCCCTTATTCAACATCAGAGAATTCATTCTGGTGAAAAACCGTACAAATGTAAGGAATGTAAAAAAGCATTTAGACAACATTCCCATCTTACCTACCATCAGCGAATTCATAATGTAACTAAATAATTATAGGAAAGCCTTCCACTGTGAATTTTGTGTTAAGGGGCATTAAAAGATAAATTCTAGGGGAAGTTTTTGAATATAGGAATCCCTTTTGCTTCATGCTTACAGCTAAGCTAAATAAGAGGTTTTATTTGAAGGAAAGGATATATTAATTTCATGAATTTATAGAAGCCTTTCCTCAGCATTAAAAACCATGTTAAACTTCAGGAAACTTGTTCTAGAAAGAAACTCTTAAAGGAGTAAATATAGAAGAGCTTTTGATCTTATTATATCACCTCTATCTTCCCATCTTCTTCCCATCTGTATAATATACATACGGAGGTTGCTAGGACACTACTCATTCCAAAAATGATAATTGAAAGGAAAGTCATTTAGCCTGCATTTCCTATTGAACTGTATTTTAGGGCAACTAGAAGTTGATGAGTTAAAGTTCTTTTGTTAGAGTTTTGCAGCACACAATGAAATAATGGATCTAGGCACAATTCTCAGTAAAGGTTAAGACCAGTGTAGGTACCCACTGATCGATTTTAATCTCATGAAAAATAGGAAAAAACACCTTGTGCCCCCTAATGTGTTACAATAAGGCTTATGCATCTTGCCCAAAAATATTGAACCTGAATCTAAGCATCAAGATCTAACTTCCACTTTAGAGAAAATTTAGGGAACAGAAGAACATGACACAAGAAGCAGTTAAACTAATCTAAAATGTGGGTAATTCTACAAGAGGAATAACCTGGGTTCTCAAACAATAAAATGGCACTGAAAAAGGGGAGGCGGAACTCTCAGATATTAAGAGAGTCTGAAGAAATGCATACCAATCAAATGCAATGAATTAGATTCACAAGTTGAACAAACATGTAAAAAGGACATTTTTATGACAATTAGGGAAATGGGAGTATTGACAGTATTAGATAATATTTAAAAATTATGTTTTTGTTAGGTGTGATAATAGCATCGTGGTTATGTAAAAAGGTAAGTTTATACACAAGATGATAATGATGTCTGGAACTTTTTAAAAATGCTCATGCAAAAGGAAAATAAGGATGGATACAAAGTAATGGTAAGATGAGTCTTGGGTACATGGTTTTTGTTTATTTTGTTTTTGCTATTTTCTCTACTTTTATGTATTTCAGTTTTCCCGTAATATTATTTTAAAGGTAAAATTAGCTATGGAATTATAACCCAATTGAAGTAAATGATTTTTTTTAAATGACTACATATCAAAATTTGTGGATGTTGTCAAAGCTCTGCACATTGGGATATTAAATATGCTATACCATATTTGGGAAATAAAAATCGAGGGTCCAGATTTTATCTAGTTCACCTATTGCTACCTCTGTTATCATGCCTGTCCCACAGTACTTCATATGTTTAAAGAATGAGTTTAAAAAGCAATTACTACAACCAAATATGGAAATTAATGGAATAGACCTTCATTGTCTAATAAGATAGTTGCCAGCAGTATGTTGAGCACTCAAAATTGAGCACTTGAATTGTGGCTAGTTCGAATTAAAATGGTGGTAAGTGTAAAATACACATGAGGTTTTGAAGATTTAGTTTTTTTAAAAGAATGTAATATAATCTGTTTCTCCCAACATTTCTCTGCTGTGATACTCAGTGGGTTGCATTATTACATAATACAGAACCCAATTTCAGTGTCTTTCTGCTCCCAAGTAGCATGTTTGAATACTGAGGTCTTGGTTCTACCCTGAGTCATGCTTCCCGCCCCTCTCATGAAACACAGGTAACCTGTGTTTGCAGCTGAGTAGTTTTCTCAGACTGTTTTTAGCTCGTAGATGTTTTGGGATCCCAAGGCCCTTTCACCCTGTACTACGTCTGTCCCATTAAGTTCAAGCTTGCAATGCTGCAAGTAGTACACTTGTCTTAAAAACTGTATTTTCAACGAATTTTATTAGGGTTCACTCAGACAAAAGATCAACAGGCTTTTTTCTCTGTATTGGGCTCCCTATGAGGCTGCTGTGGAAAAATGACTGAAATTCTTAGAAGCCCTGTTGTATCACAGAAAGGATAATAACGTTCATCCTTATTCTGAGACTACATTTGGAGGACAGTACCATATATTTGATTTTTTTTTCCCTCTCAGGCCCAATCATAACTTTGAAAACACTTTGCTATCTGGAAACACTGCCATGGAACCCTTTATATATCCTTGAAATTCTACTTGAAATATGCACCAGTTGATATAATGAGTAAAATGTGATTTTTCTCTTTTCCTCTGTTACGATGGATTATCTTCAATGAATTTCCAAATATTGACCAAGCCTTACATCACTGGAATAAACTCCATTTGTTTGTAGTGCATACTTCACATATATGTAGTGCATAAATATATTGCTGGATTTGCTGTGACTGCTATGATGTGCTAATATTTTGTTGAGGTTTTTTTTGTTTTGAGGATTTTTGCATCAGTGTTCATGAGGATTACTGGCCTGTAGTTTTCTTTTATTCAACTGTCTTTGCCTCATTTTGCTAACATGGTGACGGAGGCCTCGTAAAATGGGTTTCGAAGTATTGCCTCCTTTCAGTTTCTGGAAGAGGTAGTGTAGAATCACTATTATTTAAATGTTTGGTAGAATTTTCCAGTGAAACCATTTGGGCCTTGAAATGGACTGAATGTATCCCCTCAAAATTCATGTGTTGACATCCTAACCCCTAATGTGATGACAGGAAGTGGAGCCTTTTGGAGGTAATTAAGTGATGATGATGGATCCCTCCTGATTGAGATTAGTCCCCTTATCAAAAGGATCCCAGAGAGCTCTCTTAGACTTTTCTGTCATGGGAGGACACAAGAAAATGGCAGTCTTTATTTTGGAAGAGGGTTCTTGCCAGAAACTGACCGTGCTGGCACACTGATGTCAGACTTGCAGCCTCAAGGAGTGTGAGAAATTTGTTTATAAACCACCCAGTCTATTGTACTGTATTATAGCAGCCCAAAATGAGTAAGACAAAAATTGGTACCAGAAGTGGGGTGTTAATGTAACAAATACCTAAAAATGTGGAAGTGGCTTTGGAATTGAATAATAGGTAAGGGCTGGGAGAGTTTTTAGGTGCATGCAAAAAATAAGGACATTAATGGTGATTTTGATGATGCTCAGAAAAGAAAGAGCTGAAAGAAAACTTCAATCTTAGAGAATATATTATTGACAGAATGTTGGTAGAAATACGGATGTTAAAGGCAGTACTGATGAGGTCTCGGATGGAAGTGAGAAACATGTTATTGGAAACTGGAGGAAAGGCAGTTGTTTTTATAAAGTGAAAAGAACTTGGTGAAATTATGTTCCGTGTAATGTTTTGTGGGAAGTAGAACTTGTGAGTAATGAAATTGAAGGTGTGGCTTGGCTCCTTCTGGCTGATTATAATAAAATGTAAGAAGAGAGAAATGACTTAACAATGGAATTTTTGAAACAGGTATTTGGAAAATTTTTAGCTGAATAGTTAATTGGTGTTAAAATGCTATTAAAGTGAGTGCATTGATGGGGCGCCTGGGTGGCTCAGGCGTTAAGTGTCTGCCTTCGGCTCAGCTCATGATCCCAGGGTCCTGGGATCGAGCTCCGCGGGAGGCCTGCTTCTCCCTCTCCCACTCCCCCTGCTTGTGTTCCCTCTCTCGCTGTGTCTCTCTCTGTCAAATAAATAAAATCTTAAAAAAAAAAATAATAAAGTGAGGGCATTGATTGGGAAAGAATGGGATCCTGTAAGATGGCATGGGGACAAGTGGGAAGGCTCTGATGTAGCTGGGCCATTGAGCTCCTAAATTCTGAGTCTTCCTTACCAGTGGAAGCAGCCTCATCAGCAGAAGTGGCCTTTCCACTCCTCGTGGCAGTGGCATCCCCACCCACAGTGGCATCAGCCTTTATATTCCCATCTTACGGAATTAACTATGCATTGCCTAAAGAAACTGTAATGACCTCCGTTGAGGCAGTGGCCATGCAAGGCAATAGAAGCCCCCACAACCACCCCCTTTTGTTTGCAGACCTATCACTAGACTCAAGTCCTAGCAGGCTCCTAAAAGTGCAGTGCAGAGTGTGACCCATGAGGAAGGGGTGCTACAGTCAAAAAGAACTACTTGAGTTTTCTAACTTATACAGACAAATCCGGGGAACAAGTGTGGAAATGGATACAGTGTTTGGCATTATAGTGGAAGGAAGATGATTGGAAATTTGGGCAGTGAAATCTGGGGAAGAGATAGGTGGATAGACCTCTCTGAATCAGGGCAAAAAAATTGAAGATACCCATGTCCCATATAAATGGGAGACCTCAGCAAAGGATTTTAATAATCAAGTAGATGGAATGGCCTGTTCTGTGGCTAACGACTTTTTCCCCCAGCCACCCCTGTCATTGTCCAATGGGCTTGTGAACAAAATGGTCATTTTGGCAGGGATGAAGATTATGCCTGTGATCAGCAACATGGACTTCCACTCACCAAGGCTGACCTGGCTATGGCCATTGCTGAGTGCTCAATCTGCCAGCAACAGAAACAAACACTGAACTCCCCAGTATAGCACCATTCCCTGGAGTGTTGAGCCAGCTACCTGGAAGCAGGTTGGTTACATTAGACCATCATGGAAGAGGCAGCATCTTAATCTTACTAGAATAGAAACTCTGGATGTGGATTTACTTTCCCTACATGCAAAGCTGATAAAACTACCATCCATGGACTTACAGAATGCCGTATCCACTGTCATGGTATTCCTCACAGCATTACTTCTGATCAGGGAACTGACTTCACAGCAAAGTAAGTGCAATAGTGGGTCCATGCTGATGAAATTCACTGGTCATATGTTTCCCATCATCCTGAAGCAGTTGGCCTGGTAAAATGATGGAATGACACTTTGAAGACTCAGTTATAGCACCAGCTGGGTATCAAAACGTTGCAGGCTGAGGCAGCATTCTCTGGAAGTCTGTATATGCCCTGAATCAGCATCTGATATATGGTTGTTTCTCCAATATCCAAGATTCAGGGATATGGGGGTCAAGGAGTGGTGTGAGATAATAGAAAATACATATATTGGTCTTTGCTCCTGGTTCCTGGCACAGAGCTTCTAAAACTTGTAATTTCCCAAGTAATAACACTAGGAGCATCTCTTGTTCTAATACTTGGTCTTGGACCTGGTTGCTGACACAGGGCTCTTGAAACGTTTGTGATTTCCTGGGTGATAGAAGTGCCTTTTGTTCTCATGAGGCAACTCTGGGTGGGCTACTGGATGGCTTCCAGTTGAGGACTGGCCCCTGAAAAGACCAAACCATGATTAGATGCTTGGAATTTTCAGCCCAGCCCTTTTCCCTTCTCTTGCGAAGTGGGGAGGGCTGGAAATGGGGTTAATGATCCATTGTGCCTAAATGATGAAGCCTCCATAAAAATCCCCAAGCTATAGGGTTCAGAGGGCTTTTAGGTTGCAAACATATCCCCACCAAAAGTGTGATGCACCCTAATTCCATGGGAATGGAAGTTCTTGTGCTTGGGGTACTCTAAGACTTTACCCTATGTATCTCTTCATCTGGCTTTTCATCTGTATCCCTTATCATACCCTTTAATAAACTGGTAAATGTGTTTCCCTGAGTTCCATGAGTTACTCTAGCAAATTAATTGAAATGGAGGAGAAGGTCATAGGAACATTCAATTTGTAGCCAAATCGGACAGAAGTTGTGGGTAACTTGGACACCTACTACTTGCAGTTGGCATCTAAAGAGGGGAGCAGTATTATGGGACTGAACCTTTAGCCTGTGGTATGATACTGTCTCCAGGCAGATAGTGTTAGAATTGCGTTAAATTGTAATACATCCAGGTGGTGTGGAGAATTACTTGGGGAAAAGGCCCACACATTTGGTGATCAGAAGTGTCAAAAGTGAGTGTTCTGTATGAGTAGTAAAGGAGACAAAAAGGGAAGAAACACATAGTAGGGGAAAACTGTGGGTTTTCCTTTACAGGTGGAAATGGGAATAATACCACTCACTATTACCCCCGTTGACCCACTAGCAAAATTTTTGCTTCCTGTTCCCATGACTTGATGCCCTGCTGGCCTGGAGGTCTTAGATCCAGAAGGCGGACTGTTTCCATCAGGAGGCACAACAATAATTCCAGTGAACTGAAAGTTAATACTGCCACCCAGCCACTTTGGCTTCCTCATACCTCTGATTCAACAGGCAAAGAATAGAGTTACAGTGTTGGCTGGGGCCATTAATCCTGACTATTAAGGAGAAATTGGGCTACTCCTCCACAGTGGAGGTAAGGAAGAGTATGTGTGGAATACAGAAGATCCCTTAGGGTGTCTATTAGTATTACTATGGCCCTGTGATTAAGATCAGTGGCAAACAACAACCCTTTCCAGTCAGGACTACTGATGACCCAGACCCTTGAAGCATGAAGTTTATGTCACTCCACCAGGTAAAGAACCATGATCATGTGACCAGTTATAGAAATGAGGAATGTAATGTCATGAGTATTCCTCATTTTGTTATGAACATGTGATTGCTTAGCCTTGTATTCTTCCCTTTCTTATTCCCTTATCATGTAGCTTTACATCATAGTATTCAAGCATTAACTTTATATAATATATTATTATTAATTTGCTGATAGATTTCTGTTTGGTATGTAATTTTATATCATCGTGCCTTGTCAAGGGGAGTAATCAACTGAGGCTTGAAAACTTCAATTTTTTATGTTCTATTATTTATTGGACAATTTCTTCCCTCATCATTGTTTCCAGTTGCCTGCTTCTGAAATACCTATATATGTGTATTATGTATAATACATATTTATAAATATATACTTACTATATGTAAATCTAGTATGTACAGAGACAGGAAAATGGCATAGAATACCATGCTATTATAATTATTGTTCCCTTTTTTTTTTAGATTTTATTTATTTGACAGAGACAGAGAGGGAACACAAGCAGGGGGAGTGGGAGAGGGAGAAGCAGGCTTCCCACTGAGCAGGGAGCCCGATGCGGGGCTCGATCCCAGGACCCTGGGATCATGACCTGAGCCGAAGGCAGACGCTTAACCGACTGAGCCACCCAGGCGTCCCTATTGTTGCTGTTTTAATGTCCTTTATATTTATTTTATTATTTTTTAAAGATTTTATTTATTTATTTGAGACAGAGAGGGAGAGAGAGAGCACATGAGTGGTGGGGAGGGGCAGAGGAGGAAGGAGAAGCAGACTCCCTGCTGAGCAAGGAACCCACCCTGGGGCTCAATCCCAGGACCCTGAGATCATGACCTGAGCTGAAGGCAGATGCTTAACCAACTGAGCTACCCAGGTGCCGCAAGTTTAGCTTTTCTAATAATGCATGTAGTAATTTCTCACCATGGTCTTAATTTTGCTTTTTTAATAATGGCTAGTGATACTGAGTATTATTTCGTGTACTTATTTGTCATCCGCGAATCCTCTGCTGAAGTATCTCTTCATGCCTTTTGCCCATTTGCTAAATATATTTTTTTGTTGTTTTTTTTTACTGTTGAGTTTAGGGTGATTTATGTATTCTAGATATGAGTCATTTGTTGAATTATCTGGATTTGTTGGATTTCTGGTTGGTATGCAGATATTCTCTCCCAGTCTATAGCTTTTCATTCATTTAATGGTGTCTTAACAGAGCAAACATTTTAAATATTAATGATATCCAATATATTCATTTTTTCTTTTTCATCATGTTTTTGGTGTCATGTGTGATGTCATGCCACTACCAAGAATTAGGTCAAAAATATCTTCTCATGTTATCTTCTAAAAATTTTATACTTTTACAGTTTACATTTAAATCTACTATTCTTATGAGTTAAATTTTGGACATGATGTGATTCAGGTAGAGATTATTTTGCCTATATATATCCAATTACTCCACCATTTGTTGAAAAGACTATCCATCTTCCATTGTATTGCTTTTGCATTTTTGTCAAAAACCTGTCAGCCAAACTTGTGTGGGGCTATTTCTTTATCCTCTGTTCTGTTCCATTGACTTATATATCCAGTCCTTGCCACTATCATACAGTTCATTATTAGCTATGTAGTTAACCTTAAAATTGGGTAGAGGCATTCCTCTCCAAATAAATTTTAGAATGTTTTATAAAAAGTCTTGCTGATATTTTGATAGGAATTGTGTTTAATTCTGTATATTAGTTTGGGAAGAACTGACGTTTGTACTATGTTGAACTTCCAATCTATGAACAAGGAGTATCTCTCCCTTTATTTAGATCTTTGATTCCTTTCATTAGTGTCATGTATTTTCCTGCACACAAGTGCCGTACCTGTTTTGATTTGCACCTAAGTATTTAATTCTCGAAGCAGTTGTATATGATATTGTATTTTTAATTTGTTTCCATGTGTTCATTGCTAGTAAATAAAAATACAATAGATTTTTGTGTGTTGATCCAGTATCTTGTGACCCTGCTAAAACCACTTGTTTCTAGGTGTTCATATGTTACTTGGGATTTTTCTTTTTTTTTAAAGATTTTATTTATTTATTTGAGACAGAGAATGAGAGACAGAGAGCATGAGAGGGAGGAGGGTCAGAGGGAGAAGCAGACTCCCCGCCGAGCAGGGAGCCCGATGCGGGACTCGGTCCTGGGACTCCAGGATCATGACCTGAGCCGAAGGCAGTCGCTTAACCAACTGAGCCACCCAGGCGCCCCGAGATTTTTCTGTATAAACCATCATGTTATCTGCAAAAGGGAACAGTTTTAGGTACTCCTTTCTGAGCTGTATGTATTTTAATCCCTATTCTACCTTATTGTCCTGACTAGAATTTCCAATATTATGCTAAGTAGCAGTGGTAAGACTGGATATCCTTGCCTTATTCCCAGTCTTAAAGTATTCACTCATTCATCCTTAAGTACGATATTAACTGTAGACTTGTAAATATTCTTTACCAAGTTGAGGAAGTTCCCCATTTATTCCTATTTCTCAGAGTTGGTTTTTTTTTTTATTATGAATGAGTTATGAAGTTTGCCAAATATGTTTTCAACATCAAGTGATACAATCAAGTAATTTTCTTTTTTAGTCGGTTAATATCACATTGATTTTCAACAGTTTTGTATGCATAGAATAAACCTACTTGGCATGGTGAATATAATTCTTTATATGCTGCAATTAATTCTACCTGTTAGTATTTTGCTAGGGAGTTTTACAACCATATTCATGAGGCTTACTGATCTGTAGTTTTATTTTTTTGATTGTCCAGTTTTGGTATAAAGTTAATGCTGGCTTCATAGAATGAACACTGGCTTTTGTTAACATTACTACTCTGGTTCATAAGTGACCCTACTGTTTCTAGAAGAGATTGTGTATAATTGGAGTTAATTCTTCTTTAAATGTCTGGTAGTTCAACTGCTGATCACATGGAAATCTAAGAGTTTGTAGAATTCTTCAGTGAAACCATCTGAGCCTGGAGATTTCATTTTTGGAAGATTTTAAATTATTATTATTATTAAATTATAAATTCAGTTCTTAATAGGGCTCTTCAAATTATCTATTTCATAATGAGTAGTGGTAGTTTGTTTTTTCATTAAATTGGTCTACTTAATCAGATTCATTTGTGTAGAGTTGTTTTTCTTATATTTATGTCTTTGAGTCTGCAGGATGCCTAGGTGCTATCCCTTGTTTCATTCCTTTATTAGTAATTTGTGTCTCCTTTTTTTGTCAATCTTGCTAAAAATTAGTTCATTTTATTGATCTTTTCAAAAAATCAGCTTTTTGTTTCATTGATTTCCATTGTTTTTGTCCAGTTTCATTGGTTTTTGCTCCTATCTATATCATTTGATTCCTTCTGCTTGCTCTGGTTTTATTTTGCTCTTATTTTTCTAGTTTCTTAAGATGGGTTCTTAGATTATTGAAGCTTCTCTTTTTTTTTTTTTTTTTAAGATTTATTTATTTGACAGAGAGAGACACAGCGAGAGAGGGAACACAAGCAGGGGGATTGAGAGAGGGAGAAGCAGGCCTCCCGCTGAGCAGGGAGCCCGATGCGGGGCTCGATCCCAGGACCCTGGGATCATGACCTGAGCCGAAGGCAGACACTTAACGACTGAGCCACCCAGGCGCCCCGAAACTTCTCTTTTTTAATGCCAGCATTTAGTGTTATATATTTCCCTGTCAGCACTGCTTTAGCTGAATTCCACAAATTTTGATATGTTGTATTTTCATCAGTTCAATGTGTTTTTTTTTTTAATTTCCCTTGAGACTTCCTTTTAAAACCCATTGATTACTTAGAAACAGGTATAGTGCCCAAATACTTTGAGATATTCCTGTTTGTTACTTTTCTGCTGTTGATTTCTAGTTTGATTCCATTGCAGTCACAGAGCACATTCTGTATTATTCCAATTCTTTTAAGGTTTGTTAATTGGTATATCTTGGCATATGGTCCACAAGCACATGAAAAGAATGTGTATATTCTGTTCTTGGTGGAGTGTTCCATAAAAATTGATTATATCCTGTTAATGGTGTTCAGTTTTTCTATATCCTTGCTGATTTTGTCTTGTCCTTTCTGTTCCTACTAAATATTTTTGCTCTGAAGTATAAATTCCCTAAATTAATTAATGTACTTATTAATTAATTTATTTTTTAGAGGTGAGGGAGGGGCAGAGGGAGAGAGAGAATCTTAAGGGGGCTCCATGCCCAATGTGGAGCCTAACACAGGGCTGGATCTCACAACCCTGAGATCATGACCTCAGCCAAAATCAAGAGTCAGATATTTAACTGACTGAGCCACTCAGGCAGCCCAAGGGTAAGATGATAGACACTGTTAAAGGTATGTCCATGTTCTTTATAATCATAACTTTTTTTTTTTTAAAGATTTTATTTATTTATTTGACAGAGAGCACAAGTAGGCAGAGAGGCAGGCAGAGGGAGAGGGAGAAGCAGACTCCCCGCTGAGCAGGGAGCCCAACGCGGGGCTTGATCCCAGGACTTCAGGATCATGACCTGAGCCGAAGGCAGCCGCTTAACCGACTGAGCCACCCAGGTGCCCCTATAATCATAACATTTCTCACTGGAATGAATCTTCATGTTGAGCAAAATCTGAGCCACAACTAAAAGTTTCCCCACATTCCTTATATTCATAAGATTTACTGCTATTGTGAATTCTTTAATTCAGAGTAGTAAATGGATGTTTTCTACGTGTTGACATTTTTTCTATAGATAGTTTTCATTTGACAAAATATCTTCCTTCAGTTCCCTGTTGACCCTCAAACTCACTTTTGCTCTGCTATTCATTTCTCAAAATAGACCTTTAAGACCAAGAGTTTTACTTTTTTCTCTTATCTCCCATTAGAATAAACTGATTTCATAAGTGTTCCTTTATGGAGGTAACTTTTTGGTCTTATACCTGGAGAATAAGCCTGAAAGAAAACAAAAAAGCAAATAAAGATTATTTTCCAGTAGCCAGCAAAATGTACAATTTCTATCTTAAAAATAGGAAACAAAATGAAAACAATTCTTAGCAGAAGTAAATGACTTAAGGAACTTTACAATATAGCTAGGTAGCTTGAAATCAGAACAATATGAGCTTGGAGAACTATAAGAGATTATGTAAGATTGTGGTGATCTGAAATTTAGGTGTGGATCAGAATCATCTGGGGAACTTCTTACCAATCCTGCTATTTAGGTACCACCCCAGACCAAGTGAGTCAAACCTACAGGAGTTATTGGGCATCTAAACTTTTAAAAACCTCACTAGATGATTCTGATATAAATCAAAGTTTAGGAATCCCCCTTTAACAATTTTAATAAAAGTTTACTCTTAGAATAAAATCCAAACATGTTTCCATAGAACATAATACGGCTTTTGCTTACCTAAAGACCTTTTTTGAAGGAACTGTCCTCATTACTGTCTTAAGATGCTTGCTTCTGCAACTTCTTCCTAGAAACATCACCAAAGGCAAGGGAAGCAA
>NC_138384.1:38901149-38927369 GCF_054177405.1 Leptonychotes weddellii
ATCCCGGGACTCCAGGATCATGACCTGAGCCGAAGGCAGTCGCTTAACCAACTGAGCCACCCAGGCGCCCAGGTTAAACATTTCTTACAAAGAAATACTTGCCCTTCTGGCTGTAAGTAGGCCCGTGTTCTTTATTCTCATTAATAGCATCATATTTCTTTCCTTCACTTCATAGTTTTCAAATGCATATTCATTAGTTTGGGCTCTTTCCATAATTTGGCTACTGTTGATAATGCTAAAAACCAAAGAATCCAGTTAAAAAATGGGTAGAAGACAAGAACAGACATTTTTCCAAAGAAGACATACAGATGGCTAACAGACACATGAAAAGATGCTCATCACTCATCAGGGAAATAAAGATCAAAACTACAATGAGATATCACCTCACAGGTTCACTCTTCATTGGTGAATTTAAAACATATGAATGAGGGCGCCTGGGTGGCTCAGTTGGTTAAGCAACTGCCTTCGGCTCAGGTCATGATCCTGGAGTCCCTGGATCGAGTCCGGCATCAGGCTCCCTGCTCGGCAGGGAGTCTGCTTCTCCCTCTGACCCTAACCCCTCTCATGTGCTCTCTTTCATTCTCTCTCTCTCAAATAAATAAAATCTTTAAAAAAAATAAATAAAACATATGAATGAGAATTTAAAGCACAGGAAGAGTAAAAACAAGTGGCCCAAATGGTCAGTTAATGAAATCAACCAAGATCTCTAAGACAAAGGAGCCTTGGGGAGAGGGGCGGCTAGCTGTTTATCATGTCCAAGATAGGTCTTAGAAGTGGATGTCTTGGCAATCAAAGCTTAAGTCAGGCCCTTTTACAAAAAAGAAAAACCAATTATCAGGGCTTACATACACTACATAAACTATGAACAACATGATATTGATAAAGACTTCACAGAAAAGAAGAGATGGGATTAAAGAAAAGTGATAGGATTACAGAATACTTAATTTAGAGTAGCCTCAGGATCATAGCAAATAAAGAAACTTGATAAACAGTAGAAAGATATCCTACTGACTCATAAAAACTCATACTGACAGCTTCCTCTATTGACAGGCAGCAGTAGTAATTGAAAGCTAAATCTGGAGCCAAGCTGTGTAAGTTCAAATCCTGCCTCTGCCATGTATTGACTAGAAGACTATAGGTAAACTACTTAAATTCTCTGGGGCTTAGTTATACATTTGTCCAAACCCATAGAATATACAGCATCAAGAGTGAATTGTAATGTAAACTATAAAATATACTTTAGGTGACAATGACATACCAATGTAGGTTCAATTATAAACAAATGTACCATTCTGATGGGGGACATTGATTATGGGAATCTATTCATGTGTGGAGGCAGAGAATATAAGGGAAATTCTATACCTTCCTTAATTTTGCTGTGAACCTAAATTTAAAAAAATACGGTCTTAGTTAAAAAATTAAACCACAAAAACCACCTTCATCGTGCATGCTATAAAAGAAAAAGACAGCTGAATTTCGTTTCAGAGCCATAATTTGCCCAACTCTGACATATATTCTTATTCTTAAATATCTTTTTCTATCTTTTCACTGTCTTTATTTTTTTTTTAAGATTTTTATTTATTTGAGAGAGAAAGAGTGAGAGAGGGGAGGGTCACAGGGAGAAGCAAACTCCCTGCTGAGCAGGGAGCCGGATGTGGGGCTCGATCCTGGATCCCAGGACTCTGGGATCATGACCCGAGCCAAAGGCAGACGCTTAACCAACTGAGCCACCCAGGCACCCCTCACTGTGTCTTTAGATCTAAAGTGAGTTTCTTAAAGACATGTTTGGTTCATGGGTCATTGTGCCAATCTCCACCTTTTAATTGGTGATTTTAATCAACTTACATTTAATGTAATTACTGATAATAAAGAACTTATTTTTGCCATTTCTCTTTTCTATAATCTTAAATTTTTTGTCTCCTATATATAATTTCTTTTATGTCATAACTTTTTGTTCCTCCATTATTGCCTTCCTTGTGATTGTTTCTAGGGTAGCATTTTGATTCCCTTCTCATTTGTTTTTCTATTTTTAGTTTTTCTCTTTATTAGTTTCCCTGGGGATTAATATTACATCTTATAACGATGAAGTTTGAGTACTGACTTAGTTTCAATAGTGCACAAAACTGTTTCTTACAGATGCATTCCCATTTTGTCGTTATTGTCACGTTAACATCTTTATACATTGTGCCCATCAACAAAGATTTATAATTATTGTCTTATGCATTTGGCCTTACCATATATGAAAAAAAAGAGTAGTTCTAAGCCAAAATACAATAATACTGGCTTTTATATTTACATACGTATTTACCTTTTCCAATGTTCTTTCCTTCTTCATATGGATTCAAATTACTATCTAGAGTCCTTTCATTTCAGCATGAAGGACTCCCTTTAGCATTTCTTGTACAGCAGGTCTACCTGTAATGAGTTCCCTGTTTGTTTTTTTTTTCTGTAAATGCCTTAATTTCTCCATTTTTGAAGGATAATTTCCCCAGATATAAAGTTGTAGGCTGATAGGCTTTTTCTCCCTTTAATTGTGGACTTAAAATAGGTTATTACACTGCCTGTGGCCTCCATGATTTCTGAAGAGAAATTTGTTGTTAATATTATTGAGGATCTTCTGTACATGAGAGGTTTCTTTCTTGTTGCTGTCAGTGTTCTCTCTTTGTGTTATAGTGTGCATCTCTTTGAGTTTATCCATCCTGAAGTCTGTTGAGCTTCTTGAATGTGTAAATTCATGTCTTGTATCAGATTTGAGAAATTTTGGGCCACTGTTTCTTCAGATATTCTTTCTGCACCTTTCTCCTTTCTTTCTGGGACTCCCATTATGTACTTACTAGTACTTTTGATGGTGTCCCACATTTCTCAGTCTCTGTTCATTTTTCTTCATTCTTTTCTCTTTCTGAGCTCTTCAGACTGGATAATCTTAATTAATTGGGTATATATCCAAAGGAAATGAAATCATTATCTCAGAGATATATCTGCACACCCATGTTCGTTGCAGCATTATTCACAATAGCCAAGAGAAGGTAACCAACTTGTTTGTCTACCAATAAGTGGATAAAGAAAATGTTACATATACAAGTATATAACATATGCATATGTTTATCATATGTATATATAACACATTTCCTGTATATATAGATATAGATGCACATACCCACATAGTGGAATGTTACTCAGCCATAAAAAAGAAGGAAATCGCCATTTGAGACAACATGAATGATCTTTGAGGGCATTATTCTAAGTGAAATAAGTTAGATAAAGACAAATACTGTATCATCTCACTTATTTGTGGAGTCTTAAAAAAAAACTCATTGAGGGCGCCTGGGTGGCTCAGTTGGTTAAGCGACTGCCTTCGGCTCAGGTCATGATCCTGGAGTCCTGGGATCGAGTCCCGCATAGGGCTCCCTGCTCGGTAGGGAGTCTGCTTCTCCCTCTGACCCACCTCCCTCTCATGCTCTCTGTCTGTCATTCTCTCTGTCTCAAATAAATAAAAAAAATAAAAATCTTTAAAAAAAATAAAAAAACAACTCATTGAAACAAAGAGTAGATTAGTGTTTGCCAGGGCCTAGGGCATTGGGAGAATGGGGAAGTATTGTTAAAGGGTACAAACTTCCAGTTAGGGGGCGCCTGGGTGGCTCAGTCGTTAAGCGTCTGCCTTCAGCTCAGGTCATGATCCCAGGGTCCTGGGATCAAGCCCCACATCAGGCTCCCTGCTCCGCGGGAAGCCTGCTTCTCCCTTTTCCACTCCCCCTGCTTGTGTTCCCTCTCTCACTGTGTCTCTCTCTGTCAAATAAATAAAATCTTAAAAAAACAAAAAAACTTCCAGTTAGAAGATGAATAAGCTCTGGATATCTTATATCCAGCTTGGTGACTATAGTTAACCATACTGTATTGTATACCTGAAAGTTGTTAAAGTAAATCTTAAATGTTCTCTCACACATGCACATACGTAAAGCACTGTGAGGTAATGATGTGTTAACTACCCTTATGTGGTAATCATTTCACAATATTTACATATACCAAATCTTCACATTGTACACCATAAATTTACACAATGTTATATGTCAAACATATCTCAGTGAAGGTGAAGGGAAAAAAAATCAATGATCCAGTTCTTTCCTAGAAGTCAATAAATGAAGGAAAATGGCATGGAGTTAAATGGTATTCTACATGATGTTAGCATTTGCTTCATTTTCTCACCTACAAGTGCCAACAAATTAAAGTTTACATTGTCATTGTTCCTAGTCTACAGAAAGCTGAGGGGGACTGACTCAGAATTACCACATCATAGTAACAGGTAAAATTTTCTGAGCTTTTAGTATGTGCCAGGGGCTGTTCTAAGGAATTTACACTATTAACTTATCTAACCCTCCTAATAATTTGATGAGGTAGGTAATCCTGTTTTACAGTTAAGAAATGATGGCACAGACACTTTGGAAGATAGTTTTGTGGTTTCTTACAAAACTAAATATACTTTTACCATACAATCCAGTAATGGAAACTCCTTGGTATTTACCCAAAATAGCTGAAAACTTACGCCCACATAAAAACCTGCACACAAATATTTATAGCAGCTTTATTCTTAATTGCCAAAACTCAGAAGCAACCACAATGACCTTCAATAGGTGAATGGATAAACTGTGGTACCTCCTGACAATAGACTATTACTCAGCGCTAAAAAGAAATGAGCTACTCAAAGACATGAAAGAAACTTAAGTTCATGTTACTAAGTGAAAGAAGCCAATCTGAAAAAGGGTACGTATGTTCTGATTGTGACTATATGACATACTGGAAAAGGCAAATCTATGGAGATAGTAAAAAAAAAAAAAAAATCAGTGGTTGTGTGGGGTGAGAGGAGATGAACAGGCAGAACAGGCAGAGCACAATTTTTAGGGTAATGAGAATACTCTTATGACATTATAGTGATGGATATATATCATTATACATTTGTGCAAACCCAGAGAATGTACAACACTAAGGTACAACACTAAAGTAAACTATGGACTTTGGGTTATTGTGATATGTTAATGTAGGTCATCCTTGGTAAAAAAAAAAAAAAAAAAGTGTTACCACTCTGGTGGGGGATGTTGATAATGGGGTAAACTACGTATGTGTCAGGGGGTGAATGGGAAATCTCTGTGCCTTCCTCTCAATTTTGTTGTAAACCTAAAACTGTTCTTAAGAAAAAAAAACCCACGGGGCGCCTGGGTGGCTCAGCCATTAAGCGTCTGCCTTCGGCTAAGGTCATGATCTCAGGGTCCTGGGATCGAGCCCCACATCGGGCTCCCTGCTTGGTGGGAAGCCGCTTCTCCCTCTCCCACTCCCCCTGCTTGTGTTCCCTCTCTCGCTGTGTCTCTCTGTCAAATAAATAAATAAAATCTTTAAAAAAAAAAGAAAAAAGAAAAAAACCCCACAAAAGTCTTAAAAAAAACTAAGGCAGGGCGCCTGGGTGGCTCAGATGGTTAAGCGTCTGCCTTTGGCTCAGGTCATGATCCCAGGGTCCTGGGATCGAGTCCCGCATCGGGCTCTCTGCTCCTTGGGAGCCTGCTTCTCCCTCTGCCTCTCTCTCTCTCTGTCTCTCATGAATAAATAAATAAAAATATTTAAAAAAAAAAAAAAAAACTAAGGCAAGGAGAGGTTGAGTAAACTACCTAAGCAGTTCACAACTTAGCAAGTGTTAGAGCCAGGATTTTAACCCAGGAATTGGATCCATATTCTTAAGTATTATACCACACTGCTCATACACCACACAATAATGTGGCCTGAAACAAAGTCATGCTGACAAACCAGAAATTAGACCTGGCTAGTGCCACAAAAATCCCCTTATGGATTTGTGGGTGGGGTGGCAGGAGGATCTCTGCCCTAGTTGAAACAGATCTCTCAGCTTGAACCACCAATTACATACCTACTCTTTTTTTTTTAAGATTTTATTTGCCAGAGAGAAAGAGAGGGAGAATACAAGCAGGGGGAGTGGCAGGCAGAGGGAGAAGCAGGCTGCTTGCTAAGCAAGGAGCCCAATGTGGGACTCGCATCCCAGGACCTGAGCAGAAGGCAGACGCCCAACCATCTGAGCCACCCAGGCGCCCCTACATTCCTACTCTTAAAAGCCTCCCAAAGCGAAGTCCTTGTCATTGATTGAAATATCTTGCTTTCTAACTCAAACCTATATAAGACTACCTGGTGTGTGATTCCAGGTAGGTACCTTCTCTTCTTTAACAAATCACCGCCTAAAATAATGGTCTAATTATCCTCCAGAGATGTATTTCTATACCGTAAGAATGCTTGATAAAAGAGAGCCAACAGGAAGAACTGAATGATTTGCAAAATGTAAATGATTAACCGGATGGATAAGTGGGTGCACCGGGAAGTGGGCTTTACCCCCAGGACCTCTGACTTTCTCTTCGTAAGGAAGACTTAGAGGTAAATCAAGAGATACTTACCGGGGCAGAAGTTTCAGGAGGACACCAGATGTTTCTGTAAACTGAAAAAATGAAACGCGTTTCAAGGAACAAAGAAGAAACACAAACGCACCTTGAGTCTGGTTTTAGATGTACAGCAGCCATTCTCCCCGTCTCGTGCCTTCGGTGCACAACGGCAGGCCTGACGTAAAGGGACGCGGGAGACATCTGGCTCTTTTTGAAGTTTGGTCACAACCCAACCTCTTACGACCATCCCCGCCCCTCGCTTCTTCATGCATCTGCAAAGAGAAGGTAGAAGACGACGAGAAAATCTGGATTCGCAGCTCTGGGTACGCTGTAGTTCTGACACCGCAGGTGGCCACCCCCGAGGCCAACTATCGCCTCACTCTGTCCAGAACTATTCTATGGATCCTTCCAGCCCTAGCGGCCCTCGTCCAGTCCAAGTCCCGACTCTACGCCGGAGACCTTCTTTCTGGGGCTCCACCTCCGACCTTCTGCTCTGGCCTTTTCTCCGCAGCCAGGCCCAGCACGCCGAGGCGTGTACTGAAGTGCGCGGGGCCTCGGCATCGCATCCAGGCGGTAGGCCGCGCGCACAAGCCCTACCCCGAATCAAGTTCTAGCCGCTCCATCCAGCTCAACCCGCGCACCAGCTCTGCGGAACCCAGGAGGAAAAGTACAGTGACACCAAATTCTGGGTCAGGCACTGACCGCCCCCGGAGCAGTCGGGTCCGCAGAATCCCGCCTGTCGCGCCCCGCGCACGGCTCTCCGAGAACCGCCCGGGGCTCCGGGAAGTGCGCGTCTCGGGCCAAGTGCTCAGGCGCGCGGGTCAGACTGAGTCCCACGCCTCTTCAGAGCGCGGAGGGGGCGGTGGGACGCCAAGGCGAGCGGGAATCGGACCCGGGAGCGACTGTCGGGACTAATTAGGGCCCGGTACCCTATAGGAAATGTCGCACAAGGCCCTGACAAGTCGAGAACTCCGGCTTTCGTTCCACTGGTTATGGGCTCCGCGCCCCGCCGCCCCAGCGCGGTACCGCGGTTTCCGGAGAAATCTACACACAGTCAATAGTCCGCGGGGGAGTGAGGCCGCTCGCTGTGCCTCTTCCACAGGCGGAGGAGGCTGTTGGGTTCGGGACCCCGCGGTAAAGCCCGTCTGGGGCTAGGATTCCGGAGCGGGCTTGTTTCGGTGCGTGCGGCTGTTCCCGCGCGTAGACGGGGCACTGCGGTAACTCCGCAGAAAATGTACGATTATGCCCCACTTTGATGCCGGAATGTAGGAGCCTGTGCTTGGTTAGTGGAGTGCCTGAGACTGTGTGTATCCGTGAATGCGGCTGTGCCTCACCGTGCATTATTTCTGGGATGGTTCTGAGAGGCCAACGCCTCTGGTTATTGTTTTCCACGCCTGTGGCTCACGTTGCTGCTGTGCTTGTGGGTCACACTGGGTGTGTGACATTTTGATAACCGCACGCTGGGTAAGTGTGCCATCAGGATTGTGACTCAGGCAATTAGATAAGTAAAATAACTTCAGGCATACATATTGGAAAGAAGGAAGCAAAATTATCATTACTTACAGGGGATAGCATCATAAGAATGTATACCTGGACCCATAACAAAATGTTGAAATGAGGACTTCATAACATGCAGAGGAGTAAAAGCTGTATATATATTTATTTGTATATGTATTTGTATATGTATTATATATATTTGTGTATATATATGTGTCAATTATATTTTTTCTCCTTTACGTGTATTTCACGATTTCTTCCTGCTCTTGGATATGAAGTCTTGGATGAGCCCAATAACTTCTGCAGTCACTCAGATTAAAAAAAAAAAAAAAAAGTCCTTTTAACTCTTTTTGTTAAAAGATAGTCTCATTTTAGTGGTAAGTAATTAAAACATCTGGTTTTATTTATTTTTTTTATATATTTATTTATTCATGAGAGACAGAGAGAGAGAGAGAGAGAAGCAGAGGGAGAAGCAGGCTCCCAAGGAGCAGGGAGCCTGATGCGGGACTCGATCCCAGGACCCTGGGATCATGACCTGAGCCGAAGGCAGACGCTTAACCGTCTGAGCCACCCAGGCGCCCAAAACATCTGTTTAATAATCAAAACTTCAGACTTCATTTAAAGCAAGAACTCCCACCTGCCCTTTCCCTGACACACCTCCAAATATGGCTATTCATAATTACTGGTTAAAGCAGTATTTGGTATTTATATACTGATTATGTAAATATTTTTGTGCTTTAGAGTCAAATACATTTTTTACACAAAGGTTCCTTTATCCTGGATTTAACTACCTTGTTTTTGTGCATATGTACCTTGTCTGTGTTCCTATTGCTACCCTTTTCTAAATGTCATTACCCCCAAAAAGTGTCAAACTCTCAGCAGTGATTTTTCCAAACACTCAAACTTATTTGATACCGCCCCCCCCGCCCCCCACTCCCTTCCACAGCCATGATTTTTGTAACTCCAGTCAGGATTTCAGAGTTTCTGTACAGCTTCCCTTCTTGCTTTGTCTGAATTGAATTCCTGTTTCCTGAGTCTTGTTAATTTGGCGTATTTCTCATTTTTGCTGACTGCCTTTCTCCAACAGCATCCTTAAAATGCATGCCTTTGAGGTAAATGGTTTGGGTTTTTGTTTTGTTTTGTTTTTTTGACTGTTTGAAAATGCTTTTATTGTAATCTAACTTACCGCCTGGGGTGAGAATTCTCTAACTCAGAATTTGAAGACCTAACTTGATACTGTTAGAGTAGCTAACATTGCTTTTATAAAGACTCTCCTCATCTGTTTTCTGTTTCTTTGTGTGTTATCTGTGTTCCTAATCTTCCTGGAATGTTTAGGGTCAACTATATCATCAATGTACTAAAATTTCATAATTTCATTCCTTGGTGTGGATCTTTAAAATTTTTTTATGCTGCATATCAGGTGAGTATTTTTAATCTAGACACGTACTTCTGGGCAATTTTTTTTCTTTCCTTCCTCTCTCACTGAAATTTATTTATTTTTCTTTTCTTTTTCTTTTTTATTTTTTTAGATTTATTTTTTTTTTTTTTTTTGAGACAGAGAGAATGAGAGAGAGAGAGCACATGAGAGGGGGGAGGGTCAGAGGCAGAAGCAGGCTCCCTGCCGAGCAGGGAGCCCGATGCGGGACTCGATCCAGGGACTCCAGGATCATGACCTGAGCCGAAGGCAGTCGCTTAACCGACTGAGCCACCCAGGAGCCCCTTCTTTTTATTTTTTTAAGATTTTATTTTTAAGCAATCTCTACACCCAACATGGGGCTCAAACCCACAACTGCAAGATCAAGAGTCACACACTCCACTGACTGAGCCAGCCAAGCGCCCCTCACTGGAATTTATATTATTAGATGGAACTCCCATAGTGTAAGCTTCTATATGTTTTCCTCCTATTTTCTCTGTATCTTTTTATTCAACTCCAGAAATTTTGTTAACTTTATCTTCCAATTCTATTTAGTTTTTAATTACTCATCATATTTTTAATTTCCTAGAACTCTTTCTTGGTTTTAATCTTTTTCTTCTTTTTTTTTAAAAAGATACATTTATTTATTTGAGAGAAAGAGCACAAGAATGTCCAGCAGACTCGCAGCAGAGTGCGGGGCCTGACTCGGGCTCAGTCCACAATCCTGAGATCTTGACCTGAGCCGAAACCAAGAGGTGGACACTTAACCAACTGAGCCACCCAGGCACCCTTAATCTTTTTCTTCTACATAGTATCTTATTCTTCATGGATGCAGTATTTTCTCTGATATGTATATAATTATATACATCTTGACATAATTATATATAGTATACATACTATGTTCATTATATTAAATTCATAATTATATGAATACTATGTTATATGTTTATATTATGCATAGGATGTATATTACATTCAATAGTTCAATTATTTATTTATATATTTATTTCTTTAAAGCTTTCTTGGTTCGGTATTGTCCTGTTTATTTTCTTGCTTTTCGTAATTCTTTGAGTTGTGTTCTGTGAATTCCTTGACCTGAACTAAAAATACAATTCTATTTCATATTTTCACTTTATTTCATTTTGAGCCCATTTATTAACTTAAAATTCTATGCTCAAGTATATATATGAACATAAGTACAGTTGAATGAATAAAAATAACAAACTCCTGTAGACTTACCATTCAGTTTAAGAAAAAGAGTATTATCGGGGTGCCCGGATGGCTCAGTTGGTTTAGCGTCAGACTCTGAGTTTCAGCTCTGCTCATGATCTCATGGGTTGTGAGACTGAGCCCCATGTCAGGCTCCGGGCTCAGCAGGGAGTCTGCTTGAGAATTCTCTCACTCAACCTCTCTTCCCACCCATGTTCACGTGTACGTGCACGCTCACTCTCCCTCTCTCTCTCAAATAAATAAATAAATCTTTAAAAGAAAAAGATAGGGGCGCCTTGGTGGCTCAGTCGTTAAGCGTCTGCCTTCGGCTCAGGTCATGATCCCAGGGACCTGGGATCGAGCCCCACATCGGGCTCCCTGTTCAGCGGGAAGCCTGCTTCTCCCTCTCCCACTCCCCCTGCTGTGTTCCCTCTCTGGCTGTGTCTCTCTCTGTCAAATAAATAAATAAAATCTTAAAAAAAAAAACATACCGTGGGCCATAAAACAAACCTCAACAAATTGAAAAGCACTAAAATCATATACAAGTTGCTCTAGTCAAACTAGAAATCAATAACAGAAAGATAACAGGAAAGTAAACAACATACTTCTAAATAATCCATAGGCCAACTTCCATAGGAAGCTTCAGAGGAAAATGCATTAATCTGAGTGAAAATTAAAATATGGCATATCAACAATTTGTCTGACATAGCTAAAGCACTGCTGAGAGAGAAATTTAAAGCATTAAATGCATACATGAGGAAAGAGGAAATGTCTCAAATTAATAGTCTAAGCTCCCACTCAGAAACCTAGAGAAGAAGAGGAAAATAACCCCAAATCAAGTAGAAAAAGGGAAATAGTAAAGACAAGTGGAAATCAAAGAAAACAAAAACAATAGAAAAAAAATCAGTTAAACAAAAAACTGGTTTGGTGAAGAGATGAATAAAATTCACAACTATTTAGGAAAAAAGGCACAAAATATAAACATCAGGAATGATATATCACTATAGATTCTGTAGATCTCAGAAGGATAATAAGGAATAATATGAACAATTCTACACATTTTAATTTCACAACTTAAGTAAAATAGACCGTTTCTTGAAAAAGCATAAACTGCCAGCTTATAAAATATAAAATAGATCATTTGAATAGCCCTATAACTAATAAGGAAATTGAATTTGTAATTTAAAAACTCACAAAAAAAATCTACAGGCCAGATGGTTTCACTGGAAATTTACTAACATTTGAAAAGAATTAGCAGCAATTTTATATAATCTCTTCCAGAAAACAGAAGAGGGAACACTTCCTAATTCATTTTATGGCGGTAGTATTATCCTGATACCAAAACCAGACAAAGACAGAGGGGGAAAAAAAAAAAGAAAGAAAAACTGCAAACTACTATCCTTCATAAATACAGTTGCAAAAATATTTAACAAAATATTACCAAATAGAACTCAGCCATCATCTTTCTATCTATCTATCTATCTATCTATCTATCTATCTATCTATCTATCTATTGTAATGTATAGAATATTACCAAATAGAATTCCGATACAGAAGAAGAATTATACAACATAACCAGGGGTGCAATGCTGGTTCAATATTGGAAAATCAGTGTAAACCATCATATAAAAAGTTTAAAGAAGGCCCTGGGGGCACCAGGGTGGCGAAGTCGGTTAAGCGTCTGCCTTCAGCTCAGGTTATGATCTCTGGGTCCTTGGATCAAGCCCCACAGCGGGCTCCCTGCTCAGTGGGAGTCTGCTTCTCCCTCTCCCTCTGCCCTTCCCCCTACTCGTGCTCTCTCTCTGTCTCTCTCAAATAAAAAAATAAAATATTAAAAAAAAAAGAAGGCCCTGAATGTCTAAAGCAATCTTGAACAACAACAACAACAACAACAAAAAAACAAAACTGGAGGTATCACAATTCCAGATTTCAAATTATATTACAAAGCTGTAGTATTCAAAATAGTATGGTACTGGCACAAAAATAGACACATAGATCAATAGAACAGAATAGAAAACCCAGAAAAAAAAAACATAACTATATGGTCAATTAATCTTTGACAAAACAGGAAAGAATAAGCAGAAGAAAAATAGAGTATCTTCATGTCCTTGTGGTAGGCAAAGTTTTTAAATAGAATGAGACATCAACAATAAGTAAAATATTAATAAACTGAACTTCATTTAAATTAAAAGCATCTGTTTTTCAAAAGACAGAGTGAAAAGGCAAGCCATAGCCTGGAAAAGATACCTACAGTACATATATCCTACAAAGACCTCATACCCTAGTATGTACAAATACCTATGAATAAATAGAAAAAAAACCCCACAAACTGATTTTAATAAAATAGTCAAAAGTCAAACAGGCAGTTCAACAGAGACATTATTCAAATTATTGGCACATGAAAGGATGCTGAAGTGAGCATTCATCAGGGAACAGATTAAAATCACTCTGAGATACCACTACCCACCTACTAGTATTGTAAATTAAAAAGGCTGACAATACCAAGTACTTAAAAGGATATGGAGCAACTGGAACCCTTTACATTACTGATACAAGTGTAAACTGACACAACTTTGGAAAATGATTTGGTGGTATCTCCACAGATAAATATAAACCTACTTTATGAGCCACCTATTCCACTTTGGATTCCTAATAGAAATGAATGCTATGTCTACCAAAATATATAAGATTGATCATAGATTTATTTATAAGAAAAAACTGGAAACCCACACAAATATCTATTAATATAGAATGAATAGATTGTAGCATGATTTAGAGTACTGAGCCAGCAGACAAAATATGGCCCATCACCTGTTTTGATATGGCCAATGACCTAAGAAAAGTTTTACATTTTTAAATGGTTGAAAAAATAAAAATAAGAGTATTTTGCAATATGTAAAAATTATATGAAATTCAAATTTCAGTGTCCATAAATAAAGTTTTATTGGAATACAGCCACACTCACTTTTTTACATATTGTCTATGGTTGCTTTCATGCTGGAATAGCAGGGTTGAGTAGGTGTGACAGAGAACATCTGGCACACAAAACCTAAAATATTTACTAGCTGGCTAAAGAAATTTTTGCTACATTCAATAATAAGGACTCATCTCAGAGTCTTAATGTTGACAAAAACATGCCAGACACATATCATTACACTGATTGCATTCAAATGAAGTTCAAGAATACACAAAAGTAATCCATGGTGTTAGAAGTCCAAATAATGGTCACTTCTGAGCGGAGTCAATGTTTACAAGGGAACATTCTGGCATCTTGGAAATAAATGTTCTCCATCTTGATCTGTGTGTGGTGATTGCCTGTGCATGCAAAAATCATGGAGATGTATATGTAATATTTATGGACTTCCTCTAAATTATTCCACTAAAAAAAAGATTAAGACTGAATTTGCATTTTTTATCTCTCTCTTTTTTAAATAAAGATTTTATGTATTTATTTATTTGAGAGAGAGAAAGCACAAGCAGGGCAGAGGGAGTGGGAGAAGCAGACTCCCCGCTGGGCAGGGAGCCCCATATGCGGCTCGATCCCAGGACCCTGAGATCATGACCCGAGCTGAAGTCGGACACTTAACCAACTGAGCCACCCAGGCACCCCCATCCCTCTTCATTTCACTATAAAACTCATTTTTTTCAAATTATTTGCTAGATGAAATTAGTTAAGTTTCTCCCCCTCTAAATCTTGAAAGGAAATTGATGCTGCAGGCTGCTGTGTTCAATTTAGGTCGCCACATATAACTGCTTAAATTTAAATGTATTAAAATTAAACAAAATCACTAATTCATTCTTCAGTCAAACTAACCATATTTAAGAGGCTCAACAGCCATAAGTGGCTAGTGGCTACTGTTCTGGACAGTGCAGATACAGAACACAGAACCGAGTTTTGCAGAAAGTTCTATTGGACAGCAGTGCTCCAAAACGTTACACAAAGGTTAAACTCATTTTACAGGTGAGGAAACAGAAGCTTAGAGATACCACTATTACACAGTGCTGCATACACTTCTTTTCCCACATTCACTGCTACAGGTGAGCTCTCAACATATCATTCATTTAACAAGTCTAATTCAAAATTCATAACCATGCAAAGAAAAGGTTTCTTTGTTATAAGTTATAAAATACTTAGTTGCAGACTGTCTGATCAATCCCAGACAGCACCCTTATACTCACACCGTCCCGAGACGCTCTCACATAACCCCGAATGGATCACACGCTTATCCACTAATATCCCTCTCACAGTTTCAAACACAATCGGACACACTGCACACTGCCCGCAGTCCTCGCTTCCCTTGCAGAGGACACTTGAATACAAACACGCGACCGCGAAGTAAGCGTCAAACCTCCGATGCCTCTTGAGCAGAAACCTGGTAGTCACAACTACTGCGTCTGAGCCAGAGCTCCTGTCTGAGAAATCCGGACCCTACCTCCTGCCCTTCTGCAGCTTTCTCAGCCCTGGGCTACATTTCTCTGACGGCATCACTACAAGACCCAGCTTCTGGTAACCTCCTTGGGATTTTCTAGGGTCACTCGAGTAAAGGAAATAGGTCGGCTCACACCTTAGGAGCGCGAGATCCCCCACTGGAGCAAAGGCGACTCAAGGCGCACCCGATTCCTGGCCGCACAATGTGGCTACGGCCTCTGTATTCTGTTGGATCGAACTGGGGTCACATTTTTTACTACATTTCCCGGAGGCCACCGCGTCCCTGCGCCATCTCGTACGCTCACTCCGTTACGTCTTGATGCAAGGATCCAGTCTGCAGCGGCCAGGTGAGTGGACCGCCTCCCTGGGACCCGAACGCCGCACTTGGTTTGGAGCACCCAGAAAAAAAGTTCCCATGTGGTGCTAGGAATACCGGTATGCCGGCCGGGGCTCGGTGCTGACAGGAATCGGGGCGACCCCGGCTCTGGACTACGTTTCTCCTAAGTCGTAGCGCTCCAGGTTAATTCCTTACGGAAGTCGGCCTTGCAGTTGCGGGATGCCTGTGCCCTTCTCCGCCGGCAGTATCGGCGCCGTCACTTCGGTTCCGAGCAGGGGCGTGGCGCTATTAGTTTTGTTCCTCCGCGCCGGTGATAGTGGAGTGCACTTGGCACTCCTTTCCCGCTGGCAAACTCGGCACCGTGACTTTGGTTCCGGGAGGAGGGTATTAGGAATATGTTACCCTTAACGTTCCACCGCGCGGGATGTGTGTGTGTGTGTCCGCTTCTGTGGCGGCACGATGGGCTCACCTGCCATCATCTACTGCTTTTGGCAGCTGGGATCCTTCGCACCTGAGTACTTTAGCCCCCGTGGGATAGGGACAGAGCCCGTTGAGAATCGCGCGGTTCCAGCTGCTGTAATTCCTTCACTTTACTATGCAGAGAGAACGTGCCTATTTTGAAGCTGCCCCTATAATGAGGATTTACACCTGGAAGTGCCCTAAGAAGGGAGAAGACCAGCATAATAGGATGCCCCGTTCTACTTTGAGAGCCCTGTGGGGAAAACCAATCCCTTTCTCTGTCCTGAAGTTGTTCTGGGAGATGCTCCTAAATTGTTTTGTTGGCTCTGAAAAAGGCTTGATATCCTATGATTGTTTTCTCCGTTTTCCTTTTCCAACAGAGCCACACAGGGAAGGAAAAAGAATCTTGCACGTCTAAAAAGCTTGCCTAAAATAAGTTGTCATTTTCTTTCTTCCCTCAAGTTTACTACTTTTCAAGATGTTGCTACCTCCAGCAACAAACATCTTAAGGAGGAACCAGCCATTCAGTGACTGGTCATTAGGCATCGCTATCCCCAGAAATGATGGCGCTGCAGGGATGAGCTAACTCCATTCTCCAACCACACTACACTTCTCCTTTCCAGCCAATGACAAATCAGCCCTTTCTGGCCTGATTTTTGATGAGAGAGAACTATACCCTCTGGAGGAAATTTGAAGATTTTTATTTTAACTTTATTATGGAAATTTTCAAGCATAGAAGAAAATAATATGAACCCCAATGTGCTCAACACTCAGCTATAATTTAAAACATTTGCAAATATCCTTATATCTATCCTTCCTCCTTTTTTCTGTAGCATTTCAAGAATTTACATAATTTTATCCATATGTATGCGTATATAACCAAAAAGAATATCATTTTTAGATAATCACCATGATGTTATCCCAACTTTAAAAACTAACAGTAATTCCATAATAGCATATATGCAGTACATACTCGGGTTTCTCCAGTTCTTTCAAAGATAGGTTTTTACAATTGATTTGTTCAAATCATGGTCCAGATAAGGTCTACACAGTGCATTCAGTTGCCAGGCCTCTTAAATTTCTTTACAACAGTTTCCCTTCTATTTTTTGCTTTTGTTGTATTTTAATAGGTATCACTGTTTTGTAAAAAACTAGGTTGTTTATAGATTATTCTACATTCTGCTTTTGGCTAATTGCTACCTTGTGGTGTCATATAATTTGTTCCCCAATGCCCCATATTTCTGTAAACAAGTAGTTAGATCTAGGGGCTTGATCAAATTCAGATCATATTTTGCATAAACCACATTTTCGGGCAAAAATAATTCATAGTTGGTGCTGTGTACTTCCTGTTCATCACATCCTGGGGCTTTTAAAGTCTGGTGTCCCACTTCTGGTGATGCCATATTGATCACTGTTCAAGTGCTGTCCACTTAATCCTTTTATAAGGTTCCCTTTCCTTTTTCACCTATTAATAGAAGAAGGTATAATATAATTCATCTGTTTTACCCTAAAATATACTTGTAAAGATTTCAAAGCAACAATAGCACTGTTAGAACTAACTATTCAAGATAGGGAATGTATTTAAATTTATTTTGGTTATCATATTTTCTATATTTAAGGTTCATGTGTTATATTTGGTTATGTCCCTTTCATCTCTTAATCAAGTGTAAATGTTCTTCTCATAACATTGATTTTTTTAAAATTTTATTTTGATACATTACACTTACAGAAAAGTTGCCCCCCAAAATAATAGAATGAACTCTCCTATGCCCTTATAGATTTACCAGTTATTAACATTTAGTTTTTTGTTTGCTCTTTCCTTCTACATATGTACTTTTTTTTCTGAACCATTTGGTAGTAATTTTCAGATATCATGTTCCTTTATCCATAAAAATACATCAGTGTCTTTTTCTAAGTACAAGGACTATCACTGTAGTTCATTTATTAAAATCAGGAAATATAACATAGATATAATAATTATTTAATTCAGAATTCATAGAAAAATTTCACTAGTTGTCCCAGTACTGTCCTTTATAGCTTTCTTTCTGCTGATCTGGGCTCCATTCCAGAATCATATCTAGGATCAAACATTTCATTCAGTTATCACATCTCTTTAGTCTTCTTTAAAACAATTCCTGGGCCTTTTTTGGTCATTATCTTGACGTCTTTGAAGAGTACAGGTCAGTTATTTTGCAGATTGTTCTTCAGTTTGCATGTCTTCGATGTTTCTTCCTGATCGGATTCAAGTTACGGATTTTTGGCAGGAAAGGTGGGTGCTTCAGTTCATTCCCCAGTAACTGCAGTTGGCTGCGTTTTTTACTGTCTACATTGATAGTACTTTCTGTAGGGAAGTTAGTCCAGGAGGATCTTTTTTTTTTTAAGATCTTATTTTATTTATTTGACGGAGACACAGCGAGAGAGGGAACACAAGCGGGGGAGAGGGAGAAGCAGGCTTCCCGCCGAGCAGGGAGCCTGATGCGGGGCTCGATCCCAGGACCCTGGGATCATGACCTGAACCACCCAGGCACCCCAAGTCCAGGAGGATCTTAATCATCATTGGAATTAGAAGTCTTCTCAATTTAGTTTCAATTTAGGTTTCTCTTATATAAATGAGGTTGAACATTGGCTTCCTTTTTTATGAATTGTCTTTTTTAGTTTTGTCCTTTTTTAAAAAGATTTTATTTATTTCAGAGAGAGAGGAGAGAGCATGCCAACATGAGCAGGGGGAGAGGCAGAGGGAGAAACAGACTCCCCGCTGAGCAGGGAGCCCAATGCAGGGCTCGATCCCAGGACTCTGGGATCATGACCTGAGCTGAAGGCAGATGCTTAACCAACTGAGCCACCCAGGCACCCCTGTTTTGTCCTTTTTAATAATGATTTTTAATCTTTATCTTGATTTTCAAAGTGAAGCTCTTTTGGTCTTAGGAAGGTCATTTTTTTTTTTTTAGGTTGCAGGTAATCTTCTCCCAATTTGTTATTTGTGTTTGTGTTCTTTTATCTGGGCAATTTTTAAATATAGTAAAATGTATTCATTTGACTGTAAGAAATAGAAAGGCTTTTCTCCTCTCAATCTAAAAGGAACTCAACCATTTTTTTCTTTTAGCATGCCTTTGGGCTGAATGTTTGACCCTCCCCAAAAAACGCATTTGTTGAAATCCTAATGCCCAAAATGATAATATTTGGAGGTGGAACCTTTGGGCGGTAATGAGATAATGAGAGTAAATTCCTCATGAATGTGATTAGTGCCTTTATAAAAGAAGCCCAGTGAGGATACAGTAAGTCTGTGACCAAGAAGAGGGCCCTCATTTGGCCAAGCTGACTCCCTGATCTTGGACTTCCAGCCTCCAGAGCTGTGAGAAATAAATTTCTGTTGTTTATAAGCTGCCTGGTCTGTGGTATTTTGTTATAGCAGCCAAATGAACTAAGACTGGCATTTTTATGATTTCAGTTTTTAATATTTAGTTCTCTTATCCATTTGGAGTTAATCCTGGTATGTGGTATAAAATGTGGATCCAATTTTACTTTTTTCAATAACATTTATTAAATAATCAATTTTTCCCTAGAGATCAAAGGTTCTACAATTCCATTAATCTGAATGTCTATTCAGGTGCCAGTAGCCAGTATTTTAGTGACAGAGACTTTATAACACCTCTTAAATCTCTGTTCTCTTCTTTTTCTAGGCATTTTCTGGCTATTCTTGCTTTTTTAATTTTCTTGCTTAATGAATTTAAATTTGGGGGTGCCTGGGTGGCTCAGTCGTTAAGCGTCTGTCTTCTGCTCGGGTCATGATCCCAGAGTCCTGGGATCGAGCCCCACATCGGGCTCCCTGCTCGGCGGGAAGTCGGCTTCTCCCTCTCCTACTCCCCCTGCTTGTGTTCCCTCTCTCGCTGTGTCTCTCTCTGTCAAATAAATAAAATCTTTAAAAAAAATGAATTTAAATTTGTGTCTACCACCATACTTGTTAGTATTTTTATTGGGATCATATTTAACTTATATTTTAATTTATATATCAAATATCCTATCCATGTTCAGAGAATTAACCTCATTATAATATATTGGTTTAGCCCATGTATTCTCAATAAGGGTGATCCTGCCTTCCAGGGGTTGAAAATTGGTGTTGGGCAGGGGTGGAGTGAAGAAATCTTAGATACAGTAATGGTTTGTGACTCTCCAAAACTCAGTTTAGCCAACAAAATCTTATTCCTCATTATTTACTCTCTCACTGGCATTTCTTGGGTATCACATGAACAGCACTGACACTGAGGTCACAGAAGATATATGTATGCAAGGTAAATGCTACCAAAAAAGATCAGTGCTCCTGTGGCAAATAGGTGGCTGTAAATGGAGACCTTTCTCTCAAATGATTGCTCAATCTTGAAGTTGTATCGCAAGAGGTGGCCTTGCATGGCTGCCATGTGGATGTTGTTTATGTTTGATCATGTTTCTGTGTTTGACTTGGTATTTGAGGATTAAATAAAAAGAATGTTTTATTATTCTATAAAGCTATTCAACATGTCTCATAAGAGACAAATTTGGACTTAGCCAAGGAATGACTTTATCCAAAGGATCACTGCAGTGAGGGAAGGAAGACTTGTAATTGGGAGAACATTCCATCCATAAGACCTGCAGGCATTTAAAAGGTCAGGCAGAAAAGAATTTTCTTTTATAAGGAGGGTAAACAAGGCCAGAAAGGAGTGGATGTGGCAGCGTGGGATGAGTGGGTGGTCAGTTGTGTAGATTGTGTTCTCTGCAGTCAGCTGGGGAGCGGCTTGAGTCATTGTTAAGAGGGTTGTTTGTATTCCTATGCTGGCACAGAATACAGGGTAGGCCAAAGTTCAAGGGCCTGGAAGAAGGAGAGAAGTCTGACTAAAGTTTGGTCAAGTGAAGTTATCACGCATTTTGTCCAGATTAGTCAGTGGGGTCCAACAGCTCATCTAGTCATTTATGAGACAAAGAATGGCCATTTGGAGGCTCTGCCTGGCCTTGTATGTTAAAAAGGGGGGGGGAAGGGGTCATCTTCCAGTCTTATCTAAGTTATATGGGGAAGGGAGATTGATTTCATTCAGCTGTGTCCTAGTCCATAAAGATTGAGGGGGTATCTCTCATCATGGCTATTTTTCAGGATCATAGATCTTGGGTAAAGTTTAACATTGTGAAACCCATCAATTACATCAAATGCTGAGAAGTTAAAATGTTGACAGTATGAGAATGAAGATCAACTAGTTAAAAGTTTCTTCTATCTAGTAAAAGTGAAGTTCACTAAAAATAATTTTTAAGAAATTAATTTTTTAGTTGTTTTACTTTTTTCTAGAAAAGAATGGTTTTGAATGATATGTTAAAAATTTGATTACACTGTTTATATTATATACTTACATAAATGCATATACTATAGTATATCTGTCCTATTAAAATTTCATGGTAGAGGGGGACAGTTAGGAAAAAAAAGTGTCTAAAATGGCTCTTCAGGGGCGCCTGGGTGGCTCAGTCGTTAAGCGCCTGCCTTCAGCTCAGGTCATGATCTCAGGGTCCTGGGATCGAGCCCCACATCGGGCTCCCTGCTCTGCGGGAAGCCTGCTTTTCCCTCTGCCCACTCCCCCTGCTTGTGTTCCCTCTCTCGCTGTGTCTCTCTCTGTCAAAGAAATAAATAAAATCTTTAAAAATAAATAAATAAAGTGGCTCTTCAGAGGGGCAGTGATGGAAAAAGATGTTGAGAAATGCTGTTCTAACCATTTGTTCAAATCTATTTTTAGGTCTTTCAGGAGTATTTCAAGTTTTTCTTCTTGCAGGTTTTATACATTTCTTGTCAAACTTGGGCCTAGGTATTTCATCCTTTTTGTGGCTTTTCTTTATTATATTTTCTATGTGATTATTGTTTTATATATAAAGGTCATTTCTTTTCATGCCAATTTTATATCCTGCTAATTTACTAAGTTGTTTTTTTTTTCTTTCATTGCACTCATGGGGTTTTTAGGCATGCTGTCATATCTCATAGAGGGAGTTTGCCTATTCTTTTGTTATTCTTGTTGCTCTTGTTGATTTCTCTTGCCTTTTTATATTGACTAATATAGCTAATACAATGATAAGTGATAGAGTAGTGGGTATTCTTTCCTTGTTTCTACTGTAAACCTGGAAATAGAGTGCTGCCATGAGAGGCAAATGAGCATTTATTAGGATAAAAAATTTTCAATTCAGGGAGTGCAGATTCAGATAGAAACCAAATAGTGTCCCACTTGTAGAGTAAAAGCAAGGATTTTTTTTTTTTTTAACATGAGTTAAGAGAAAAAAAAAAAAAGCTGAACTACTCTTGGTTATACACTGATTGACTACTGATTATTTCTTCAGAAAGTCCACAACCATCAGTCTTATGATCAGGATCTGTTCTCCTGCTGACATTTCAAGCAGTTGCCTGAAACAGTTGCTGTTTTGCCCAGTCTACAGGTTTTGACCCAGTTCAAACGGAGAGGCATAAGGCAGTTTCTCTGGAGTGGTCCATCTAGCTTCATTTTAAAATGGCTCCATTCATGTCATTTTTCCCGACCATCATTAAAATAGTCATCAATTCCTATTTCTTGTGTTCTTATCAGGAAGGGATGGTAAATTTTATGAAATTTTTTTGGCATTTATGAAGATAGTATGATTTTCTTCCTTACAACGATTAATATCGTGGATTATATAAGTGGACATTCTAATATCAAACCATCTTTTTATTACAGAGAAAGTCCCACTTAATTATGATTGTTTTTTTAACATGCTGTTGGATTTTTGTTTGCTGGTATGTCACATTTTGCAGTAGTATTTGTGATATAATAATATATTTGGTTTTTATCCCCCTTTCTTGGCACAGAGCTCCTAACACCCTTGGAATTTTCTGAGTGATAGGAGTGTCTTTCATTTTTCATAACAAGCCCCTGAATTTATGCTGATGAAGTGGCTAGGGTGGGCCCCTAGATAGTCTCAGAATGGGGTTGGGGTTACCAGAAAGACTAAGTGATTAGAGGATTGGAACTTTCCAACCCATCCACTGACCTCCAGGAAAGGGGTGGGTGACACCGGAGGTTAAGGGCCATACAAACTCTTGCACTAGGAGATTCGATGAGCTTCTGGGTTGGTGAACACATTGAGCTGTTGTGAAGTTGGCATTCCCAGAGAGGGCATGGAAAACTCCAAGCATTCGCCCTGCCAATACCTTGTCCTATGCATCTTTTCCATTTGGCTGTTCCAGAGTTGTATCCTTTATAATAAATTCATAAATGTAAGCAGAGTACCTTCCTGAGTTATGTGAGCCATCCTAACAAAGTATAAAACTTAGGAGGAGATTGTGGGAGCCCCCAGTTTATAGCTGGTTGGTCAGAAGTACTGATGGCTAGGGATTTCAGTTTGGCTTCTGGAGTTAGGAGCAGCCTTATGGGATTGACCCCTTAAGCTGTGAGAGCAAAGCATCTCACTTCATACTTGTATGTATGTGTTGGGGAGGGATACCTGGGGAAGCTGTGCTCCCCAGGGCTTCCTAGGTATGCCCCTATTCTAAAAGTGTGAGATACCCTGGAAAACTAGCACCCTCTGAGGTCCTGTTAAGGATCATGGGGATTAAGGAAAAATCTGGCATGAATTCCTTCTGCCACAGCTGTATTCCAATGGATTTGAAGGAAGGCTAAGATTTTTCCAAACTCCCTCAAAGAGGTGATATAAAAGTAGTTCCAAGGTGCTTATTCTGTGGGCTCTGAGGCAATCCTGACCTCATGGCTTCTTTTTCCATCTCTAGCTCTGCCTTCTTTGGACTCTGCACATCTCCAGGAGAAGAACCCAGAAAACCGATCAGTCCTGACAGTTCTAAAAAACATGCCCCATGTGAGTTGCTATTTCATTTTTCCTCCTTCGAGCACAATCATTTGTTGTGTGATGTGAACACCAGATTTATTTATCCCCAAATTTCCTGCCTGCCTTAGTTGCCTAAGGGAACCGCTCCCCAATTTTCCCCATTCCAGTGACTGATCCTAGCAAAGAGCTCCATTCTCTAAATGCTTTTCCCCTCACCAGACAGTGTTTAGGTGTTTTTTCCAGCTCATTCTACATATTTTATATGCACAGTCTTCTGCCAGGAGCCCTAAGGAAGCAGAAATGTCTCCCCTTAAGAGCAGTATTAGTATAATGGTTTGGTGAGGTAGTTACAGGGGACCCATAACAAACTGATCTCTACAAACCTAGGTTTCCCACTTGGAAGTGACAGCATTTCTGCTGGATGTTCTAAGTCTCAGTGTGTGATGACATTTTCTGCGAGGCTTTTAAGATTGGGTGGGGAGGGCGCCTGGGTGGCTCAGTTGGTTAAGCGACTGCCTTCGGCTCAGGTCATGATCCTGGAGTCCCGGGATTGAGTCCCGCATCGGGCTCCCTGCTCGGCAGGGAGTCTGCTTCTCCCTCTGACCCTCCTCCCTCTCATGCTGTCTCTCATTCTCGCTCTCAAATAAAATCTTTAAAAAAAAAAAAAAAAAAAAGATTGGGTGGGGAACTAAAGTCTGAGAAGGAAGAGATCTTGCCTCTTGTATAGTTTCATGTTGATGCTGTAACAAATTATTACAAACTTAGTAACTTAAAACAACCCAAGTTTATTATCTATGCTTCTGGAGGTCAAAGTCTGAAATTGGTTTTACAGGCTAAAATCAAGGTGTTGGTTGGTCTGTGTTCTTCTGGAGGTTCTAGAGGAGAATCTATTTGCTTGCATTTTTCCAGCTGCTGTAGGCTGCCCACATTCCTTGGCTCATGGCTCCCTTCCATTTTCAGAGCCAGCAATCATCATTCTGACTTCTGCTTTCATTATCACATCTCCTTCTCTGACTCTTCTGTCTGCCTCTGTTACTTAAAATACCCTTATGGTTACATTGGGCCCAACCAGATAATCCAGGATAATCTATCCATCTAAAGATCCTAATCACATCTACATTTGTCATATAAGGTTACATATTCAAAGGTTCAGGGATTCAGATGTGGACATCTTTGGGGGGCTGTTATTCCATGTACCACAACCTTCTTGCCCAGGAACCAATGAGAGGATGATCAGCAGTCAGGTTTACCTTGGAGTTGGCCAGAATGTGTCTGTGATTCCTATAGCACCTAGATTGGCACCCATCAGCTTGCACAAAAGGAGGTAGAAATAAAATCTGCCAAATGCCTACTCTCTTGAAAACTGTAGATTCTTAGGGCTCAAAGACATTAGAGAACTTAATTGAAATACTCCCAAATAAGCAGATCATTTCATCCATAAAATGGAAATATCAATTATATTCTGTGACATAATATTGTGACTTGAAGAATTTGAATCTTCAAAATATTCTTTTTTTAAAAAAGATTTTATTTATTTATTTATTTGTTTAGAGAGAGAGTGTGTGTGTGTGTGTGAGTGGGAGGAGGGGCAGAAGGAGAGGGAGAGAGAGAATCCCAAGCAGACTCCCTGCCAAGCGGGGAACGCTATAGAAGGGCTCGATCCCAGGACCCTGGGATCATGACTTGAGCTTAACTGACTGAGCCGCCCAGGCACCCGCCCCAAATTCTATGTTTACGCTAGAGGTATATTAAAAATTATTTGGAAACATGTCACTAAATTTGTTTACATTTTTCTTCAAGGGGAGAAGAGAAGGAAAGAACTCATATTTATTGAGAATTATTGTTTTTTGAGAATTTGAAAGCTTAATATTCTGTGTGACTGCGTATACCATTTCATTTAATTAGAGAGCTACATTCATCTGGCCTTTTGTATTCCTGGATTTTTCTGGATAATAGAATTATCCTATTTTACATAGGAAATTTTATCTTCCTCTCTAGCAATAGGAGTGATCATGGATCATGTTGACACTATAGTTCAGGCACCTAATTTCCTTTAATGTTACAAGGTGTTCAGCCATGACCTATTTACTGTGTCATCCCCTTCCTTCATGCCCTCCTCTTTTTACCTCAAAGTCATTGTCATATTCTCACCAATAATAAATGGACTTGTTTCAGTGGTTGGTGACTTTCAAGGATGTGGCCATCGACTTCTCTCAGGAGGAGTGGGAATGCCTTAACTCCACTCAGAGGGACTTGTACAGGGATGTGATGTTGGAGAACTACAGCAACCTGATCTCCCTGGGTAAGATCATCTCCTACAATACTCAGAACTTGTCTCCCATATTTTCTGCCTGTGTCATTATGATTTTCTGGTTTTTATTCCCTAAGGAAAGGTTTGAGTTTTTTGGAGATAGAAGTGTAACCGAACTCGGGCGCCTGGGTGGCTCAGTTGGTTAAGCGACTGCCTTCGGCTCAGGTCATGATCCTGGAGTCCCTGGATCGAGTCCCGCGTCGGGCTCCCTGCTCGGCAGGGTGCCCGCTTCTCCCTCTGACCCTCCCCCCTCTCATGTGCTCTCTCTCTCTCATTCTCTCTGTCTCAAATAAATAAATAAAATCTTTAAAAAAAAAA
>NC_138384.1:38927869-38942262 GCF_054177405.1 Leptonychotes weddellii
CTGGGTGGCTCAGTTGGTTAAGCGACTGCCTTCGGCTCAGGTCATGATCCTGGAGTCCCTGGATCGAGTCCCGCGTCGGGCTCCCTGCTCGGCAGGGTGCCCGCTTCTCCCTCTGACCCTCCCCCCTCTCATGTGCTCTCTCTCTCTCATTCTCTCTGTCTCAAATAAATAAATAAAATCTTTAAAAAAAAAAAAAAAAAAAGAAGTGTAACCGAACTCGAGTAGTTCACTGCTTGTTGTGCAGCAAATTGCACACAATCCAAGGAAATGTTGAAAGTAAAGAACTTTTTATTACTTGTTACAAGTAAGGAAACCAGGAGATCGTTCTGAAAGCACTGTCTCCCTGTGGGGTTAGTATAGGAAGTTTTTATGCAGGATGCAGGGGCAGGGAGCTCATATGGGCACTTCTGGTCCAGTTGCACATGTCGAGCATTTCAACGTGCCAGTGTGTACATTGTATGTTCAAAAAATGGCACAAAACTCTACTCATAGGAAGAGATCTTAGTAGTATTTTTTTTTAAAGATTTTATTTATTTATTTGACAGAGAGAGAGACAGCAAGAGGGAACATAAGCAGGGGGAGTGGGAGAGGGAGAAGCAGGCTTCCTGCGGAGCAGGGAGCCCGATGTGGGGCTCGATCCCAGGACCCTGGGATCATGACCTGAGCCGAAGGCAGACGCTTAACGACTGAGCCACCCAGGCACCCCCTTAGTAGTATTTTTTAAAATTTAAATTCAATTAGCCAACATGTAGTACATCTCAGTATTACAGTGAGCTAAAGGTAACTTCAGGTCAGCTCAGGGGAGCTTCTGTGCAGGTCCTCAGCTCCCTTCCAGCTCAACCTGACTCACATCAGGGGCTACTGGGCTAGACGCACTTAGCAAGGGGCTATCAGGTAAAACACCTACTTAGGTGTCTCCTTGGCCGGAACTGTTGGTTCTGCAAAACAAGACACCTTCCTTCCCTGCTTTTGTCCCTTCTCTTCCTCCCTTCCACTGATAGCTTTAAGACACATTTATTATTTGAATAACTTCCCCTTGCATCCTAGATAACAGAAGTAGACAGCTTCACTGTGTATGCTTTCTTATTTCTCATCCTTCAGACCTTCACATTTTCCTCTGTCACTTCCTTCAGTGTCTCTCTTTGGTGACCAATGGACTGGATTTGAATCTGGGACTCCCGTACCATGATCATATCCCATTTCTTTTAAGCTGGATGTTCGATCCCTAAACCAGATGTATTTTCTTTATTGGAGCAAGGGAAGGACCCCTGGATGGTGATGAGAGCCATGACAAGAAGAAGGAGCTCAGGTGAATAAAGAGCTAGTCACATAAGAGCAGCTCTTGTTGATAATACAGCTGGTCTGTGACATGGCAGCACTTTGAGATGTTTGTGTGAAGCTCTCTCTTCAAATGCCTGTGGAAGGGAGTCTAAGGTCTCAGCAGGAAGGTGATATCAATATGAGTTCCCAAAGGAACTTCCCTTCCAGCTCACATTTACCACTCTTCCTCTCTCATATTCCCCTTTTGTTTTAATGAGGAAACTACCTTTGGTTTCTTCCAGAGATAATTCTCTTATTTCTTTTTTAATTGAGTTGGTATCTCCAGCCAGCAAGTGTTTGTTGAGAGCCTGCTGTGTTCTTAGATTAGGATAATCAGGGATGATCTCCCAGAGGAGCTAATTTTGAACTGAGGCCTAAATGAAAGTAGCCATGCCAAAAAAAAAAAAAAAAAAAGTGTGTGTTTAGGCAGATGGAACAGAAGTGCAAAGGTCCTGAGGAAATGCTGAACTTCACTTATTTGAGGATCGGCAGGAAGGTTGTGTGGTTAGAACGAGGAGAGTGAAAGTGGAAATTAATGATGAAGTCAGAGAAATAGGCAGAGAACAGGTCGTATAAGGCCACATAGGCCATTGCAAGGAATGAGATTTTATTCTAAGCATAAGAAGCCTTGGAGGTTTTGTGCAGGTGAGTAGGGGATCTTTGTTTAAAGATCACTCTGGGTGCTTGTGTAGAATGAGGATAAGAATGAAAGCAGGAAGATCAGTTAGAGGACTAGTTCAGGATTCCACATTAGAGATAATAGTGGCTTGGAATGGGGTTTAATATGTGAAGGTGATGAGAATGTGTTATAGTCTGGTTATATTTGAGGGTAAAATTGACAGGATTTGCTGAAGGATTAGAAATAGAAAGAGGCATCAGAATTTGGAAGCTTGCAGAAGGAAGTCAAGAGTAATGCATTTGAGATGGCCATTAAATATCCTTAATAGAGAAGTTAGATAAGCATTTAAAAGCCTGCAGGATGGTAGTCAGGACTGAGGAATAAATATGAGGTTAATCTCTGGATTATGGGGTTAGATGAGATTATGGAGGGAATTGATCTAGATGGAAGTCAAGGTGAAGTCCAGGGGCTACTTAAGTCAGGAGTTACTTAAGTAATCTATGATCTAGGATGCAATCAGGAATGCGGAGGACTGGAAGCCAATGACAAACACAAGGAGGGAGCGGTTAACTGTGAGAGATGCTGCTATGAGGTCAAGGAGGATGAAGGATGAGACCTGGCTATTGGATTTGGCAAGACAAAGGGTACTGGTGACCCAGACAGAGTAGGTTTGGAAATGAGAGGAATGACAACCTGATTGTAGAGGATTAAAAAGAGAATAAATAAGCCAACAATAAAAACTGTTGTGGGACAGTGACTTAACTCACCAGGCAGTGTTGAGGGCCCATTTGAGGAATTCTCAAAAGTACAAATAGAGTTTTAAAATGTATTAGAAGTTTTTAATAATAGTGCTATGATAATTAGGACAAAGAAGTATGATTCAAGTTTGTATATGTAGTACTATTTCAACTGCATAAAAGTGCAAGGAAAAAAGCCTAGAAGGAAATATGACAAAAATGTTAAGTTCTGAGGGTGGGAGAGAAAGGGGGGAAAATTATTGACAGGAAATAACAGACATCTCTTTTGAGAAGTTTTACCAGGAAGGAGTACAGTAAATGAATAGGAGCTGCAGGGTGAACCGTAGAATCAAAGGAGAGGTTGTTTTGTTTTTATTTCAAAGGAGTCTTTAAGATGGAGATAAATATTGGAGAGATGGTACAAGAGTAAGTGATCAGGAAATATGGGTGTTAGTGATCAGAAAGGATGGTTACTCGAAATTGAGATTTTGAGGGTCTTGCCATAATTGGAAATAACAAGGTCTATTATGTCTACTGTGGGGGGAAGGTAGGTGGAATGAGGTGGAGGAAAATAGTGCTTCAGAGGAAGCAGTGTGCTCAAGGTTGCAAACAGAGCAAGAGGTGAAGAGAACACACAGAAGGGAAGGAGGCTGAGGTTGCAGAGTATTTGCAGAAAGTATACTGTGAGTTCCTGAAGGCCTACTGGTTAGAGTGCAAGAGAATACTGTGTCACAATAAAAGATGTCTAGACCCAGAATAGGATGAGAGTCTTAATGTTGAACAAGGACGCAGGAAACCAGGGCTTTCCAGGAGTATTGGGATACCCAGGTATCCCAATTCCAGGATTGGTCCTGGAGTAGTTTCTCTGGGGAAGATGAGTACTTCTTCCTATTATAACCTAAGGGTAGTGGCATTGTTGGACTAAGAGCTGATGGAAGTCAAGCCTTCCTGGGAGAAGCCAGCATTAATAGCAGGATATGGAGGTCTTACCAACATCCAAAGCTCTGGGGGCTTCTCTTGTAGGCTGTAGTGGGTGGAGTGGCTGTCTTAATATAAGAGAGAATTACAGGTGCAGCATTGCTGGAGTCTGGGATTGGGGACAGCTTTTCAGGAATAGCAAAGGGACGTGAAGTTTCAGGTGAGCCCTGAAAGGATGTAAAGCAGGTAGGGAGGCTGAGGGTAGAGGGAAGGAGCATTCCTGGCAGAGGCAACAGTGTACTGAAGGCCATAGGAGGATGGAGCTTGGTGTAATATGAGGTATTCAAAGAAGGCCCTTATAGTTGGAGCCTAGTGAGGGACAGATGCCAGGTGTGAGTTTGGAAGAGTCTGGCAGGGTCTAGGCCAGGAAGAACCTTCTAGGGGTTATAAAAATGACTTGGTAGAGGTGCTTGGGTGGCTCAGTTGGTTAAGCATCTGACTCTTGATTTTGGCTCTGGTCATGATCTTGAGGTCCTGGGATGGAGCCACATCATCGGGATCCGCGTTCAGTGGGGAGTCTGCTTGAGGATTCTCTCCCTCTTCCTCTGCCCCTCCTCCCACTTGGCGCACGTGCCTTTTCTCCCTCTCTAAAATAAATAAATAAATCTTTAAAAAATGACTTGTGGAAAAAAAATGACTTGTGGGTTATGAGCAGCATTTTAAAAAATATTTTGGTTTTGTTTCTTAAAGAAAGTAACAGAAGAGAAAAAAAAATTTTTTTTAAATATTTTATTTATTTATTTGACAGAGATAGACACAGCGAGAGAGGGAACACAAGCGGGGGGATGGGAGAGGGAGAAGCAGGCTTCCCGCCGAGCAGGGAGCCCGATGCGGGGCTCGATCCCAGGACGCTGGGATCACGACCTGAGCTGAAGACAGACACTTAACGAATGAGCCACCCAGGCGCCCCCAGAAGAGAAAATTTTTTTAAAAAATCAAAATGCATCCCATGTAGCAAAGATAATTTCATGACCTATTTGTTTTATGTTTGTGTATTTGATCATAATATAATATGTATTTCTTATCTTTGAATTTTGTCCCCAAAGCATTTGCAAGCTAATGAAGAATCTTAAGTAGGACAGTGAAACAATGCAATTTACATATTTAATATATCATTCTTGACTGCCAGATGGAGATTAGAAGAAAGGGTCTCAGGACATGACTGAGTAGGTTATTGTTCAAACAAGAGGTTCAAACAAGAGGTGCTCTGGGCTTTCTCACAGTGTTGCTAGTGCCATTGGGGATAAGGATCAGATTCAAGAGCAATTTAGTAGATCAGTTCAGCAGGAGTTGAGGGGGGCAAGAATGAAAGAGGTCTCCCCAGATGACTTCTGCTTTTCAGACTCCATTTTGTCATCTTCAGCCATTACCTCTTTTTCAGTTTTCTCATTTTTTCTTCCATTAATTTAATGACAACAAAAATAACAATTTAATCATGTTATTATAACATGGAGAGCAGTTGGGTCTAAACTGGATTTATTTGATCCCTTACACTGTACCCTTAATCACCATATTCCAGTTGGGTTCTTTCCTAGTGTTTTGTAAACCATATTGTGCTTCTCTTTCAAAAACAAAGTAAAAGCCAAATATCTCATCCCAGTAAATTTTGCTGACATGAGTTGATGTTAAACTGAGCTGTGTGGGATTTTTTGTTTTTGTTTTTGTTTACAATTTCTGCTTTTCAGCAAAAGCATGTTTTCCTTGGATTTCTGACTCATTTCTTTTTTTAAAAAATTTTTAGAGAGGGGAGGGGCAAAGAGAGGGTGAGAGAGAGAATCTTGAACAGGGTCCACGCCCAGCGCAGAGCCCGAGGAGGGGCTCAGTCTCACAACCCTGAGATCATGACCTGAGCTGAAATCAAGAGTCAGATGTTTAACCGACTGTACCACCCAGGAGCCCCTCTGATTCATTTCTAAAGACTGTTTACATTTGATTTTGCTGATTTGTGTTGATTTTCTTTCTTAATATCATCCTCTGTTATATTCTACAGCCTATGTGCAGTGCTGTCAAGAGACTGTGCATCATGCTCCAGTCATATTGGATAGTGTTCTTCTACATTTAAAAGTTATACCTATTCATCTTTGTTCAGAATAACTTAAAACTTTCTTTACTGTGTAAACTTGTCATTCTTTCTAGAATATTTTAGAGATGCTTTTCTGGGAAATAAAACATTTGGCCTTGAGTGGAATGTACTGGGAAGGAAGACCTGAAAAAATGTATAAAGGGAAAAAGAAAATATTGTGTATGCTTTCTATGTTCTGGGGAATATAAACAGGCATATTTTTTCTACACTTGTAAAGCTTGAGGAGTAGGAAGACCAACATAAATAAATGAAATATAATTCTAGAATTGGAAAAATTGAAACAAGTATAGAGATTAAGATAAAGCACAGACTCAATTAGAGTTTTCCGGGATAGTCTTTCTGAGCAGCTGCCATTTAAGTTAGGACATTTCAGACAAAAAAGAATTGGCCAGGCAGAGAGCATTTCTCGCAGATGGAACAGCATGTGAGAGTCTGAAATGGGAAAGAATTTGATATGTTCCAGGAACTTAAATAAAGCCAGTAAGGTTAGAGCATTGTTTCTGAAGATAGTAATGGTTCAAAATGAGGTCAGAAAGGTAATCAAGGAATGGATCATGCAGGGGCTTTTAGTCCGTGAACAGGAATTTGGATTTTATTTGAAGTAGAAGGGGTAAACCATTGAAAGGTTTTAAGCTGTATTTTCTAATTTTTTTCTATACCAGAAGCATCTGGGGAGATTGATAAATGAAGGAAAATTTGCATTTTTAAAGTTGCTGACAAATATTGAGCATCAATATGCAAGCAATGGTTCTAGGCACTAAAAATAAAGCAGAGAATGAAGCAAAGTCATTGCTTTGATTAAGCATGGGGGAGACAGACAAGGAACTTTAAAAATAGTATATCCATTAGTAATAAATGTAATATAGGTGCAATTCCATATTGGGTGTTTTGATAATGTGACATTTGAGCAGAAAACTGAAGTGAGAGAGCAGATATCTGGGGAAAGAGCATTCCAAAAGGTAAACACAGAGGCACATGCTTGGCATTTTTGAACAGCAAGGAAGCCATTGTGGTGAGAACAGAATGAATAATTAGGAGTGGTAAGAGATGACATCAGAGAAGGGCAAACGCATGTAGAGTAAGGTCTTGTGGGCCCTAATAAGTAAGGACTTTGGGTATTATTCTGAGATGGTAAACTCTTAGAAGATTTTTGCAGGGGAGTAATGTGATATGAATTACATTTTTTTAAAGATTTTATTTATTTATTTGACAGAGAGAGACAGCAAGAGAGGGAACACAAGCAGGGGGAGTGGGAGAGGGAGAAGCAGGCTTCCCGCTGAGCAGGGAGCCCAACGTGGGGCTGGATCCCAGGACCCCCGGGATCATGACCTGAGCCAAAGGCAGACACTTAATGACTGAGCCCCCCAGGTGCACCTGAATTACAGTTTAATTTTTTTATTTTTTTTTTAAGATTTTTTTTTTTTATTTATTCATTTGACAGAGAGAGATAGTGAGAGCAGGAACACAAGCAGGGGCAGTGGGAGAGGAAGAAGCAGGCCTCCCGCTGAGCAGGCAGCCCGATGCAGGGCTCAATCCCAGGACCCTGAGACCATGACCTGAGCCGAAGGCAGACGCTTAACGACTGAGCCACCCAGGCACCCCTGAATTACAGTTTTAAAGAATTCTTCTGGCTTCTATGTGAAGAACAAAGGGTAGGGGCCAAGTTCAAAGAACAGAGACCAGTCAAGAGGCTATTACAGTGAGAGACAGGTGGTTTGGCCTAGGGCAATAGTAGTGGATATGGTCAGATAGTTGATTAATAGGAGAGGTAATAGGACTTGTTCATAGATTGGATATCTACCCAGACATTTGATCGAATGTTTCCAGGGGATGGTTTTTGCTGTTATTTTATAAGCTTCCTTGGTTGGATTCTAATCCACTCCAAACTTTAAGAACCACACACTTAAACTGTTTCTCTAATTACTTTCCTCCCTATAAACTCCCCTTATTCTATGTTTTCTCCTTGTGCCTTTTATTTTAATTGCACAAAATATTTCAGCACTGTTTAAGCCATTCTGTTCTTATAAGAATTTTTACTTTTTCTACCATTTTTACTTCAGAAGTTTCATTTCTCCTTGTAAACGGAAGCAGCAGGAATTTGCTTTCTTGTTATCTTCCAGACTTGGAATCCAGTTGTGAGACCAAAAAGTCATCTCCAGAAAAGGGAGCTTATGAAATGGAATCACTGCAATGGGAGAGTATGAGGAAACCTATCAGTCATAACCTTGATTACAGTGGTCTTAGAGATACGATGGAGGGCAAAGGAAAGTTTGAGGGTCAACAGGAAAGTCAGGAAGGACTTTACATGCACATGAAAATAACCTGTGGAGAAAAGGCCACTCAAAGCCATTCTATGTCACCTATTCTTCATCAGATAAATCCTACCAAGGAAAAATTGTACAAATGTAAGAAATGTGAACAAGCTTTCAACTACCTGTCATGCCTTACTCAACATGAGAAAAGCCATAATAAAGAAAAACACTCCGAAGTTAAGAAACATAGGAAGACCTTCAGCAAAAAGCCAGCCTATATTCAACATCAGAGGATTCAGAATGGTGAAAAGCCTTATGAGTGTATGGAATGTGGGAAGGCTTTTGGCCGTAGTTCTGATCTGATTCAACATCAGAAAATTCATACTAATGAAAAACCTTACCAGTGTAAGGCATGTGGGAAGGCTTTTATTCGCGGTTCACAGCTCACTGAACATCAGAGAGTTCATACAGGAGAGAAACCATATGAATGTGAGAAATGTGGAAAAGCCTTTAGTTATTGTTCACAGTATACTCTACATCAGAGAATTCATAGTGGTGAAAAACCCTATGAATGTAAGGAATGTGGGAAGTCCTTTATCCTTGGCTCTCAACTCACTTACCATCAGAGAATTCATAGTGGTGAGAAACCCTATGAGTGTAAGGAATGTGGAAAGGCCTTTATTCTTGGTTCACACCTTACTTATCATCAAAGAGTTCATACTGGTGAAAAGCCTTACAGATGTAAAGAATGTGGGAAGGCCTTTTTATGTGCCTCCCAACTTAATGAACATCAGAGAATCCATACAGGTGAAAAACCCTATGAATGTAAAGAATGTGGGAAGGCCTTTTTTCGTGGCTCACAACTAACTTACCATCTGAGAGTTCATACAGGTGAGAGACCCTATAAATGCAAAGACTGTGGGAAAGCCTTTATTTCTAATTCTAATCTTACTCAACATCAGAGAATTCATACAGGTGAAAAACCCTACAAATGTAAAGAATGTGAGAAGGCCTTTATTTGTGGCAAACAACTTAGTGAACATCAGAGAATTCATACAGGTGAGAAACCCTTTGAATGTAAGGAGTGTGGAAAGGCTTTTATTCGTGGTGCATATCTTACTCAACATGAGAAAATTCATGGTGAGAAGCATTATGAATGTAAGGAATGTGGGAAGACCTTTTTTCGTGCCACACAACTTACGTATCACCAGAGAATTCATACAGGTGAGAAACCCTACAAATGTAAGGAATGTGACAAGGCTTTTATTTATGGCTCACAACTTAGTGAACACCAGAGAATTCATAGAGGTGAAAAACCCTATGAATGTAAGCAATGTGGGAAGGCCTTTATTCGTGGCTCACATCTTACTGAACATCTAAGAACTCATTCTGGTGAGAAACCCTATGAATGTAAGGAATGTGGGAAGGCCTTTAGTCGTGGCTCAGAACTTACTCTACATCAAAGGATCCATACTGGTGAGAAACCTTATATGTGTGTTCAATGTGGTAAAGACTTTAGACGTCATTCACAACTTGCTCAACACATGAGGCTTCATAATTGAAAAAGCCTTGAATATGATTTAATATAAGAAAGGCTTTGGGCGCCTGGGTGGCTCAGTTGGTTAAGCGACTGCCTTCAGCTCAGGTCATGATCCTGGAGTCCCGGGATCGAGTCCCGCGTCGGGCTCCCTGCTCAGCGGGGAGTCTGCTTCTCCCTCTGATCCTCCCCCTCTCATGCTCTCTGTCTCCCATTCTCTCTCTCAGATAAGTAAATAAAATCTTTAAAAAAAAAAAAAAAAAAGAAAGGCTTTAATGTCTTCATCACCTCTGGAATGTTAGAGAACCCATATTATGTTCGTAATGAATTTAGGACATCCTTTTGTTTGTGCTCAAAATCAACTCATTTTTAGAAAGCCTGTATTAAAGAATGCAGAAATAACTTCTGGAACCCATTATACATTTTTAAGAATCTCTGTAACCTTGGAATGGAATGCTGGAGTATATCCTTTATTGAGCACCATCTCTATTTCACCATTTCCTGTGAAATTGGAGAAGTTACTTAACCTCTCTGTGCCTCAGTTTCTTTGTGTAAAATAATGTAATGATATCACATTGATTAAATTATAAATGATTATGCAACTCCCTTTGGACAGTATCGGATACTCAGTATCTGTTATTATTGCTACTATCATCATTATTGTATGTTATTAGAGAAGTCAAATGGTAAGAATATTTTTGAGTACAGTAAGATGTAAGCATTTTATTACCATCTATTCCCTTTTTTGTTTTTGTTTTAGATTTTATTTATTTGAGAGAGAGAGCACATGCGCACAGGTGAATGGGGGGTGTAGCTGAATGGGGAGCCCGATGGGCTCAATCCCAAGACCCCGGGATCATGACCTGAGCCAAAGGCAGATGCTTAACCGACTGAGCCACCCAGGGGCCCCCCTTTTTGTTTTGTTTTTACCATCTATCCCTTTTTGAACACCAGATAATTTATTCTATGACAGAAGCTTTAGAATATAACAAGGGCAGGAAGCTCTCCATTTTAGAGCTCATAAATTTTGCTGCACCAGATAATTCATACTGCAAACAAATTATAGAAGAAATTCCTTTAGAGTTATAGAGCTTTTTTATAAAATCAAGGAGAGGTGATTTTTCTAAAGCAAATTCCAAAAGCAGAAGTTGTTATTCCACATTTTCTAATTACTACTTTAAGGGAAAAATAATATATCAACAAAATGATAGCCAAGTAGCTCCATTAAAAGAAAAAAAACTACTAAAAGAAGAAAAACTATGGGGGCGCCTGGGTGGCTCAGTCGTTAAGCGTCTGCCTTCGGCTCAGGTCATGGTCCCAGGGTCCTGGGATCGAGCCCCGCATCAGGCTCCCTGCTCTGCGGGAAGCCTCTCCCTCTCCCACTACCCCTGCTTGTGTTCCCTCTCTCGCTGTGTCTCTCTCTGTCAAATAAATAAATAAAATCTTGGGGCGCCTGGGTGGCTCAGTCGTTAAGCGTCTGCCTTCGGCTCAGGTCATGATCCCAGGGTCCTGGGATCAAGCCCCATGTTGGGCTCCCTGCTCCGCGGGAAGCCTGCTTCTCCCTCTCCCACTCCCCCGCTTGTGTTCCCTCTCTCACTGTGTCTCTCTCTGTCAAATAAATAAATAAATCTTTAAAAAAAAAATAAATAAAATCTAAAAAAAAAAAAGAAAAACTATGTAAATTATTACCATCTTAAATGAGAAATCAAAATTTACCAACTACAGCTTTTTCTCGTTATCTGTATCTAATCCATTCCTGATAATATGTTGAGTAGTATATTTTCAGATGCCCAGATCTCAGAGTCTACATTGCATTATTTTATTTTATTTTTTTAAATTTTATTTTATTTTATTTTATTTATTTATTTGAGAGAGAGAATGAGACAGAGAGAGAGAGCATGAGAGGGGGGAGGATCAGAGGGAGAAGCAGACCCCCTGCTGAGCAAGGAGCCCGATATGGGACTCGATCCCGGGACTCTAGGATCATGACCTGAGCCGAAGGCAGTTGCTTAACCAACTGAGCCACCCAGGCGCCCCACATTGCATTATTTTAAATGGGAAAAATGATAATATGTTTCCAGCCCATTCAAATGTCTTGATTAGGTTTAAATTCAACTTAAACCACCTACTTGATTTCTCTCAGATTTCAGAATAATTTAAACATTTAAAATCCAGTAAATAAGTAAATAATTAGCAGATGATTGTGCATGCAATCATTTTATTTTTTAAAAAGATTTTATTTATTGGGCGCCTGGGTGGCTCAGTTGGTTAAGCGACTGCCTTCGGCTCAGGTCATGATCCCAGAGTCCTGGGATCGAGTCCCACATCGGGCTCCCGGCTCAGCAGGAAGCCTGCTTCTCCCTCTCCCACTCCCCCTGCTTGTGTTCCTGCTCTCGCTGTCTCTGTCTCTGTCAAATAAATAAATAAAATCTTTAAAAAAAAGAAAAAGATTTTATTTATTTATTTGAGAGAGAGAGCGCATGAGCAGGGGGAGGGGGAGAAGAAGAGGAAGAAGCAGACTCCTTGCTGAGCAGGGAGCCCGACATGGGGCTCCATCCCAGGACGTGAGATCATGATCTGAGCCAAAGGCAGATGCCTCACCCACTGATCAACCCAGGCGCCCCTGCTTGCAGTGATTTTAAATATAAAGTATGGATTATGTTTTCCTTCTACACTTCAAGAAACAGATAGTATGATATAAATAATGAAATGCATTAGTACATAATGGACACAAATAACAAGAAAATAAAATAATAATAATAAAAGTAAAATAAAAACCATTGATAGAACAATTGAAACAGAAGTTCCCAAAACAATAACTTACATTTTCTACATGTGATGCACCTTGCTGTTTTCTTTTCTTTTTTTTTTTAAAGATTTTATTTATTTATTTGACAGAGAGAGAGTTAGCGAGAGCAGGAACACAAGCGGGGGAGTGGGAGAGGGAGAAGCAGGCTTCCCGCTGAGCAGGGAGCCCGATGTGGGGCTCGATCCCAGAACCCTGGGATCATGACCTGAGCCGAAGGCAGACGCTTAACACTGAGCCACCCAGGCGCCCCTCTTTTTTTTTTTTTTTTTAAGATTTTATTTACAGAGAGAGAGACAGCGAGAGAGGGAACACAAGCAGGGGGAGAAGGAGAGGGAGAAGCAGGCTTCCCGCGGAGCAGGAAGCCCGATGCGGGGGCTGCATCCCAGGACCCTGGGATCATGACCTGAGCCGAAGGCAGATGCTTAACGACTGAGCCACCCAGGTGCCCCGCACCTTGCTGTTTTCTATTACAGTGTCTGTAATAAACACTACAGCCTACTCCATTGTCTTCATAACTTAATACTGTTCATTATCCCCACTCTGAAAAACACTGGTTTTACATTTATATTACAAAATTATAATCCAGGGGCCCCTCGGTGGCTCAGTCGGATCTGACTCTTGATTTCGGCTCAGGTCATGATCTTGGAGTGGTGAGATTGAGCCCTGCATAAGCCTCTGTGCTGAGCATGGAGCCTGCTTGGGATTCTCTCTCTCTCTCTCTGCCCCTCCCTGCCTTCCCCCCCTCAACACCCCCCCACGCACGCATGCGCTCTCTCTCAAATTATAATCCAAATGCTAATCCGCCATTTTTAAAAGTGCAAAAAAAAAAAAATGATTGAGAACCATTAGAACTTCCCTGATGTTAATGCAGTCATGCATTCCCTGCTCAGATTGGACAAACTATGGCATGATTACCACACTGAATTTAAAGAAAATGTAAATAATGAAATGTAAGTAAAATGTTATTTGCTACATTGATCTTAAGTCATTGATATACATCTGGCATGTAACATATTTGCATATTGGCAGAAAATACCCAGAACCAAAATCTCCCAAAATATACTCTCCAAATACCACTGGAGAAGAGGGGCCTGTCTCATTGCATACTGCAGTGTATAACCAAATTCCCTTACTGGCCAATGAATTCCACTTTGAACAAGCCAAATTAAAAGGTTGTGAGAAGACCTGCAATAAAGAAAATATTACCATTGTTTAACCCATTGTTTACCAGTCCTAACCATGAATCCTTTCTCTTCCACAATACTTACTATCTTTGGATTATGAACACACTTTGAGAAATCCATTGCTGACCAAAAGGAATAATTATAAGAGGAAATTTAGGGCATTATGGCAGTTAATTAAATTTGGTGGGTGCTGTAGCACTTTTCTGTTCTACAATTAGTACACTATACAGGAAGAGTTCCTCTAGCTCAAGTTTTCACAACTCTTTCCCTAGTCTCTCCATCTAGATTGATTTAGTTAGATTTTTGTTCTTTATGCTGTTGTTACGAGGTTGTTTAATGTGAAACTTGAATGAATGTTAATTATCTCAGTACTTTTTATTTATTTCATAAATTGTTTGAAACTTAAAATTTCCCTATTGAGGTAATGGTGAGGGGATAGGAATGTACACTAATCAAAGAATTAATAAAGACAAACAGAAGTGGCTGCTACACTGCTTTAGTTGCTACTTTAAGATATATTGATACCATCACGCCCATTCAAAATTAAGCTTTATTTCCCGTACATGCATATAATTCTTTTCAAAGGTCATTACGTTCCTCTTACATAGTTACATAACAAAGTTTACCCCATGCCAAAGAAATAGTGCAAATTAAAAAGAATCACGTTCACTATCTCCCGCCCATCTACTGTCAAAACTTTGGTTTTTATCTTGTGATGTTTCCCTCTGTTCTCAAATATGGTCCAACTTTGAGTCTAAAAAAAAATTATGTTTTAATGGGATAACTGTCCACTGTAACTTGTTTTATCTTGTTTTAACTTTTTATTGTAGAACATTTCAGGCATATAACAAAAATAGGATAGTAAAATGAACAG
>NC_138384.1:38942362-38951889 GCF_054177405.1 Leptonychotes weddellii
TAAAATAAAATAAATAAATCCAGTATAGATAACATACAGTATTACATATTTTTAATAATCACTCCTATTTTACCTTTCTTGTTAATCTTCCAAATATTTTTGGCTGGGATATTTTAAAGCCAAACCAGGATATTTTAGCATTTCCCCTCTACATATTTCAGTATGTATCTTGAACAGATAAGGACTTAATATCTAGTAATTTTTCAGATATTAATGATTATAGTTGGTTTATTTGAGTCAGGATTTAAAAGACATCTGCTCATTGCATTTTGTTGGTATGTCTCATACACTTGCTTTTCTGACTTTTTTCAAAATGCCTACAGAACAAAACATGAACATAGTAACAGCAATGCCATGATATATCCTCCCTATCCCCCCCCCCCAACTGAGTATTCAGGTTATTTCTCTGTTGCTACAAACCACTGCAATAAATGTCCTTATATGCTTATTCTTGCACATTTGTGTTTTTATTTCTACAGAATATAGTCCTACAGTCAAATTATGTGTACATTTTAAATTTTAATAGATTAGGCCAAATTTTGAAATAGTTTACATTCTCATAATTACTGTATGAGAGTGCTCATTCCCCATACCATCACCAGGAGCAAAAAATAAGGACTTCCTTTGGAGCCATGATGGAATAAAAAGTTTAAACAAGGACTGTTATCCCCAACGAAAGAAATACAAATGAAGTGAGCACTGTGATCACACCAACTTTCTACCTGAAGACACATTCTAATAATGAGAAAAGTTATCCCAAACAGAGCATGTTGGTCTGACTGTGTTGAAAAGATGGAGATCAAAGAGATTGATGTGTCTGGAAGTTGCAGAGCAGTTCCAGAAAAAAGGAAGCTGTGCAGAGAATTTCAGAAATGTGTGAAAGGTCCTCTTCAGTCTTTCCTAATATTAAGTAGTACATGCGTAGGGTGTGATTCTGCAAGACTGGGCAAAGTGTAATCAGGGAGCTGCAAGTTGTAAAATGCCCAGAGCTGACACAGGGCAGAGATATTCTAATTCTGACCCAGATGATCACCCATACCATTTGGTAGATAGCCCAGAAGAGTCACATGGTAAGAGTAGAGGTCAACTATCTCTAAAGCACTTTAGACCTGTCCTAAGCTGCTTTTTTAAAGTTTCAAAAGAATCAAGCAAGTAACCTAGCTGCCTACAGAGCAAAGCTCAACACACTAAAAGAAATGTAACAATAGCCACCATTCAAAAATGTAAATTTCACAATGTCCAGTATCTATATAAAGAAGGGGAAAAAAAGTAACACAAAACCAGAAAAAAAATCAATCAGTTGGCCAACTGAAATGGCAGGAGAAATGCTATCAGTATAAAATTACAACGGCTGTTATGCTCAATATGCTTAAGAATTTTTAAAAACTACAACATAATGAGGACAGATATGGAGGATATAAAATGGACCTTCTAGAAAAGAAAAATATCTGAGAAGAAAATTTTATTGGAGATTAAACACAGAGGAAGGAAAAATTCAGTGAACTTGAAAACATACCTGGAAAAATGAAGCACAGGTAGAAAAAGACTGAAAGAAAAGAGGCTTAGTGACCTGTGGGCAAATATAAAGCAGGATAAGATATATGTAAATGAGGTGTCAGCAAGATGGTAGAGTTGGTTGTCCTGGACCCTTTTTCCCCCACCAACACACTGATTCAGTAATTCTTGGAAAAATTCCCTTTGTGAGAAATCCAGAAACTAAGTGAAAGGCTTCTGCACCCAGGGAGAATGCAAAGCCAGACTCATCAAAACTCAGGGATATATGGGATCCTTCCCACCAGAGTCCTGGTATATGTTGCAACACCATATGATCAGTGAGGGACACTCTGGCTACCAGCTTCATGCAGGGGAGGAAAGGGGATGGTTTACTTATCCTGTACCTCAAATTTCCTGAAGAAGCTCAAACACTGATTTTGGTCTTGCCAGCTGTGGAGTTTTGACAGGTTCAGTAAAATCTAGTCACTGGGTAGAAATGGAGATGGTGGGTTGGCTGGTAGACCTTAACTCTATTCCGCACAGAGCAAACAGATGAAAAATCCCAGCCCTCAGCTTCCCCATGGGGAAGAAAAGAGTTGATCTGTGTGTCCAACAACCCAATGCTGCCATGGCTGCCCAACAAACTGGGATTTACTTAATTTTAATGGGTCTAGCACAGTCTATCCACCTGTGGGAGAACGGAGACAATGGTTTCAACTGATAAATGCCACAACCCTCCATTTGTAGGTCAGCACAGAGGGAGTGGGCAAAAATAATAGCTGCTTACTTTTTCCTGGGGAAAGAAAGAGTACACACAGGTTCCCAGATAAAGATGGAGATTGGCAGAGAATTTAAAAATATGATTCAACTATATATTGGATACAAGAGATACATTTTAGGTTCAAATATCAAATTTCCGTTATGACTGGAGAATATTCTTTGTATGACATAAATCCTCTTATATTTACTAAGACTTGTTTTCTAACCTAAAATATGCTTTGTCCTGGAGAAGATTCCATTTACACTTGAGAAAAATGCGTATTTTGCTGTTGCTGGTTGGAGTTTTCTATATATGTCTGTTAAGCCTGCTTGGTTTATGGTGTTGTTTAAATCTTCTGTTTCCTTCTTTGAAGATCTTCTGTTATTCTCCAGTCATAATGGAATTATATTAGAAATGAATAATAGAAGGAAATTTGGGAAATTAACAAATATGTGGAAACTAAACAACCTGCTTTTAACCAATGGGTCAAAGAAGAATTCAAAGAATTCACAATGAAAATTCAAAAATGAAGAGGGAGATAAGATGGTGGCATGGTAGGAGGACTCTAGACTCATTTCATCCTTCGAACACAACTAGGTAACTATCAAATCATTCTGAATACTGACGAAATCAACCTGAGGACTGACAGAATAAACTCCAAATGGGAGAGAAGAGGCGACACTGAGGAAAGTAGGAAGTGCGGAGATCGTGGTTTGGGGGAGAAATGGATCATGGGTGCTGCAGAGGGGAGGGAGCCCTGGTCAGAGAGAAAGGTGAAAGAGAGAGGAGCACACAGCAATGCACGAGGAGCACACAGGGCAATACACAAGGAGAACACTTCCCGAAAGCCATTGGCTGGGAAAATGAGAGGAGCTGATTTTTGTGAGTTTTGAAGTGGACTTCAAACCAGCGGGGCTTGAAGACTGGAGTTTTAAAGGTCAGCGGGCTTGTCTGGGTTAGAGACCTGAGGGCGCAGCCCTACTCCTGGAGAAAAGGCAGGCAAACAACGTGGGTGCAGATGACATGATCTGAGGCATGTCTAAGGCGCCCTGGAGGGAGGAAAGGGAATTGTTTGCTCTTAGACTGCATCTGTGAGAGGTGGCATTCACAGAGACACCTCTCTGGGGACTAAAGAGCTGGAAGGTGACATTTCCTTCCCTTGCTCCTCAGCAAAAACACAGAGCCACCTGACCAGGGCAGCTTGGCCCTGTCACTGGCTGCCTAGTCTGTTTGCTCCAAGTCCCATGCCCCTGCACTCTGGTGCAACTGCCCTTCTTGGTGAAACCTGAGTCTGACCCAGTGCAGTGAGACCCTCCCCCTGAAGACCAGCACAACCCCTGCCTACACCACTGTTCCTAAAGTTTGGAGTTTTAGAAGTCAGCAGGCTTGGCTGGGATAGACCCAAGGGGCACTGCTCTGCTTCTGGAGAGAAGGCAGGCAAACAACCCTGAGAGACAGTGTGACCTGAAAAATGCCTGGGATGCACAGTGGGGAGATTATTCACCCTTCTGGGAGTGCTTCTCTGAGAACAGCAAGCATGGAGACCCCTCTCCAGGGACAAAGAAGCTGCCTACCACCATTTCTCTTCCCCACTGCTCAGCGTAAGCACAGAACCGCTTGTAGTAAACAGCACAGTGCCAACACTGGCTGACTAACCTGCTGCTGACTAACCCAAGTCCCCCCCCCCCCCACCTCCCATACTTGGCCAGTACTGCCATTCTTGGGCAAGTGTGCCTCAGTCCCAGTGCAACAGGTCCGTTCCCCAGAACACCAGCAGAACCCCGCCCCCCCCCCAACACACACACCATGTCTCCTGACCAGAGAGTTCTGCAAGGCTTCAGTTCTAGTGGAAGTAGCATCAGGTCTCATTTAACAGGTAGACCAGAGCACACATAGGTAAAACTCGCCACAGTTTGGCCAAGGTCCAAACACTGCTCACTGCAGGCAAGCAGAGCCTCTGCAGATGGCTGGCCTGAAGAATAGAGCAGCCAAAACACAGCAGCAGAGTGCATGCAGCACATGCCAGAGACACTCCCTGAAGCACCCCACTTAACACCCCACTTACAGCAATGGACAGATCATCCAAGCAGAAAATCAACAAGGAAACAATGTTTTTGAATGACACACTAGGCCAGATGGACTTATCAGATATATTCAGAACATTTCATCCTAAAGCAACAGAATACTCATTCTTTTTGAGTGCACATGGGACATTCTCCAGAATAGATCACATACTAGACCACAAATAAGGCCTCAACAAATACAAAAAGGTTGAGATCACACCATGCATATTTTCTGATCACATTGCTATGAAACCTGAAGTAAACCACAAGAAAAAATTAGGAAAGACCACAAATACATGGAAGTTAAAGGACATGCTACCAAACAATGAATGGGTCAACCAGGAAATCAAATAAGAAATAAAAAATACATGGAAATAAATGAAAATGAAACACAATGGCCCAAAACCTCTGGGATACAACAAAAGCGGTCTTAAGAAGGAAGTATATAGTAATACAGGCCTGCCTCAAGAAGCAAGAAAAAAAAAATCTCAAATAAATGACCTCACCTAACACCTCAAGGAGCTAGACAAAGAACAAATAAAGCCTAAAGCCAGCAGAAGAAGGAAAATAAAGATTAGAGCAGAAATAAATGATATAGAAACTAAAAAAAAATTTTTTTTCGATAAAACCAGGAGATGACTCTGAAAAAATTAATAAAATTGATAACCCCCCTACCCAGACTTTTCAAAAAAACCAGAAAGGACCCAAATAAATAAAATCATAAATGAGAGAGGAGAAATAACAACAAACACCACAGAAATACAAACAATTATAAGAGGATATTATGAAAAATTATAAGCCAACAAATAGGACAACCTGGAAGAAATGGATAAATTCCTAGAAACACATAAACCACCAAAACTGAAACAGGAAGAAATAGGAAACTCAAACAGACTGATAGCTAGCAAATAAGTTGAATCAGTAATCAAAAAACTCCCAACAAAGTCCAGGGCCAGATGGCTTCACAGGTGAATTCTACCAAACATTTATTTATTTATTTATTTTTAGGATTTTATTTATTTATTTGAGAGAGAGAGAGCATGAGCAGGGGGGAGGAGCAGAGAGAGAGGGAGAAGCAGACTCTCCCCTGAGCAGGGAGCCTGATGTAGGACTCAATCCCAGGACCCTGGGACCATGACCTGAGCTGAAGGCAGATGCTTAACTGATTGAGCCACCCAAGTGCCCCTGATTTCAATTCTTTTAAACTTGTTAAGGTTTGACGAGAAGGTCTAGGATGTATTCTATCTTGCTGTATGTTCTGTGGGCACTTAGAATGTGTATTCTGCTGTTGTTGGGTGAAGTGTCCTAAATCAACTATAATTGTGGATTTGCCTATTTAATCCTTCTGTTCTATCAGTTTTTGCTTTACATATTTTGTAGCTGTGCTGTTTGGTATATATAAGTTTAGGATTGCTGTCTTCTGGGATTGACCCATTTATCATTATGTAATGTGCTTTTTTGGTCCATAATTTTCTTTGCTCTGAATTCTACTTCGGTATCAATATAGTCACTCTAGTTTTCTTGATTATTATTTGAATGGTATACCATTTTCCATCCCTTTACTTCAACCTATTTCTATCACATTTGAAGTGATTTTTTTTTTTTTTTTTGTCAACAGTATATGGTTGGGATATGTTATCCATTTTGCCAAACTCTTTTTAACTGATGTTTAGGTCATTTATATTTAATGTAATTAATGATGTGTTAGAATTTAAGTCTGCCATTTTATCATCTGTTTTCTGCTTATACTTTTTGGTTTTTGTGCCTTGGTTTCCCTTTCTTGCCTGCCTGTGGATTACTTGAACATTTCTGGTATCTTTTTTAGTATGTCTGTGTAATCATTTTATTGGATATATATCTGCACAGATATTATATTAGTAATATTATATTACTGTCAACATTTACCACTTCAAGTGGAATATAGAAACAGTACTACCTATTAGATTACTTTACACTTTCCCCTTTATGATATACTTCTTTTAAACATTATCTTTACAAACTTTGAAAACCGTATCAGACCACATTTTCAGCCAACAAATATGATTTTAAAATGTTAAAAGAGGATAATCTAATATATGTACCCATATGTTTATAATTTTTGTTGCTTTTTCTTCATTCTTGAGGTACCAAGTTTTCTTGTTATCATTTTCTTTCTGAATAAAGAAATTTCTTTATGAATTCTGTTAGAGCAGAACTGCTACTGACAAATTCTTGTTTTTCCTTCATCTGAGAATGTCTTCATTTTACCTTCCTTCCTGCATGATACTTTCACTGGTCAGAATTCTGGGTTGAAAGTTCTTTTCTTTCAGCAAAAAAAAAAAAAAAAAAAAAAAAAAGTTCCACTACTTCTCTCTGGCCTCCACAGTTTCTAATGAGAAATCCACTGACAATCAAATCACTGTTGTGCTATAGCAGCAGTTCTCAACTGAAAACTGTTTTGCACCTGGGGGAACATTTGTCAATGTCTGGAGACATTTTTGGCTGTCACAACTAGGAGTTGCTATTGGCTTCTATTGGGTAGAGGCTAGGGATGTTGAGAAACATCCTAGAAGACACAGCAAAGCCCCCTCCCTCCCCAGTGAATTATTTGACACAAAATGTTACTAATGCCAAAGTTGAAAAGCCTTGTTATATAGGTTTCTTTTGTGTCTGGATGCTTGCAAGATTTTTTTTGTCTTTAGTTTTCAGAAATTTGAATATGATGTGTCTAGATATGGATTTTGTTAGATTTATCCTATATTTACACATCTTCTTGAATCTAGGTTTATATCTTTTGCCGTATTTGAGTTTTCAGACACTTTCTTCAAATATATTTTTAGCTCTGCTTTTTCTCCTCTCCTGGGACTAATATGAATGTTAGATTTTTGTTGTCACTAAGGTCCAAGAACTTCCATTAATTTTTTTTCCTGGCTTATTTTTCTCTGTTTATTCAGAATGGATAATTTCTGTTGCTCTATCTTTAAGTTAACTATTTTCTTGGTCATCTCCATTCTGCTCTTGTGTTCATCCAGTGATTTAAAAAAAATCAGTTATATTTTTCAGTTTTAATGTTTATATTTGGTTTTTCCTTATATCTTTTATTTCTTTACTGATATTCTCTCTCTCATTTGATATAAAAGCATTTTCCATTGCTTGTTGCATTTTTTATTATGGCTGTTTTAAACTTACTATAAGATAATTACAACATCTGTGTCATCTTGGTCTTGGCATGTATTGACTGTCTTTTCTGATTTAAGTTTTGATTTTCCTGGTTCTTTGTTTAATGAGCATTAAAACTTTTAGTTTTTGACATTTTGAGTATTAGGTTATGAGACTCTTATTCCAACTTATATGTGTAACTTTTTTTTTAAGATTTTTATTTATTTATTGAGAGAGAGAGAGAATGATAGAGAGCGAGCATGAGTAGGGAAGAGGGTCAGAGGGAAAAGCAGACTCCCTGCTGAGCAGGGAGCCTGATGTGGGACTCGATCCCGGGACTCCAGGATCATGACCTGAGCCGAAGGCAGTCGCTTAACCAACTGAGCCACCCAGGCGTCCCAACTTTTTTTTTTTTAACATTTATTTATTTGAGAGAGAGAGAGAGCACCAGCGGGAGGGGAAGAGGGAGAAGGAGAATCTCAAGTAGACTCCGTGCTGAAGACAGAGCCTGATGCTACGCTTGATCCCATGACCCTGAGGTCATGACCTGAGCTGAAACCAAGAATAGGATGCTTAACCAACTGCACCACCCAGGTACCCCTGTAATTTTTTTTTTTTTTAATGCATGTAACTTAAAAAAATAAACCTGCCAAAGTGTTTTCCAAAGCTGTTTTACCATTTAAATTCCCACTAGCAGGGTATGAAATTCAGCTCCTCCTCATCCTTGCCGACATGTAGGGTAGTCAGCTTTTTAAATGCTAACTATACTAATAGGTGTATACTATTAGCTTATTTTGCTTTAATTTGCATTTCTATAATAACTAGTGATGTTGAATATCCTTTCATGTGCTTATTTGACATCTGCATATGTTCTTTAGTTATATATCTGTTCAATCTTTCGCTCATTTTAAAATTGGGGTATTTGTTTTATTATTGAGTTAAAAATTTTTTTATATTCAAATCCTTTATCAGATATGATTGGAAAATATTTCCCCCAGTTGGTGGTTAATCTTTCCATTTTAATGGTGTCTGTGAAGAGTTTTCAATTTTCATGAATTATTATCAACTTGTTCTTTAAGTATCACACTTTCAGTAGAACATCAAAAAAAAAAAAAGTTCTGCCTAACCCTGCATTCTGGAAGTTTTGTGGTTTTAGGCTTTACATTTAGGCCCATGATATATTTTTACTTAATTTTTTATATGGTGTGACATATAAATCAAAGTTATTTTTTTGCATATGCATAGCTAATTCATCCAAGCACTATTTGTTGAAAAGACTATCTTTAACCCATTAAACTGCCTTTCATCTTGGTCACAGATCAGTTGTCCATATATGTATATGTCTATTTCTGGACTGTATTCTGTTCCATTCACCTATTTGTGTATCTTGATGGCAATAATACACAGTCTTGGGCGCCTGGGTGGCTCAGTTGGTTAAGCGACTGCCTTCGGCTCAGGTCATGATCCTGGAGTCCTGGGATCGAGTCCCGCATCGGGCTCCCTGCTCAGCAGGGAGTCTGCTTCTCCCTCTGACCCTCCTCCCTCTCATGCTCTCTGTCTCTCATTCTCTCTCTCTCAAATAAATAAATAAAATCTTAAAAAAAAAATACACAGTCTTGATTACTTTCGCTTTATAATAACTCTTCAACTTAGGTAGTCCATGTCCTTCAACTTTGTTCTTTTTCAAGTTTGTTTTGTCTATTCTAGGTCCTTTGCATGTCTACATATGTTTTAGAATCAGTTTCCACGAAAAAGAAAAAAAGCTTCTTGATATTCTGATTGGTACTTTATCAAATCTACAGGTCAGTTTGGAAAGAATTGACATCATAACAATATTGACTATTCCAAACTCTAAACATGGTTTATCTCTGTTTATTTAAGTCTTTAAGTTCTCTCAGCAGTGCTTTTTAGTTTTTATGGCATAATTCTTTGCACTTCTTTTTCTAGATTTATCACTCAGTGTTTCATGCTCATTGTGGTGTTATAAGTGGCACTTTTAAAGTTCAAGTTTCAGATTGTTCATTGCTAGGACAAAGAAAATTTGATTTGTGTATATTGATCTTTATCCTGCA
>NC_138384.1:38951989-38969720 GCF_054177405.1 Leptonychotes weddellii
CCCCCCCCCCCCCCCCCCCCGCCATCCTTTCCCCCACTTTATTGCCCTGGCTAGAGCCTCCAGTACAATACTTAGTGGAAGTGTTGAGACAAAGACATCTTTTTCTTGCTACTTATCTTAGGTCTTTCACCATTAAGTATGATGTTAGCTGTAGATTTTTCAGATACTCTTTATTGGTTGAGGAAATCCCCTTCTCTTTTTCTTAGCTGATGTCTTCTCATTAGTGGATGTTAGATGCTCAATACTTCTTTACTGGATGCCAGACATAAACTTTGCCATTAGGTGCTGCATATTTTTGTATTCCTAAAAATATTATTGGTCTTTGTTTGGAATACTGTTATTTGGAAAATTTGATTCTTTTGGAGTTTGTTTTTAAGCTTTGTTATGTGGGATCAGAGTAGTGGTTAGTCTGTGGCAAATTTTCCCCAACTAAGGTAAAACCCTCTGAGTACTCTACTATGTGAAATAAGGTTGTCCACTTTGGCTGTTGGGAGCAGGAATTATACCTGGACCTCTGTGAGCTCTCAGGATTTTTCCCTCCAGTTCTTTCAGGTGGTGATTTCCCCCTGGCTTCAGGAAGTTTCCTCACATAAATGTATCGATGAGTATTTAGCTGAACTTAAGGGAAATCCTCTGCTGATCTCTGGACATCTTTGGTGTTCTGTTCTGTAAACTCAGACCACATTGGCCTCATCATCTCATCTCAACAGTAAGAAACAACTGGGCTCTGCCTGGTTACCCTCCTATTCATAAGATGGGCAATCATAGGGCTCACCTCGTTTCTTATCTCAGGGATCACTGTCCTTCATTGGAATTGGACATTTCAAGATGTTCAATGTTTTGAAAACCATGGTTTCATCTATTTTGCTCATTTTTTTAGTTATTTGGCCAATTTCTCCATCTTGGCCAGAAGCAATCAACTGTTCACTCTTTTAAAGTTGACTGTTGATTAACAGAATTAATGAAGTTAATGCAAATAGATGACACTTTTCCTTTTTAGTTAAATTTAAAATACTTTCTCTAGAAAATATACTGTACCCTGAGGTTATGAAATACTCTTAGCTGTGTTCTAAAAATATTATTCTGTCTTTTGTTGTAAAGTCATCAATCCACCTGGAATACATTTTCATGTATTATTTCATGGTTGCCCAATTGCATTCTTATATGGGTACTCAATTGTTCTAGAGCAATTTATTGAAGAGGTGTTTATTCCCCAGGGCTCTGCATAGCTACCTTTGTAATTAATCAACTTGGTTATTTGTCCTGTAGAATTTTCCACATTCTGATTTGGCCAATTGTGGTCTTCACTATACCACTTAGAGATTTTTAAAATTCATTTTATTTCCTATCAACTGGTGATTAGATCAAGTGGCTAAAGTAATTAAGGTTCAATGATGGGAAATATATCTTAAGTAGTACTTTCTACTTCCTATGGCATCATATTAGGAGGCATATTAATTCCATATTGTTCCAATTTAATGTTGCTAAGATTGGCCAACTAGTTCAGGTGTCACCAACCTGATTGTTACCTTTTGAAATTCCCAATCACCCATTTATTATGGATTGTTGCTAAATCTAAGTCTGTCATTCTTTCTGAATATATTAGCTAATTCTTTTATAATAAAATCTCCTCTCACTATTTAATTACAGCTTGTACAGAAAAATCATGATAAATACTTGGCTCTGTTCCTTTACTTATTGAAATTTCAGAATGAGCTAGTATTCTGGCAAACTCCATAAAGGGCTCTATCATTTTTTTTTTTTTCATTTTGAATTTAAGAAGTTTTACCTACAATCACGGTTTCAACACACTGCAATAGTTTTTGATGCTTAAATTATTCTATTTTTGGTCAGTTCCTTTTGGTTGGTGATCCTATGATCTTTTTTTTTTTTAAAGATTTTATTTATTTGACAGAGAGAGACACAGCGAGAGAGGGAACACAAGCGGGGGAGAGGGAGAGGGAGAAGCAGGCTTCCTGCGGAGCAGGGAGCCCGATGTAGGGCTCCATCCCAAGACCCTGGGATCATGACCTGAGCTGAAGGCAGACGCTTAACAACTGAGCCACCCAGGTGCCCTGATCCTATGATCTTTGATAGCTTTATTGCTTTTAGGTACAATAAGATGTTTTATGATAATCATATATATATTTCCTACCCTTGACCTGTCTTATCTCATTTCTTCAAGGAGCCCTTGCTTCTTTTTTTATAGAAAAGAATTTGAAAACTACAGTCTGGATACTTGGGGAGCTCACTGCTTCTGTGTCATGAATGCTTTTAAATCCTTTGGTAGACAGAGGTAGGAAATACATACTTTCAATTCAAATGAAAGACTATATGGTATTTTACTTCTTTATGATTTTCTTTTGAAAAAATTCAATTCCTCATGAAATTAAGTTATGTAATTAATTTTGGACTCACCTAATACCAATATTACCATTAACAATACTAGTAAAGGCAGTTTAGATTTCTATTTCTCTTTGTCCTTGAGATACAGAATATTCTTGAGATATTCTCCTAATAGTAAGTAAAACAAAAATATATATATATTTTAAAAGATTTTATTTATTTATTTGACAGAGAAAGACACAGCGACAAAGGGAACACAAGCAGGGGGGGTGGGGGAGGGAGAAGCAGGCTGCCTGCGGAGCAGGGAGCCCAATGCGGGGCTTGATCCCAGGACCCCAGGATCATGACCTGAGCCGAAGGCAGACACTTAATGACTGAGCCACCCAGGCGCCCCAGTCAAAATATTTTTTAAAAAAGATTTTATTTATTTACTTGAGAGAGAGAGAGAACACGAGCATGAGTGGGGGAGGAGCAGAGGGAGAGGGATAAGAAGACTCTGTGCTGAGCACAGAGCCCAACATGGGGCTTGATCACACAACCCTGAGATCATGACCTTAGCTGAAATCAAGACTTGGACCCTTAACCAACTGAGCCACCCAGGCACCCCAGTAAGTCAAAATATTTTAACACCACTTGAACTTATTGTTCTTTATGTTGTCATGTTATAACATGACGTAGAGTCAAATTCATTGGTTTTGATATATAGGTTTGCTATTTTCCTTTGACTTAATTTTTTAAAAAAGATTTATTTTAGAGAGAGAGTGTGTGAATGGGGGGGAGGGGCAGAGAGAAAGAGAGAGAGAATCTCAAGCAGACTCCCCACTGAGCATGGAGCCTGACACGGGGTTTGATCTCACGACCCTGAAATTATGACCTGAGCCAAAATCGAGTCAGATGCTTAACCCAACTGAGCCAACTGCCCCTGACTTAATTTTTAAAATAAAAGATGATATGTAAAGTATCTATATGGATCCAAAGTCAAAATAGAAATCAAAGTATAACCAAAAATAACTCTTTCATCCTTGCCCTCTCCTGTTGTTTCATCTTGAGATTTCTTGTTGAAAATACAGGCATATACTATATTCCTTTCTTCTTCCACAAATATTAGCATAATATATGTATCATTCTGAACTTACCTACTTTTCATTTAACATATCCTGAAGGTCACTCCCTAGGAGAACAAAGGTACACAATATTCCACTGTACATTCATATAATTAATTCAGCCAGTCTATTGCTGGGCATCTGTGTTATTTCCAGTTTGCTGCATTTACAAAGAGTGTTTTTAAAAAATTCCTTTGTGGGGGCACCTGGGTGGCTCAGTCGTTAAGCGTCTGCCTTCGGCTCAGGTCATGATCCCAGGGTCCTGGGATCGAGCCCCGCATCGGGCTACCTGCTCGGCAGGAAGCCTGCTTCTCCCTCTCCCACTCCCCTGCTTGTGTTCCCTCTCTCGCTGTGTCTCTGTCAAATAAATAAAATCTTTAAAAAAAAAAAATTCCTTTGTGTATACCACATTTTGTATCTTTGGGATAGAAGGGTGCTCTTATGGTAAATGCATGAGACTACAAATGGACATTACCTGATTCCCCCCTATATGAACTGTACTATTTTGCATTTTCATCAGCAATTTGAGAGTCCTTGTTTTTCCAGTCTTGCCAATGGAGTCTATTAATACACTTTTGAATTTTGCCCATTTAATTGGGATGAAGTGGTATCTCAGTGTGTGTAACTTGCATTCTCGTCTCAATTTTTAGACTCTTTAAGGATATTAGTCTGTGATATAGTTGCAAATATCTCCTCCTGTCATTCTCCTTTAACATTTAGTCCTATAAAATTATTTATTTTTTCTTCTTTATTTCTCCTGGATTTTTGAGTCATGCTTACTGATATCTCCTCATTCCAGGGCTATAAAGGAATTCACCCATGTAGTACTTGTAAAGTTTCCTTCTTTTAATTTTTTTACATTTAGATATCTTGATTTGTTGGGAGTTCATCTTATGTTACACTGCCAGGGATGAATCTAATTTTCTTTCCTATAAATTTTATCCAACCGTGCTAACAGGAATGAAAAATTCTTTCTCAAAATGATTCTAGCAGAATGGTTCCTGCCAAGAAAGGTGGTTAGGGAAAAACTAAGAAATGTTCTGTCATCTCTAAGGTAGACTAGAGAAGACATTATCAAAATTCACAAACATACCAATGGAAAGGGGTTCAAGAAACATGTACCGTAGGCATTCAAGGAGATCCAGGAATTCACAATGAGGGAGAAAGGAGTACCTGATATGCACACTGATACTAAACTCAACACAGAAGTCAAGGCAAAAGGAAAAAGGAATGCCCCATATTTATCTGTATATGGATTTCCAGAAAGTTATTTTTCTCAGTAGATTCATCACCTTAAAAGAAATAGTCAGCATGAATGAAAATGGCTGGTTTATTACAACAAAGTAATATAACAAAAAAAATTCATTTTTCCCATGTGAGTTGAGAAATTCCACAGAAGACAGTAATTTGGGAGGGAACTACTGTTCCCTAATACTGTTTAGCTACTGTTAAAGAACCGAATTATAACTGTGCTAAATACATGTATATAAGCTCAGCATTCTTTAATTTACATAATACTAAAAGGTACCAAGAAAATACTCTTAGAATAAATCAAGTACTGAACTGATAAAGTACATCTTCATCATTGATATCTTGCAGTTATGTGTAAACTACAGAATTATCACCCATCCAGATCAGAGTTTAAACATCCTGGGTAAATGTCATTTGACTACTGTGTTAGTTTTTTCTATGTATGTTCATGAGTGAAATTATTCTGGAATTTGTTGTTCAAGGGCTACTTAACATCTCATTTTATTAATCAGAATTATGTTAGTCTTTAGCATCTGCTCGCAATTTTTCCATAGGATTTTCTGTTCCTTCAGGGGGCAGCCTGTACAATTATCTGCTCCTACATGATTTTTAAAGATTATTTTTTCCAATTGTTAAATTTTTTTGGCCCCTTTCAGTTACTCTTGAAATTTAATCATTTAAAATGTTTTCCTAGAAAGCAAACCATACTCTATTTAAAAGTTGGATCTAATAAGGCTTACATCTATTTATATTACCATTAAAAATATCCTCTAAAACATATATCAGAATTCTTTCTTATAATGTGAAGGCATTGCCAAAGTTTAGTAATAATAGTTTTCGTCAAAGAAACATTTTGACCTAAAATAAAAAACCTTTTGTATTGTTCTTTCTTCCATGATTTTTGCTTTATTTTCATTAAAACTCTCCATTAATTCAAACACCCTTTGGGGCATTAGCTTGTTTAGTTCAGTAATCATTATTTAATTTGACAAATATTTGGACTCCACAACGTAACAGGCACTTTCATAAGTGTGGAGATACAATGGTGACAAGAGGTAAACTGCCCTCAATTGTTTTAGTTATCTACATAGAGTAATTTCCATTGAGAACTGCCATGGTCATGTTCATAGGATTTGATATATAGGAGTTTCATTATCATTCACAACTAAATAGCCTGTAATTTTTTTGATTTGCTTATTACTTTGATAATTATTGATAAATTTCCAAGAGGTCAGGATTCATTTGGCCATTTTCTAATTTCTAAATTTTAACTGTGGTGATAAAATGGATAGGACATTTGGCTTTAGAAATTTGTTAGAGACAAATCACTTCCAAATGCCTTCAAAAACAAAACAAAAAACATTGCTGAGCACTCAACTACCCCATTTTCATTAAAACCGTAAGGCTTTCTTTACAGTACGGATTTTTTGGTGCAGCAAATGAATACTGATTCAAAGCTTTCTTTCCTTCATTCTGTTTTACTGGTTTTTCTTCAGAATTATCCTACTGTTCAATAAGATACATATACAGATGGCATATTTGTCTATATTCATTATATTGTCAAGGTCTTTATCTCATAGAAATGGTCTAATACTAATATTAATGATGGTCATGACATCATTTAAGTTGTCAAGCTCATTTAACCCTTATTATCAAATAAGTAAGGAAACAGACACAAATTTGAGTTACTTTCCAAAAAATACAGATATGTTGGAACTAAGGCATACCAAAGAAGTTGTATGACATAGCTCAAGGCTTTCCAAGATTAATTACGTAACAGAAATTCACCTTTAGTGTAATTCTGTGAAAGTGTAACAAGATTTAAAAAGTGATGGAAGGTTGCCCTACACGAGTTAGATTTAAATTCTATGCAGAATAATATCAATGATGTGGAGAATGCTTTAAGAATGATTCAAAAGAGAGTCACAGTGTCATCTTATTCATAGGGTTTTACTCTGGTATTCCAAATGGAAAATTATTCAGTAAATGCTTTCCTGTATTAATACAGATTGCATTATGAATTCTCTGCTGTTGAGTGTGTTATGTGCTCTGACAGTCTTCCAGGATTACTTACACTTGTGGGGTTTCTCAAAAGAAGAAATTAACAGACATCAATTAATGAGTCATGAATATTTTTATATCATAAGATTTTATAAGAGTGAAATAAAGTGAGAGCTTGGAGAAAATGTCTCAAAATTTTTATATTCATAGGATTTCTCTAAAGTGTAAATACCCTGGTGTTGAGCAAAGTCTGAGTCCTGACTAAAGGTGTTCCCATAGTCTTTCCATTGACAGAGATTCTTACCATTGTGAATTTTCTGTTCAGTAAAATATGGATGGTGACCAAAGATCTGGCTACTTCCCTTACATTCATAGGAATCTGTATCAGTATGAATTTTCTTATGTCGTGTAAGTTGTGAGCCCCAGATAAAAGATTTCCCACATTCCTTACATACATAAGGTTCCTCACCAGTATGTATTCTCTGATGTCGAGTAAGTTGTGAACCCCAGAGAAAGGCTTTTCCACATTCTTCACATTCATATGGTCTCTTTCCAGTATGGATTTTCTGATGTCGATTAAGTTCCGAACCACGAAAAAAGGTCTTTCCACATTCCTTACATTCATAGTTTCTCTCACCAGTATGAATTTTTTGATGTCGATTAAACTCTGAGCCATGAAGAAAGGTCTTTCTACATTCCTTACATTCATAGACTTTCCTCTCATTATGAATTTTCTCATGTTGAGCAAGATATGAGGCCCAAATAAATGTCTTCCCACATTGCTTACATTCATGTGGTTTCCTACCAGTATGAATTCGTTGATGTCGAGCAAGGTGTGAACTCCAGATATAGGCTTTTCCACATTTCTCACATTCATAGGGTTTCCTACCCACATGAACATTCTGATGTTGAGCAAGATTTGAACCACGAATAAAGGCTTTTCCACATTCCTTACATTCATGAGATTTCTCAGTAGTGTGAGTTCTCTGATGTTGAGTTAGGTGTGAGCCACGAGTAAAAGCTTTTCCACACTCCTTACATTCATAAGGTTTTTCACCAGTGTGAATTCTCTGATGTTTAGTAAGATGTGATCGCTGACTAAAGGCCTTCCTACATTCATTACATTCATAGGGTTTCTCACCAGTATGAATTCTCTGATGTCGTGTAAGATCTGAGCCACAACTAAAGGCCTTCCCACATTCCTTACATTCATAACACTTCTCACCAGTATGAATACGCTTATGGACACTAAGTTGTGAATGAAATCTAAAGGCCTTCCCACATTCCTTACATTTAAAAGGTTTTTCACCAGTATGAATCCTCCTATGACCAGTAAGACTTGAACGCAAACTAAACGCCTTCCCACATTCTTTACATTCATAAGTTTTCTTAGCAGTGTGAACTGTCTGATATTGAGTAAGTTCTGAATCAGAAAGAAAGGTCTTCTCATATTCCTTATCTTCACAAAATTTCTCCCTCGTGTGAATTACTTGATGTTGAGTACAGTCTGAGCCAGAAGGAAAGGCTTTCCCACATTCTTTAAATTCATTCAGTTTCTTTCCTGTATTCTGTTTGTGATGTACATTAAAAGCTGTGTGATGTTTAGAAGTGGACATTTTTTCACCAGCGAGTATAACCTGCTTAAAACATTCTTCCTGATTTTCATGTTGTGTTTCAAACTGACCTTTGCTTTCCCAATCACCCCTAAAACACAAATATTCAAGGCTGTGTTTTTTACAAATTTCTAATTGAGTCAATTCTCTCTCAAAAGTGACCTTTTTTTCTGATAACTTCTTGCTCTGACATCTTGACTGCATGTCTGAAAGATAAGAAGATAAATTCATACTGTTTTACTGTTCAAAAAGAATAAAAATGTCCAATGTAGATATAAAAAGCAAATCCTAAAATACGTAAGGCACACAAGAAGTGAATGACTTAAGAAATTCTCAAATTCCGGGCAATATGAAAAAGGGGCAAAAAATAAATAGAAATTAAAGAGAACTAATAAAAGTTGAGGTGAGTGATTAGATATATAAAAGCTTTGTTTTAGTCAAATTCATCTGAGCAGTTCAATTTAAAAAAAAAAAGGTTATTCAGGTACCACCCAGTCATGGAATGCCAATGTAAAGATAAGACTGTTTCACTCAGTATGGTAAATCAACCCTTAGCATATATTAGGCATTAAAAACATAATTCTGTAAAAAATACATTACGAGACAAAAAAAAAAAAAGGAAGAAATGGGGGGAATTTAGGGTGGAGTAAAGGATCTTACAAAAACCAAGTACCAGGAAGCACAACTGGGATCATTTAATCATATAATAATGTAATACACCTCACTGTCTAGTTGCTTCCATCTTTACTGAAATGAGTACATAAACTGCTTCCATATTACTTTCTGTACAGATAGGAGGAAACAAAAGCATATCTAAACTAACTCAAAGACAAATATGCAGAAATGTAATCATGCCTACTTAATCATTTTCAATTTGCCTTTGCAAAGACTTCACCCTGCTCATTTCCTCCACGGTGCATAGCCAAGCCATCTTTTTGTCACATGACTCCAACCAAGGTGCTTTTGTTTTCTTTATTCTTGAGTTTATAGTATTGCTCATCCATTCTGCTTTATGCTTTCAAGCCCTTCCCTAGGTCTCCTCTTCCTTTCCCTTCTATGCAAGGCCACTGAAAATATTACAGAAAGTATCTACAAATTTTCAAGTACTATGGAAGATACTATGATGAATGTCTTATATAATTCTGAGCTTAAAAACAGTAATGTTGGGAAACAGAGTATCAGTCTAATATGTGGGAAGTAATCTAGTCTAGAGTTAATACACAGTAGGAACTCAGTAACACAGGTGTGTTGCATTAGGTTAAAGGACATAATTATGGGTGATTGGGTGATAGTTCAAAAAGGAAAATAGTTTGAGAAGTTGCCAAGGGCAGAGTCTGGCATGAGCTAGGAATAAGTAGGACCACTCTGTGACTCATTTTTGATATGTGCCAGATTTGATGAAACTGTCATGTGGTTATGTTATAAATTTTTCTTGGGAGTAGAGCCGGGAACGGAGCAAGTACTCTAGCAGTGACAGAGTAAGTTGAAAGGCAGTTCAGTTACATGTGTAAGTAATAGTGTATTGTAGCAGAAAAAGGACAGACTACAGTTTCAGGCTCAGTTCTGTTTACTAACACCATCTTTAGGTTATGAGAAAATTACTGAGCTTGACTGAGTGCTTATTTTTCTGTATGACATTAGAGATATTAATATGTTTTTTAATGAGATTTATCGAGAGGATTGGGAAAACATACTATGTTATAAAAACTTTTATTTTGAAATACAGTTGACCTGGGAACAACACAGGTTTAAACCGCACAGGTCCACTTAACACATGGATTTTTTTCCAGCATTGTAAATTTATGGTTTCTTTCTTATGATTTTCTTTTTTTTTAAAGATTTTATTTATTTATTTGACAGACAGAGAGACAGCGAGAGGGAACACAAGCAGGGGGAGTGGGAGAGGGAGAAGCAGGCTTCCCGCGGAGTAGCGAGCCCGATGCGGGCCTCGATCCCAGGACCCCGAGATCATGACCTGAGCCGAAGGCAGATGCTTAACGACTGAGCCACCCAGGTGCCCCTCTTATGATTTTCTTAATAACATTTTCTTTTCTCTAGCTTACTTTAAGAGTCCATTATATAACACATATAACATATAAAGTATATGTTAATTTATGTTATCAGCAAGGTTTCCAGTCAACAGTAAGCTACTAGTGGTTAAGTTTTTGGGAAGTTAAAATTTATACATTAATTTTTTAAAGGATTTATTTATTTTACAGAGAGAGAGAGTGCTCAAGCAAGTGGGGGAGGGGCAGAGGGAGAGGGAGAGAATCTTTTTTTTTTTAAAGATTTTATTTATTTATTTGACAGAGAGAGACACAGCGAGAGAGGGAACACAAGCAGGGGGAATGGGAGAGGGAGAAGCAGGCTTCCCGCGGAGCAGGGAGCCCGATGCGGGGCTCAATCCCAGGACCCTGGGATCATGACCTGAGCCGAAGGCAGACGCTTAACGACTGAGCCACCCAGGCGCCCTTTTTCCTTGATATTTCAAAAAAACCCACAAACTCCTAAATAAACAACTAACAAATACTGTGGGGGGAAAAAAAGAAGGTCCAAGAATACGTTACTTCAATCTGAGTTCTGCCCATAATAGAAAATTCATCAATTAGCCTCAACTTGCCAAATATGCGCCTTGTTTCCTCTTGACAGCCTGGACTTGTCTTTTATGACATTGCAGTCTCTTTGTTGTCCTCCATTAGCCTTTTTTTTTTTTTTTTAAGATTTTATTTGTTTATTTGACAGAAAGAGACACAGCCAGAGAGGGAACACAAGCAGGAGGAGTGGGAGAGGGAGAAGCAGGTTCCCCACTGAGCAGGGAGCCCTATGCGGGGCTCGATCCCAGGACCCTGGGATCATGACCTGAGCCGAAGGCAGACGCTTAATGACTGAGCCACCCAGGCGCCCCTGTTGTCCTTCATTAGCCTTAAACTCTCTTCTGCCGCTTACTATTCACTGTAACCAGAAGCCATTTTCACCTATTATCCTGATTTTCAACTAAGCAGCCTATCAGGCCTTCTCTTAATGTAGAGCCTATTTTGCCAAAATTTATGGACATGTTCCAGTCACAGAAAAGAATACAAATTTCTTAATAGGTTATATACTCTTTGTTAACTCTTCTTATCCCAAAATGAAACTGGAAAATCAATAAATGTTGGTTAAAAGAACGAATTAGTGAGTGCAGGAAATGCAGAAGCAAGGAGAAATTTAGGCAAAATAAGAAAAATTCAAGATACAGTAGGCAAAATAAAAACGGGGTCAAAAGTTTTTTTAGGGAGAAATTTACAAATATCTAAATGAAGACATTTACAAATATCTAAATGAAAAAAAAGAGAGATAGAAAGAAATTGAGTCAAAGCATTGATAAACTGACTACTGGAGAAAAAGAATGACACTTACCTTTTTATAACATGAGGGAAAGAATTTGAAGAGTACTGAATTAGAGTGGTATTTGGAGGTGAAGAAAGGGTCATTTGGAAATTCATGGTGAAAGGTTACTTTGGACTCTAGGTCTCAGATCTTTATCCATAGGTTTTTATCCCTTGAGGAGGAGACTCGAGGCCAGTATTTCAGAGATGCCGCGGCCTCACTAAACATCTGGGCTCTTATCTACAATGATGGCGTCCCTGTGCTGGCTCAGCCCTCACTCACCTGGGCAAGGTCCTCTTGTCTCATCCTGTAAAACCATCCAGGGCTCTTTCCCCTTCTCCAGTAAAGAGAACACATCTGGCTGATAAATGCAAAGTCCTGATCAGAGATAAGAAACAGGAAATGACCATGTGGTAAAGATTTCAAAATTTGCAACTAGTCCCTTGGTTATGAAGGAAGAGAGACAATTATAGGAAGAGCAAGAAAAAGGCATGAAGTATTTCTAAAGGATGGAGAAGATAGAGGTTCCCACTGATGATGACTATTACCAAATTTATAAAGCATAAACCATTTTCCCAGAAAGAAGTCAGGAATTCCCCTAGACACTTAAAAGACAATTCAAAAATTCACAATGTAGAAATCAGAAACTTCTGGGGTTAGATTCTGAATCTTACCCAGTGAGATCATGTTGCTGTAGTTCTCCAACATCACATCTCTGTACAAATGTCTCTGTTCCAAGCCTAGGCATTCCCACTCCTCCTGAGAGAAGTCTACAGCCACATCCCTGAACATCATCAACTGCTGAAACAAACAACCCAAGCATCAACAGTGAAATTAAAAAATCTTTTTTTTTTTAAAGATTTTATTTATTTATTTGACAGAGAGATAGCGAGAGCAGGAACACAAGCAGGGGGAGTGGGAGAGGGAGAAGCAGGCTTCCCGCCGAGCAGGGAGCCCGAAGCGGGGCTCGATCCCAGGAGCCTGGGATCGTGACCTGAGCCGAAGGCAGACGCTTAACGACTGAGCCACCCAGGCGCCCGAAATTAAAAAATCTTTTAGATAGAAGGGAGAAGAAATGAAAATGCGCACTGTAGGAAGCAGTATACTCACTGAGCAAAAAACTGAAGTTGGCTCCCTGTAGTATAGGGGGAAATGACATGGAAATTAGTGTGACTGAAGCTGAGTGCCTATATGCTCTTCAAATCTTCTGTTGTTCAGTCACAACATCCTTATGACCTTCCAGGGACAAACACCAGACAACAGGATGGCAGCCCAGAATTAAGAGTTCTTTGTTGATACTACTGGGATGCCACGCCAGGCTTACAGGACTAACTCCAGATTTATTATGTGACAAACACTTCTTTTCCCCCTTAGGCTACTTTTAGTTGAATTTTCTGTTAGCTGAAGTTGAAGGGATTCTTAGAAGACACACTTCCTAACTGAATACCATTTTCTGTGGGAGTGTATAAAATCTCTGGGCTCTCAGATAAGTAGCTGACAATCAACACATGTCTTGTTAATAATATTAATCTCTCACTGATTTCCTGGCAAGATCCCAGATCTCTCTGAACTTTGCCAACTAATAAAACGGAACACCAACCAACACCAACTCTCACCTTTACTAATTGAAAGACCCCATTCTACAGAGTAAAGAAAAGCTTTCATGTAAAGTATCCCTTTGACCCACTCAGTTCCAACTTGTTAAGCCACAGATTTGAAAAGAAAGTCTCTACTATTTCCTCTAAGGAAAAATATTTCTCCTCCTTCAGTGCTCTGCCAAAGTATTAGGACATGGGAGGTGCTGAATGCCGTGCTGGAGAGAAGAGGGACATCTAGGAAGGCAGTGGACTGTTTCACGGCTATCACTTACCACAATGAATAGTGACTCAAGTAAGCAGCTTAAGGATAAAAAAGTATTCATATGATGTGATATAAAGGATTATAATTTTGGAGAGAGGCAATTCCAACTCACATGGGCCATGACTTAAAACTCCAAGAATCAATCAGTCTTCTAGACTCCTCTCCTGGTGAAGCAGAGTCCCGAGAAAGCAGAGCTAGAAGGAAGGAATCAGGAGAGGTCAGGTTTACCTCAGAGCTTTCAGATGGACTAAGAATTCCATTTTCTTCCCTGAAGAAAGATCAGAGGGAGTCTACAGAAATCCTGGCCCAAACCAAAACCCAAGTGACTCATTCTCCCTCCCTTTTTCCCAGTCCTAAGTAACCACTAATTCACTTTCTGTCTCTATAGATTTCCCTATTCTGGACTTTCATAATAAAGGAATCATACAATATGTGAACTTACTGTGACTAGTCTATCTCATTTAGCATAATGCTTTCGAGGTTCATCCAAGTTGTAGCATGTATCAGTATTTCATTCCTTTCTATAGCTGAATAATATTCCATTGTATGACTAGACCACATTTTTGTTTACCCATTTATCCATTAATGGACATTTGGGTTGTTTCTACCTTTTGACTGTTATAAATATGCTGCTATGAACCTTTGTGTACAAGTTTTTATGTTCGAATACTTGTTTTTGGTTTTCAGAGTACAAGTTTTACACTTCACTTATTAAATTTATTCCTAAATATTTTATGCTTTTTGATGCTATTGTGAATGGAATTGTTTTCTAAATGTCATTTTTGGATTCTTCATTGCAAATGTATAAATACACATTTGATTGGGGGGAGGGGCAGAGGGAGAGGCAGAGAGCGAATCTTCAGCAGGCTCCATGCCCAGTGCAGAGCCTAATGCAGGGCTTGGTCTCACAACCCTGAGGTTATGACCTGAGCCAACATCAAGAGTTGGACGCTTAACTGAGTTACCCAGGTGCCCCTACACTTGATTTTTATCTATTCATCTTATGCCCTAAAACTTTTTTTTTTTTTAAGATTTCATTTATTTGTCAGAGAGTGAGAGTGAGAGAGAGCACACACAAGCAAGGGGAGTTGCAGGCAGAGAGAGAAGCAGGCTCCCCACTGAGCAAGGAGCCTGTTGCGGGTGGGACTCGATCCCAGGACCCTGGGATCAGGGCCCCAGCTGAAGGCAGACGCTTAACTGACTGAGCCACCCAGGTGTCCTCTTAAAACTTCTCTAAACTCCTTTATTAGTTCTAATAGGTTTTTTTTGTGTGTGGATTCCTTAGGATTTTCTATATTAAAAAAAATCATGTCATGTGTAGATAGAGACGGTTTAACTTCTTTTCCTAGATGTTTTTTATTTCTTCTTTCTTGCCTAACTGCTCTGTAAAATCTCCAGTACAATACTGAATAGAAGTGGCAAAAGCAGTCATTCTTGTCTTATTCCTGATCTTAGGGGGAAAACATTCAGAGATACACTATCAAATATGTTAGCTATAGGATTTCTGTAGGTGCCCTATACCAAGTTAAAGAAATTCCCTTTCAGGGGCGCCTGGGTGGCTCAGTTGGTTAAGCGACTGCCTTCGGCTCAGGTCATGATCCTGGAGTCCCGGGATCGAGTCCCACATCGGGCTCCCTGCTCAGCGGGGGGTCTGCTTCTCCATCTGACCCTCTTCCCTCTTGTGCTCTCTGTCTCTCATTCTCTCTCTCAAATAAATAAAATCTTTAAAAAAAAAAAAGAAATTCCCTTTCATTCCTAGTTTATAGAGTATTTTTTAAATGAAAAGGTATTGGCTTTTGTCAAATGCTTTTTCTGTATCTATGAAAATGACTACGTGATTTTTGTTTTTTATTCTATTGATATGATGTATCACATCAATTGATTTTTGGATGTTCAGACAACCTTGCATTCCTGGGATATATTCCACTTCGTCATGTTGTATAATTCATTTTATACATTGCTGGACTTGGTCTGCTAATATTTTGTTGAGGATTATTGTGCTCAAATTCTTATGAGATAAGCTTTGTTTGGTTTTGGTATCTGGCTAATACCGGCTTCATCAAATAGGTTGGGATCTTAGCTGTATCCTCTCTTTTTTTAAATTTTTTTAAAAAGTGAACTCTATACCCAATGTGGGGCTCAAACTCACAACCCCAAGATCAAGAGTCACATGCTCTTCCAATTGTGCCAGCCAGGCACCCCTGGCTATAATCTTTAATTGCAGAAGAGAAGACACTGGGGAACTCAGAACTGATAGTAGGAGGCCTTCTGAACCAGGTTATGTTCTGAACAACAAAGAAAACCTGGCTGTTCAAAGGAACCATATTTTATTTTATTTACTTATTTTTAATTTAAATTTTAGGTAGTTAACATACAGTACAATACTGGTTTCTGGAATAGAATTCAATGATTCATCATTTACATACAACACCCAGTGCTCATCATAACAAGTGCCTTCCTTAATACCCATCACCCATCTAGCCTATCCCTCCCCCACCTCCCGCTATCAACCCTTAGTTTGTTCTCTATTGTTAAGAGTCTCTTATAGCTTGTTTCACTCTCCTTTTTTTCATTTCCCCTTCCCATATATTCATCTGTTTTCCTTCTTAAATTCCACCCATGAGTGAAATCATACAGTATTTGTCTTTCTCTGACTGACTTATTTCACATAGCATAATACACTCTAGCTCCATCCATGTTGTTGCAAAGGGCAAGATTTCATGCTTTATGATGGCTGAGTAATATTCCATTGTGTGTGTGTGTGTGTGTGTGTGTGTGTGTGTGTATAAACCACGTCTTCTTTATCCATTCATCAGTTGATGGACATTTGGGCTCTCTCCATAGTTTGGCTATTGTTGATACTGCTGCCAAAAACATCAGGGTGTGTGTATCCCTTTGAATCTGTATTTTTGTATCCTTTGGGTAAATAACTAATATTGCAATTGCTGGGTCACAGGATAGTTCTATTTTAAACTTTTTTTTTTTTTTAAGATTTTATTTATTTTTTAGAGAGTGAGCGAGAGAAACAGCATGAGAGGGGAGAGGGTCAGAGGGAGAAGCAGGCTCCCCGCTGAGCCAGGAGCCCGATGTGGGACTCGATCCCAGGACCCTGGGATCATGACCTGAGCCGAAGGCAGACGCTTAACCATCTGAGCCACCCAGGCGTCCTCTATTTTAAACTTTTTGAGGAACCTCCATACTGTTTTCCACAAAGGCTGCCCAAGTTTGCATTCTCACCAACAGTGCAAGAGGGTTTGTTCCCCTTTCTCCGCAGAGGAACTGTATTTTATTTTTTTTTTTTTCTTTTTTTTTTAAGATTTTATTTATTTGACAGCGAGAGAGACAGCGAGAGAGGGAACACAAGCAGCGGGAGTGGGAGAGGGAGAAGCAGGCTTCCCGCGGAGCAGGAAGCCCGATGCGGGGGCTCCATCCCAGGACCCTGGGATCATGACCTGAGCTGAAGGCAGACGCTTAACGACTGAGCCACCCAGGCGCCCCAGAGGAACTGTATTTTAAAGAAAATGTCTCCCATTGTAGTAACAGAGGAGAGAGAACTCTTGGGCAGAAGAACCTAAAAACTACTTTTTCACAGGAAAGCACCAGTGACAGCTATTCTGAGATAATCTATCACCTTCAAAAAAAATAAAATTAGAACCATTGTGTCCCAAGATATTGTTAGATATGTTTGAAAAGAGTGCCAAAATTCCCCTATGTATAAAGAAAACTGCCTAAAAGACACTGGAGAAGATTAAAATTATTATCCAACATTCCAGTATGAGTAAAATAATAATTTATTTTTATTTTTATTTATTTATTTTTAAAAAATAATTTCTGATATAATCACAGCTCTGAGGCAAGACTACGTGCACAAATATTACAATGATTTCAGGAATGGGAAGGAAGTGATGAGCAGACTCCATGTGAGAGTTGAATTCAAAAGTGAAAGAGAACATAGGCAAAATCACTTTAGAAATGAAGAACAAACAAGCACAAGGTATGACAAATACCACAGAAAGTGCATGGACAAAGAATACAGAAATTAGTGAGCAGAGCAAAATAAAACAAAGAAAGAGATGACAATTATTGGAAGAAAACAGTGCAAGTCAGAGATAATCCAACTTGCAAATAAGCAGACCCCTACAGATGAAATCCAAATCAAGGAAGAGAACAAGTATTAAAAACTACATTTTT
>NC_138384.1:38970220-38987227 GCF_054177405.1 Leptonychotes weddellii
AGAGTCCTGCATCAGGCTCTGTACTGGGCATGGAGCCTGCTTAAGATTCTCTCTCTGCCTCTCCCCCTACCCCTCTCTCTAAAAATAATAATAATAATAATGATGATGATGATGAACATATATCAACTAACAGCAGCAACTTCAATAAAGCAGAAGCTACAGGTTATGTAAGATAAAACTTCATTCACAGAGTATTTTAATACATTTTTGTCAATCAAAGACAAATCAAGTGGAAAACAAGCACTATAGACTGGCCATATATTAGATCACTAAGAAAAATTCATTAAATTCCAACATTAAAAAAATATCATAATGCAGGGTGCCTGGGTGGCTCAAATGGTTAAGCGTCTGCCTTCGGCTAAGGTCATGATCCCAGGGTCCTGGGATCGAGTCCCGCATCAGGCTCCCTGCTAGGCGGGGAGCCTGCTTCTCCCTCTGCCTCTCTCTCTCTCTGACTCTAATGAATAAATAAATAAAACATTTAAAAAATATATCATAATGCAGCAAAACTGGAAATTACAAGCAAAGAGGGGGCCTATTGTGCCTTACCTGAATTCCTCAATTTTATCAATAGGGATTGAGTTCCCTTCATGTCACAGGGCTCAAGACCCTTCCATAGCACTAAGGCTAAGACACTATACCACTATATTGGTTTTCTACTACTGAGCAACAAATTAGCATAAACACAGTGGCTTAAAATAATACAAATTTATTACCTTACACTTAGGCAGTTAGGTAAAAGTCTGAGATGGTTCTCATTGGACTAAGATCAAGGTGTCAGCAGGGCTGTGTTCCTTTCTGTAGGCTCTAAGGGAGAATTATTTATTTCCTTATGTTCTCCAGAGTCTAGAGGCCACCAACATTGCTCCCTTCCTTCAGCCAGCAATTTTGCATATCTCTGACCATTCTTCTTTGATTCTATCTCCCTCTGACTCTAAACCCTTGGGAAAGGTTTACTGACTTTGAGAATCCATTGGGCCTAATTGGATAATCTAGGATAATTTCTCCATTTCAAGGTCCTTAACTTAATCTTGTTTGCAAAGTCCCCTTTGCCCTGTAAAGCAAAATATTCACAGGTTCCAGGGATTAGGACCTGGACATCTTTGCAGGGGCATTATTCTGCCTACCCCAACCACCTTTAAAGCTTCTATCCTTGGCTCCTCTCTTTCTGATGGATACTCAGAAATCCACCTCCTTCTATCCCATCACTTTCTCTCCAACAGTCTTGAATCCAACCAGGATAAGCATCAATATCCCCTGTATCCATGTTTATGTCCATCATAAGAAGCCTTAGATTCCTGATAATCTCTCCATTCAGACACTGTACTCCCAATCAGTTGAATGTACCCCCTTCTCATCCCTCCCCAAATCTTGACACTTTCTAGTATGCCCTCTGGAATTCATAATTCATTAATAACAAACCCCTCTTCTATCCCCAACCACTTTTTGAATATTCCCTTCACCTTTGGGTCTAAGGGAAACCTGGCTCTCCCCAGAGGACTCTGCAGCCTTTTCAATATCTCCCTCTCCTACCCGCCACAGCTTCTTGCCACTGGGTCTGGAAGCAGGGCAGGTATCCTCCTTGTTCTTACTGCTTTCAGACTTAGTTCTCTCTTCCTCCTCCAAAAAAGCTCTAGCTTGGAATTTCATGCCATGAGATTATTTATAATTCACCACACCTCACTGTTGCTGACATCTACCAAATACAGGATATTTCCCCTTGTTTTTTGAAAACCTGAGCTCATGGCTCATTCTCTGCAACACTACTACCCTCTTTTATTCTTGGAGTTGCACTGCATACACACAGATGAGCCTTGCTTACTCATTCTCACCTGTATTTCTACTTTTCCCTCTCTTGTGGCTCATTATCACCAATATACTGCAACGTTGTTATTTCCCCTATTTCTCTATTTCTATTTCTCTGCTCATATTTACAGAGAAATTCTTGGGATATGTTCTCTACACTGTCTCCTATTCCTCTCCCCACATTCTACAATGACCCAACTCAACCCAACTAACGGCCACCACAGAAACTGCTCTCCACACATTTACGAATAACTATGATTGTTACTAAATGCAATATTCTTTGTTTCTGGCTCCACAGCTGCTGCTACCACATTTACACAAACGGTCAGGCACACAGTGGTGCAGTCACAATCATATACATGTACAGTCACACCTAAATGGTCATTACAATCACGTACAGCTCCCCTCACCATCGTGCGCATGCAAACACACACACATACACACCCCCAACTCTACAGCTCCTGAGCGATTACCCCCACATCCCGCTCCCGTAACAATTTCACACAAGCACCCACAGATCCCATCCGTGATCGCGCGGGAGCGGACACACACATACACAGCTCCCTACCACCTTCCCTCCCACACCCAGTTGCTGGCAAAGCCTGAGACTCCGAAAACATCAGTCCCTCACTGCCCACTGCCCTCCCCAGTGGCCTTGGCCCCTCAGGAGTCATTCCGCTTCTGGGTCTAAGACTCTCTTCTTACCTGACCCTGCGGTCTCTACAAGAATGTTCCGCTGGGATTCGGGCGCGATGCTTCCTACGGTCCTGAAAGCGTCAGCGCGCGGACAGGAAGCGGCTTCGGCTATGGTGGGCATTGGAAAACGTAGTCAGAGCCTGGACAGCCTTTCAGAGCCCAGAGCCGACAATCTCAATTCACAGGCCTTGGCCTCGGCCCCCATCCTTTCCCGCGACAAAGACCATTGCCCTCATAACTGCTCACATGCGTGGCAGAGGGCTTCTATTAGTTCCATTAGTTCCAGGCCGCGTTTAGAACGCGAGACTCCACTAAGGCCTCCACGCTGCTCCTCCACAAACGTGTGCCCCAGTCTGGGAACCTGGACAAATGAACAAATGCTGCCTTTACCGGAAGTAGCCTTGGACGCGATGGCCCTTGGGAAATGTAGTTCAGGGCCGTAGGCCAAAGTACCTCAGAGGAAGGGTGTAATTCTTCGCGGCTTGAGTTCTCTGTCTGGGCATCTGACAGATATGGTGTGACAGAAAGGTCCCGTTAGGCAGTGCCTAGCATCGACCTGGGGGTAGGATGAAGGGGCCCGGCCCCAGGAGGGTCCCTTCTCTGCAAAGCCATGGGAGCTCCTTCTTTAACGGAGGTGTGGTATCTCTCACATCCTCAAATACTTACCTTACTCTCATCTTCCAATTACCCTTAAAGAGTTTGATTTAAATTAATATTCAAGCTTACATTAGTGTTTTGTAAATGTTATCCATATCTTGGCCTTTTTTTTTTTTTTTGCTGAAGTTAATATTTGCCAGTTTTTAAAATTTGCTTCCTTTTCTCCGAGCTCATCATTTAGATGGACAGTATGTCTAAGTTTTCTGACAGAGTAGTTTCTTTCAGTACTTTCAAATTCAGCCTTTAAAAAGAATTTCTTTTAAAATATTTTTATTGTAAAATAGGAAATACCTGACAAAAAGTGCATAGAATGTGTACATTCAGTTTTACTCAATACTAATGAAGAGTACATTGTTGGTATTTCAAGAAGAAATGACCTATGCATGTGATATTTCTGATCCCCAGTCCCTAGCTGACCACTATCCCGCCTGACTGTTAAGGTAATAATATTGTAGAGGCCGCTTTTAGGCAATCAACCTGAACAGTGGAAACCTCAGTAAGGTAGAAGGGCCCACAGAAACCCCCTGGCTGAATACGAACAGGCCCTTTAGGAGACCCACCTCAAAAGAATCATAAGCCCTAGCTGACCAGTGGGTAGACACAGGTACCAAAAAAGAAAAATTCCATACTTCCCATACCTTCTTACCTTCCCCCCTTAACCACAGCCCCCCACCCCTGCCTCGCAGCAGTCTCTGCTTTGCTGTCAATAAACTTCTATCACCTTTGTTCTGCCTTGGGTGAATTCTTTCACTGCCTGTGTAGTAGGCTTCCACCAGCTCAGGTTACCCCACATTTGGTGGTTCCCATCGGATTGGGGGACTCCACAAATATCTTGGTTGTCAGTTATCTATCTTTCAAATTTATATAAATGCAAATCAAATTGCATGAATTTATCTTGCTTAGTTGTTAAAACTCCTAATTGAATTAACTTAAAACTCCGCGGGAAAAGTATGCCCATTCAGGCATGAAAATTATTTTCCTCAGTTAGTACTGTGTTGTGGGACCCCAAGATCAATACTCCCTCTAAGGTTGAATGATTCTCTAGAAGAACTCACAGTGAAACAATACAAAGCAAAATTAGCAAAGAGGAAAAGTGCATGGAGTAAAGTCCAGGAAAAACCAGGTGCATAGTTCCAAGGATCCTTTCCAAGTAGAGTCACACAGGATATTAATTTCCCCTGCAACGAGTTGTGACAACACACTTGAAATGTTGCCAACCAGGGAAGAAACTCACTAGAGACTCAGTACCTAGAGATTTTATTGTGGGCTGGTCACAAAGGCAGCTTCTGCCAGGTGCATACTAGACTTTCAGAAGGAAAGCAGGTGTTTAACATAAACTATTGATTTGTACAAACAAGCATAGTGAGCCACTCTTATTAGGATAGCGGGACCCCCCTCAGGAAAACTAAGTTCTAGATGCAAGCCAAGCACCAACTGTGCAAGCAGGCCTTCTAAAGATAAGAATTCTCAGGTCGGCTATGTTAAGGCTTTTCTGCACACTCCTGTCCTAGACAAAATGTCTGGCTTTCAACAACAACAACAAAAATTTAAGGCATATGAAAAGGCAAGGGAAAAAAAAAAATCAAGATGCTCCCAAGAGACCAAAAAACCCAAACCAAAACAAAACAGAAGTAAACGCAGGTGTCCTTAGCTTGTTGCTGCATAACTTCACTCTCTACCTGTGTCTTTACATGGCCTTCTTTTGTATGTCTTTTCATCTTCTATTATAAAGACACTTGTCATTGGATTTAGGTCACACACAGATAATCCAGGATGAACTCACTTAGAGATCCTTAACTTAATTGCATCTGCAAAGATCCTTTTACCAAGTAAGGTTGATGAGGGAGCAAAAGGCAAGCTGAGGACAAAGCACAAGCTGACACCGTCCCACCCCCAAGTCCCCGGTAGGATATGTTGACATTCCTCAGGCACTTCTGGCTGTTGTCAGCTCTCTCACTGAACATCTGTGTTCTGCCCTACCCCAAGCACATCTGCCTGGTTCTCACTCACTCACTTGGAGAGAACCTACTTTACATTTCCTCTCTTCACCACCCATGGCCTCTCTTCTTGTTCCAACTTAAAGATTTTATCCAGTTTGGTGATGTGATAGCCTATATATAGGAAAGTGATATAAGACTGAATTTTAATTCAAGCACCATCCCCTAAATCAGACCGAGCCTGGGCCTTTAAGGAAGTTAACATATAAAGAGGAACAAAGTAAATAACCTTTTACCTTAGAGGTTGAGCATATGCAATCATATGGCAGAGGGTTTGAGAATACCTGAAACTTGTTATCTCAAAGCTGAATCTATTATGCCATGTAAAGTTTCTAAATATTTCAGAAATGGAAAAGAGACAGCACTTTATTTTCAAAAGTTGGATTATACAGAGAGCTATCCATGTCTAATATGACTGTGTTGCTCTAGTTCTCCAGCATCACATCCCTTACAGCTTCCTCTGAACATCTTTTGTGGTTGATACTTCTGCTTGAATTGAGCAATTACATCTCCGAACATTTACCCTACCATTGACCCCAATTTGCCCTACCAATTACTACAAAGAGTAAATGTCTGGGGGCAAGACTGTAGACAAAACAGGTACCCCTATAGCAAAATATACCCTGTTTAATATGTCATACTGATTTGTTATTCTATTCCAGAACAAATGGTTGGAAACTTAAGCGTTTATATAAAAATGCTACAAGTTATTTGTTATATAAATTAAAATGTAGCTTTTCCCTCTTAAAATCGGAGCTCCAGGAAGACATACCCTTATTATCAGCTTGAGGAGAAAATGAGATTTGCAGGATTCAGATTCCTCCACCATCTCAGGCACCCATGCTGAGATGACCTACATTCAGGTAATCACATAAATACTCATACACATACCCGCAGGGATCCAGACACTCTTGCCCCACTAGCTGTACAACCACACACACACCCATGATGTGACCCTCCAGCCTCACAAAGCCACACATAATCTTGATCCCACTCTGTCACACTCATCAATTTTACCTGCATGCAGTTTCTCTTTCACTCAACTATCCTCCCTCCCCCCTCAACCTGTCCACATGTAATCTCACCACTGTCCCATGACGGGACCTCCTTTGTCCACTTTCACATACATGACTGGGCTTGAAGATTCCTCCCTTTCAAACTCCCCAGGCTGGTTTGGTCACAGATGCTCAGGTCCACATATGGGTTCGTTCTTCTGACAAGGTCCGCAGCAGCCTGACTCAAGAGCATTTTTGTATTCCCAGGGCAAAGCAGAATTCCGAGCACCCTCCAGGGCATTTAAGTGTGGCCAGGCCTCACCTCAGTGCCTAGAGGACACAGCTTACCTTGGCCTGGTCCATCTGGCCACTGGAGAAGTCCAGGACTGCATTTCGCAGGAGGCCGTAGGGCCAAGTATGTTGCAGGGTGAGTCGTCAGAGCCTGAGAGAGCCGCACTGGAGGCTTTGTCAATGAAAAACTGCACCAGGCAAGTTAAACAGGTAAGGAAGATTTTATTAGATTGTCGCAGTGGAGAAGAGAGACTGAACTCGAGTCAATATATAACAGTAGCTGGGATTTATATCCAAGGGGCAGGGTGAGGGAGTCAGTGGATAGAAAATTACTAAGAGGAGCTTGGTGAAATATCAAAAGCCTTGGGATTCTTGCTGAACTAGGGTCAGCAGGTCAAGGACGAGACCCAGTCAAGAAGAGAGCTCAGAGGAGCCTGACTACAGTTTGGTCGACGGAATCCTAGTCAGCTGACACTCGCGGAAGCCCCCGGTGCGCTGCTCAGCGGGAAGACACAGGGCTCTTTGCCACCGGGGAGTCGAGATAGGCAGGAGACCGCGTTTTAGCAACCTGTCGTTACATCTGTACTACATCTCCCAGATGCCTCTAGGCTCAGTATCCCTCCCGCGAGAACTAGCCCCTCTCCTGAGGAGTGGGCGGGATCTTCTGGCGGCTTGGGGCAAACGGCCTCCGGGCGCTGTGGGAGCTGTCGCGTTCGACTTGTTCCAAGTAGAATAGAGGGGGTGCCGACCCTACCGAAGGAGGCATAGGTGAGGTGGCCCGGAACCCGGCGTTGGTGCCGGCGTGTCTGGAACCTCTGGCCTGTGCGGGGTGTGTAGGGGAGCCAGCTGAGCAGGGGAGATTGTGGGGAGGGTGTATGTCTAAATGTGACTGTGTCTCTGTGTCAGTGTGAGCCTGTGTACGGAACTGTGAGGGCGGGGAGGAGGGCTTGATTTGCTGTTATGATTGTTCATGTGTGATGAGGTTTAATTGTGTGACCGGGTTTTTGCGAGTGTAGTGTTCTTTGACCGCGGTTGTAAAACTGGGTGTCTTCATGGTGCGTGTGTGTTTATGACCATTTATTGAACTGTGGGTGTGGGATGCCTTAACTGTGATCTCTGTGATTGTGTTTACCCATGGTGTATGTATTTGTGATATTATTGGTGTAGGGTGCGTGTCAATTCGTTGTTGTCACTGTGTCCCCATGAAGTGTGGCAGTGGGAATGTGAGTGTGTGGGGTGTCTATGACTGCGATTGTGACTGTGTCTGTTCCCGTGGTGTGTATGCTTGTGTGACCATGTGCAGCCAGTTGTGTTTAGGTTTGGGGGTGCCTGTGTCCCCGTGGTTGAGTTTGTGGGACTGTGTGTCCGTATAGCACTGTAGTGTGGGACGCCTTTGTCTGCCTTTGTGACTCCAGCGCTCTGCTCCCGGGGGACCTCTGTGAGCTCGGGGACAGATTCTGCCCAGAACTGCAGTGACCCTACTCTTGTCTTGATGCCGGTATTGAACAGGACGCCCTAGTCTTGCATGACCTAGACCTACATTTATAGGTGGCGGGCGGTTGGTTGACCTAGGCTCGCAGAAGAACCTGATGTTTCCTGACTCGTTTCTTCTTCCTCAGCTCTGCTTTGCTTGCACAGAGGCTTCCAGAGTGGAGTAAAGAATGGCTGTTGAACATCCACAAGGCTCCTGCAAGGTAGTTTGTGGTTTCCCCTTGTTTCCTGAAATCCCCTTTTCTTTGTCAGCACTTGACTTGCTTTTCTCCTCTTGAAAATTCTTGCCCATCAAGTGATTTGATCCCTGGAATTTCCCCTTTGAGAAAATGTGATTGGCTGCAAACCCTAAGCCCTCACAGGCACCTGATTTTCTCTTACTAATTTGTCAAATGGTTTAATTTTCCTTTATGCTGTCTTTTTAAAAAAATACTATTTCTTTCTATTTATAAAAGTAAGACATGACTATTTTAAATAATTTCAGAAGTACATCTTTTGAAGAAAATTTCAATTCCCAGCTAAAACTAATGCTAACTTTTTTGTATTTTCTTCCTGGTCTGTTTTATGTATGTATATAAAATGTGATTTTTAAAAATTGAATTCATTCAACATTTACCATTATAACCTACATTTTTACATAAAATTATATTTATTTTCCCACATGATTTAGTATTTGAAACATTTTTAGAAGTTCATATTTATTTGAATGCCTGTGGCTTTTTTTTTTCCTCTCAAATTAGATACAGAAATGGTATATCCTACTCATTTGTGCCATTTAATACATAATTATAAAGACTCACAATAGGGAGTACCTAAGAAATAGAATACAGCCATCTCTAAAGAAACCTCTGTTGCACCCTTCCACAATCACAAACAATTGTGTTCCTCTGGTGATGACCACTGTGATCATTTCTTTGCCTTTCATTAGAACTTTAGTGTATGAATTCCAAAATCATAGGTTTAGTTTATGTGTTTTCTTTGTATGAATAGACATTCTTTTGTGTGTTTTTTTCATATTTAATATGAGCTTCATGTTTCCTGTAACTACAGTTCATTTTTTTCCATTGCTGTATATATATTATCTTGCATGATAGCATCAAAATTTACTGCTTATCCAGTCTACTTTTCATGGATATATGACTTGCTTCCAGTTTTTGACTGTTACAAGCCATGTGACTGTGAATATTTTGCACATATTTTGGTACATGTGTGCTTGCATTTCTTTAGCATATATGCTAAAATTGTGTTTAAATTGCTGAGGGATAGAATTTGTATGTCTTCAGTTTTACTAGACAATGTCAAACTGTTCTCTAAAGATACTGTGCAAGGGGTGCCTGGGTGGCTCAGTTGGTCTGCCTTTGGCTCAGGTCATGATCCCAGGGTCCTGGGATCGAGCCCCACATCGGGCTCCCTGCTCAGTGAGGAGTCTGCTTCTCCCTCTCCTTCTGTGTGCTCTCTCTCTTTCTCTCAAATAAATAAATAAATAACTAAATCTTAAAAAAAAAATAAAGATACTGTGCAAGTTTTTACTTGTATCAGCAGTTTATAAAGATTTTTGCTCCACATCCATGCCAGCCCTTGGCATCATCGTACTTTTAGATTTTTGCCAATTTGGTGGATGTCTAATGTTATTAATTACACATTTAATTGATATTTCCTTGATTATCAATGAAACTGAACACAAATTCTTGCCCAACCGATGTCCTCTTTTGTAAAATGCTTGTTGAAATGTTTTTCCAATTTTTAATTGGGTTGTTTTTCTCCGATTAAAGCAGATATATATATATATGTATATATATGTATATGTATATATGTATCTTCTGTATAATAGTGACTAAATATTTTCTTCTGCTCTGGCTTGGTTTTTCATTCTGTTGCCTTTTGATGAATAGAGGTTTGGGATTTAAATGTTACAAAATCTTTTTCAGTGGTTAGTGTTTGTTTAAGAAATTTTCTGCTACCTTGAGGTAATGAAAATTTCTTATGTTCTCTTCTAAAAGCTTTCCACTCTTTGGCTTTAACATGTAGGTCTTTACACTACCTGGAATTGATTTCTGTAGGTAGTGATATAATTTGATTTTATCCCCTATATGGATATCCAGTTGTTCCAGTATCATTTATTGTAAAGTTCATCTTTTCTACACTGATCTGCAGTGCCATTTAGTAAAAATCAAGTGATCATATATGTCTACGTTTATTTCTGGACATTATATTCTGTTCCATTGCTCTGTTTTTCTCTCCTTGCAGCAATATCATGATATTTTATTCACTGTGACTTTATAATATTTGGAGCAAGTCATCTTACCTCTTGTTCCTCAAGAGTATCTTGGCTGTTTGTGTTCCTCTGCATTTCCATATAAATTTTTTGAAATAGCTTGGTTCCACTCAAGCATCTTTTGTGATTTAGATTGAATTGCATTGTATCTATAATTGTGTGAGTAGAAATTTGGTGAATCTTCTAATAACATGAAACTCTCAGTTGTTTTAGTCTTCTTAAGGTTTTCTCAACAAGGTCTTGCTTATCTCCTGTAAATAGTCCTATGCAAATAGGAACCATATAATCCATTGTATAGTATTTCCCTTTTGCATTGACTGCCAGGAATCTGAACACTTTAAATAATGATCAGTCATAGTAATAATTTTAGCCTGTGTTTATGATATTGAGTACCCGTTACCTATGACCATTGTGTATGATTAGAAATTTTTTTTCCTTTAATTCTTAGCCTCCTCAAATACATTTTTGGAAGTAGGGATATAAAAATTCGGTAGGGGGCGCCTGACTGGCTCAGTCAGTGGAGCGTGCAACTCTTTATCTTGGGGTTGTGAGTTCAAGCCCCACGTTGGGTGTAGAAATTACTTAAAATTTAAAAAAAAGGGGGCACCTCGATGGCTCAGTTGGTTAAGCGTCTGCCTTCAGCTCAGGTCATGATCCTAGCATACTGGGATTGAGCCCTGCATCAGGCAGGGAGCCTGCTTCTCTCTCTCCCTCTGCCTCTCCCCCAGCTTGTGCTCTCGCTCTCTCTCTCAAATAAATAAATAAAATCTTTAAAAATTAAAAAAAAATAGGTATAGCCTTAGGTACAGATGTAGATATCTACTGTCTAAAATTTTTATTTTAATAACATTCTGGTCCAATCAGTTCTGCTTTTTATGGTACCTTTTACTGTTCTCTCCATATTATATTTCTTTTTTAATTGTCCTTTCCTCTTCCCCCTACCTTCTGCTGTCCTTTGTCAGATAGTTTTTGCCTTTGCATCTTTGCCATCTATTCTCTTTAGTTTAAATATAGGCTTCTTCAGAATAAAAAAAAAAGAAAGAAACATCTCTCAGATTATTTTACCTATGCTGGTCTCTCTGTAACATGGTATAAAAAGCATGGGCTCCAGTATCAGATGTGGCTTCTGATCTCAGCTGCACCACCTGTGAGCTGTTGAACCTGTAAATGAGAGGTTCTTATTCTCACTTAATGTTGAGAATGAAATAAGACATGTGTAGAACACTTGGTACACATCAGAAGTTCAAGAAATGTTAGCTCCCTTTCTCCTTTACTTCTCATTCTTGGGACCTCTATATCAATTACAGTATAAAGCACTTAACTAAAGGCCTTTTGGTGGTTCCCAAAGGATTTTTTTTTAATTGAGGTACAAATGACATGTAACATTATATTAGTTTCAGAAGTACAAGATAATGATTTGATATTTGTATATATTTTGAAATGACCCCACGGTAAGTCCAGTTAATATCCATCACCATATGTAGTTTTTCCTGTGATGAGGATTTTTTAAGATTTAGTCTATTAGCAACATTGAAATATGCAGTGCAGTATTATTTACTACTCATGACTTATTTGTTTTATAACTGGAAGTTTGTACCTTTTGAACCCCTTTACCCATTTCACACTCCCACCCCCAGTCTCTGGCAACTACCAATCTGTTCTCTATGTCTACGAGCTTGGCTTTTATTTGTTTGTTTAAATTCCACTTATAAGTGAAAGTATATGGTATTTACTTTTATATGACTTACTTCACTTAGCATAATGACCTCAAGGTCCATCCATGTTGTCACAGATGGCAAGATTTCATTCTTTTTTATGACTGAATAATATTCCGATAATCTTTATTCATCCATTGTTGGTCACTGAGATTGTTTCCATATCTTGGCTATTGTAAACAATGCTGCAGTGAACATGGGGGTGCATATATCTTTCTGAGTTCATGTTTTCATTTTCTTTGGATAAATACTCAGAAGTGGAATTGCTGGATCATATGGTATTCTATTTTTAATTTTTTGAGAAACCTCCATACTGTTTTCCATAGTGACTACACCAATTTACATTCCTACCAGCAGGGCAAAAGGGTTCCCTTTTCTCAATATCCTTCTCAACAGATTATTTCTTATCTTTTTGATAATAGCCACTCTAACAGTTGTAAGATGATATCTCATTGTAGTTTTAATTTGCATTTCCCTGATGGTTAGTAATGTTGAGCATCATTTCATCTACTGTTGGTCATCTATATGTCTTCTTTGGAGCAATGTTTATTCAGAACTCCTGCCCATTTTTTAAATCAGAATGTTTATTTGCTATTGAGTTGTATTACTTCTTTATATATTTTGGATATTATCATATACCCCTTTATCAGGTATATGATTTGCAAATATTTTCTCCCCTTCAGTAGGTTGCCTTTCTATTTTGTTGATGATTTACTTTGCTATTCAGAAGGTTTGTTTTGTTTTTTTTTTAAAGATCTTATTTATTTATTTATTTGACAGAGAAAGACACAGCGAGAGAGGGAACACAAGCAGGCGTAGTGGGAGAGGGAGAAGCAGGCTTCCCGCTGAGCAGAAAACCCAGACATGGGGCTCAATCCCAGGACCCTGGGATCATGACCTGAGCCGAAGGCAGATGCTTAACGACTGAGCCACCCAGGCACCCTATTCAGAAGCTTTTTAGTTTGATATAGTCCACTCATTTATTTTTGCTTTTGTTGCCTTTGCTTGTGGAGGTATATCCAAAAAATCATATCCAAGACCAGTGTCAAGGAGCTAATAGCCTCTGTTTTCTTCTAGGAGTTTTATGGTTTCAGGTTTTATGTTCAAGCCTTTTTGTCCATTTTGAGTTAATTTTTTGTATGGTGTAAGATAATAATCATTCTTTTGCATGTGGCTGTCTAGTTTTTCCAACACCATTTATTAAAGAGGCTGTCCTTTCCCTTTTGTATATTTTTGGCTCCTTTGTTGAAATTAATTGGCCATAGTTTATTTCTGGGTTTGTGGTCCGTGGGTTTATTTCTGAGTCTGTATTCTATTCCACTGATCTGTGTGTCTGTTTTTATGCCAATACCATACTGTTTTGATTACTATATCAAAACAATAATTTACTTTAAAATCAGGGAGCATGATGTGTCCAGCTTTATTATCCAAAGGATCTTAGGCAAATTTTGCTCCCCAAATGCTTTGTAAATCATTGAGACCCAGGATTATACATATTAATTCTCTTATATACATAACTTTTAACCCATTTTAAATTTGTTTTGCTGTGTGTTGGGGATCTGAATCATTTTTTTCATTTACTCAGTATTGTTCCAGTGTCTTTTATCTAGTAATAACTTATTTCCTTTTCCATTACTTTGCATTGTCTACTTGGTGCTATATTATTTAAGTAGGTTGTATTATCTAGTAAATATTTAAAAAATTTATGTCTCTGTGCTTGTACCTGTGCCATGTTAAGATTATTTCCTCTTACAAATCTTTGAATACCTGATCAAATATGTCACTTTTTTTCTGAAAATAGCTGTATTCTCTGTTTCTTTCATTACAAAATAATTCTTTATTACAACAAATTTAGAAAATACAGAGAAGCAGAAATAAAAGACAAAGGCCATCTGTAGTCCTATCAATTAAAGACTGCTGTCAAATTGTTAGAGCAAATGCTTAGAATTCTTTCCTTAATGTGATCATACTATGGCCACTGACCTGTAACCCGTCTTTATCATGCCAAAATACATTATGAACAACTGTCATGCTTTTACATATTTATCTTTATCATGAGTTGTAATGGTCTCATAATGTTAGCATTTTATCAAGCCCCTTTTGTTGAATATGGTTTGCTTACAAACTATTGCCTTTTTTTTTTTTTAAAGGTTTTATTTATTTATTTGACAGAGAGAGACAGAGTGAGAGAGGAAACACAAGCAGGGGGAGTGGGAGAGGGAGAAGCAGGTTTCCCGCTGAGCAGGGAGCCCGATGTGGGCTCAATCCCAGGACCCTGGGATCATAACCTGAGCTGAAGGCAGACGCCCAACGACTGAGCCACCCAGGCGCCCCCAAACTGTTGCCTTTATGTACAGGTATCTCCTTAGCCTGAATGCTAGTGTTTTCCTTTTTTAATTTTATTTTTAGTTAAATCCTAATTATGTATTTTTCTTATAAAAATAATCTATATGTCATGGAGGGGCTCACATCCCATGTGACCACAGTCCCCATTCCCAGGTATCTACCCGAAGTACCCAAAGGTAGCCCCTGTTCTAAGTTAATTATTTATCCTTTTTACCTTTATTCTATGCATTTAAATATATGCACACATGTATATGGTACTGTTTTGTCACATAAAAGTATATCTATATAAAGAGAATAATAAGTATAGGCTGCAAAATGTGGAAAGTAACTGCCTTATAGGGTTGGTCCAAGGTTTGAGTTGGTTCATGTAAAATCCTTAGAACAGGATTCTTAGAACATTCACTCAGAATGTTCACTTAGTGTCAGTCATTTGGTAGTTATTGTTACTATTCTGAAACTTGGTTTTTCATTCTGTTGAGGAATTGTACACATAAGTATAGAACTACCTCACTTTAATTGCTTCATGTAAGGCCATATTTTATAGTACTGTGGTATCTTTAATCATTTTCTGGTTTTTAAACATTTAGTTTCATATAGTTATCACTGTGGCAATCACTGTTCCAATAAACATTTATGTATAGGCCTTCTCTAAGGTATATACTGAAAGTGAAATTATGGGGACAATAGAATACACATATTTTAAACTTCAGTAAATATTTACAAGTTAAACTTCACAATAGATTGTTCACTTCATAGTACGCCTAACTCTCTCTGACAGAACCTGCTTCTCCACTTCTAGTTAGTTTACTTATGGCTACATGAGGTGCAAAAAAGAACTTGCATTTTTTTTTTTAATTTATGCTAGTGATTCTTAACCTTGGTTACTGATGTCTGGGTCATGCCCACAGCGATTCTGATTTAATTCATCTGGGATATGGCCTGAGCATTATCATTTTTAAAAGAGCACCAGATGATTCTAGTATGCATAGTTGTGAATTAATGACTTAAATGCTCGTACAAAGTGACAAGAAAAAACATTGAGATTTAATTGGTCTGAAGTGGGGTTCAAGCTCTAGAATTCTTTGAAAGCTACCCAGTTGATTCTAATTGTAGTCAGAGTTAGGAACCACTGACTTAGGGAAATCATGATTCATTTTCTTTCTTTTTTTTTTTTTAAAGATTTTATTTATTTATTTGACAGAGAGAGACACAGTGATAGCAGGATCACAAGCAGGGGGAGAGTTAGAGGGAGAAACAGGCTTCCTGCAGAGCAGGGAGCCCAATGCGGGGCTCGATCCCAGGACCCTGGGATCATGACCTGAGCCGAAGGCAGACGCTTAACGACTGAGCCACCCAGGCGCCCCAATCATGATTCATTTTCTAGAGCTGAGTACTGTAACTATCAAAAAAACCAAAACCAAAACCATTCTGTAGCAAGTAGGTAGGGGAGGGATGAGTTTGAAGGAGGCAGGCAACAATATCTGTCATACCTGCGTTCTTGCCAGCAATTAATATTATGAAACTATCATTGTTTGGTCATTTTAGTGGTGTTGTGGGAGAAAACATAAAACATCAGTTTTCATGTTTTATCAGCAGTCTTCATGCTTTTCAAAAGCAAGTTTTGAGTGTTGTGACTTACAAATTTTAAAACTTTTGTATTCTGTTTTTATATCCTTTCCTGCCATTTTGTTACAATATTGAATTCAGATTAATTTTATTTTATTTTTTGAAGTTTAATGTTATTAATTTTTTCTTTGTAATTTTCTTGTGTCAAGATTTTTAAAAAACATATTGGTCTCCTTTTCACTTCATTTCTAGGTATTTTATATTTCTATTTAGTTTCATATTTAACTTGAGAATTATTTAATAATATGTCTTGTTTTGGATTACTTTTAAATTTTGATTAAATCCAAACTTGCAGTAAACTTACAAGAATAGTACATAATATTCTTGTGTACTCTTTACTCAGATTCACCAACAGTTACTTTTGCCCTATTTGCATGATCATTCCTGTATGTGCTTGTAGTTCTCTCTATATATGCATGTGGCCACACACACATACGCAATGCACACGTTTTACCTGAACTATTTAAGAATAAGTTGTGGAGGGGTGCCTGTGTGGCTGTTGGTTAAGCATCTGCCTTCGGCTCAGGTCATGATCCCAGGGTCCTGGGATCGAGCCCCGCATCGGACTCCCTGCTCGGCAGGGAGCCTGCTTCTTCCACTCCCTCTGGTGCTCCCCCTGCTTGTGTTCTCTCACTCTCTCTGTTAAATAAATAAATAAAATCTTTAAAAAAAAATAAGTTGTGGAAATTTGCTTCTTTACTTTTAAACATGTCAGTGTGTTATTTTCTCAGAACAAGAATATTCTCTTACATGACCACAGTACACTTATTAAAATAAGAAATTTAAACAATTACAGTACTCTTACTTAACAGTCTATATTCAAGATTTTTCACTGGTCCTAATAATGTTTTTTTGTAGTACTCACTGTGCCCTCATCCTCTGTTCCCAGGCACTGTCCAGGATACAGTCTAGGATCACACATTGAATTTAGTATCACCTCTCTTTTAGTCTTCTTTAATCTGGAAGAGTTGCAGTGCCAGGATTGTCCGATCATAAGTTTCCATATGTATGTGAGTGTATTCCTGGCTCAGTCTTCTGTGCCATAGTTTTCTAATTTTTTCTCTGTGCCAATGCCACAGTCAGTGAGTATTGTTTCCTAGTAAGTCTTTTTT
>NC_138384.1:38987727-39006372 GCF_054177405.1 Leptonychotes weddellii
TCACTTACTCACAAGTCAATTTACTTATTTAAATGTTGAACTCATTCAAAAACACCCTCACAGAGACACTCAGTAGTGTGTCTGCCTTCGGCTCAGGTCATGATCCCAGAGTCCTGGGATCGAGCCCCACATCAGGCTCCCTGCTCCGCGGGAAGCCTGCTTCTCCCTCTCTCCCTTTACTTGTGTTCCCTCTCTCGCTCTGTCTCTGTCAAATAAATAAATAAAATCTTTAAAAAAAGAAACAGTAATATTTGACCAAAAACTATATTTTTAAAATAATAACCCATATAACCATCGCACAGTTTAAAAAATAACTTTGCTGTTACCTCAAATCCCTCTGCCTGCCCAAACAAAATTAATCTTTTTTTATTTCCTACTGAGGTGTAACCATTAAAAAGACTTTTGTAAAAATAATTCCTCTGCTATTACAGACATCCATTTTACCAACTTTTTATGACAGCCTAAGGAATGTTTTATAATTTTGCCTGCTTTTAAACTGTATATAAATTAAATCATACTGTGTGTTTGTTAATTTTGTGTTTAATATTTTTATTTTTATTTATTTATTATTTAAAGATTTTATTTATTTCTTTGAGAGAGAGAGAGAGACACAGCAAGAGAGGGAACACAAGCAGGGGGAGTGGGAGAGGGAGAAGCAAGCCTCCGGCCAAGCAGGGAGCCCAATTCAGGGCTTGATCCCAAGACCCTGGGATCGTGACCTGAGCCGAAGGCAGACGCCTAACGACTGAGTCATCCAGGCGCCCCTGTTTAATATTTTTAAAATTAATTCATATGGAATAGTTTAGATGTATCTTGTTTATTTTCACTGTTGCATGCTATTTCATTTCAATAGCTGTATGACTATATCGTACTTTACTTTATCCAATATATATTTTTTGTGGATATTGGGGTTTTCATCTATTTGCTCTTAATAGAAACTGTTGCTGCTATCAACATTCTAGTGTATGTTTTTCCTAGGAGTGTAATTGCTGAATCATAGGAATACGTATATTAACCTAAATAATACCAAAGTGTTTCAGAGTGGTTCTGAGATTCTGTTTCTAACAATGTATGTTTACCTACTGCTTCACATCTTTGCCAAGATTTGGAATCCTTACACTTTTTATCCGATATATTTATAGTGATCTGTCATTATGGTTTTAATTTACAATATCTTAATTAGTAATGAAACAGCATCTTTTCATTCCGGTTTTCTTTTGGCTTCTTTTTTTCAAAGGTTTTTCTTGTTTAGGTGAATTCACATAATAGTTAACCATTTTAAAGTATACAATTCAGTTGTAGTTAGTGTAAATTCCATGGTATTTAACCTGTCTTCACAATGTTGTGCATACATCAGCTCTCTCTAGTTTCAAAATTTTCTTCACCCCATAAAACACCCTTAGCTGTTTGAAGCACAAAACCTTTAACTTTGATGAATTAAAATGTATTTTTTTATTATTTGTACTTTGAAAAGTACAAGAAATACTTACCAAGTACTTGTAATAGTATAATTACTAAGAATATATTGCCAATTCCAAGGTCATAAAGATTTATAAATCCCTGTGTTTTCTTAAAAGAGTTTGATATAGGGGGCGCCTTGGTGGCTCAGTTGGTTAAGTGTCTGCCTTCAGCTCAGGTCTTGATCCCGGGGTCCTGGGAGCGAGCCCCGTGTTGGGCTTCCTGCTCATCGGGGAGCTTGCTTCTCCCTCTCCCTCTGCCCCTCCACCCTGCTTGTGCTCTCTCTTTGTCTCGCACTCTCTGTCTCTCTCTCTCAAATAAATAAATAAAATCTTAAAAAAAAGTTTTATGGGTTAGCTCTTATATTTACACTATTGATCCATTTTGGCTTAATTTTTTTAATGTTAAGCCAATTTTTATGAAAGAGGGCTTTACATTTTTTAAAATTCTAGTACCATTAACATACAGTGTTATATTAGTTTCAGGTGTATAATATAGTGATTCAACAATTCTATACATTACTCAGTGCTCATCACAATAAGTATACTGTTAATCCCTTTCAGCTATTTCATCCATCCCCCTACTGACCTCTCTCCCGATAACCACCAGTTTGTTCTGTATATTTGAGTCTTTTTTTGTTTGTCTCTTTTTTTCTTTCTTTGTTTTGTTTCTTAAATTCCACATATGAGTGAAATAATATGGTATTTGTTTTTGACTGACTTATTTCACCTAGCATTGTACTCTCTAGATCCATCCATGTTGTTGCAAATGGCAAGATTTTATTCTTTTTTATGGCTGAGTAATATTATATATATATATATATATATATATAAATATCACATCTTTATCCATTCATCTATTTTTTTTTAAAGATTTTATTTATTTATTTGACAGAGAAGGAAAGAGAGAGCACACAAGCAGAGGCAGAGGGAGAGGGAGAAGCAGACTCCCCACCGAGCAGGGAGCCTGATGTGGGACTCGATCCCAGGACCCTGGGATCATGACCTGAGCCGAAGGCAGACGCTTAATGACTGAGCCACCTAGGCGCCCCTATCCATTCATCTCTTGATGGACATTTGGGTTGCTTCTATAATTTGGCTATTGTAAATAATGCTGCAGTAAACATAGGAGTGCATAGATCTTATTTTTCCTTTTCTTTTTTATTTTTTTTAAATTTAAATTCAATTAGTTAACATATAATGTATCATTGGTTTCAGAGGTAGAGGTCAGTGATTATGTATCAGTCTTATGTAATACCCAGGGCTCATTACATCATGTGCCCTCCTTAATGTCCATCACCCAGTTACCTCACCCCCCACCCTGTCCCCTCCAGCGCCCCTGTTTGTTTCCTATGAATAAGAGTCTCTTTGGTTTGTCTCCCTCTCTGATTTTGTCTTGTTTTATTTTTTCCTCTCTTCCCCTATGATCCCCTGTTTTGTTTCTTAAATTCCACATACAAGTGAGGTCATATGATAATTGTCTTTCTCTGATTGACTTATTTCATTTAGCATAATACCCTCTAGTTCCATCCACGTCATTGCAAATGGCAAGATTTCAATTTTTTTCATGGTTGAGTAGTGTTCTATAGTGTGTGTATATCACATCTTCTTTATCCATTCATCTTGTTGATGGACATCTGGGCTATTGTGGACATTGCTGCTATAAACATTGGGGTACAGGTGCCCCTCCGGATCATTACATTTGTATCTTTGGGGTAAATACCCAGTAGTGCAATTGCTGGGTCATAGGGTAGCTCTATTTTCAACTTTTTTTTTTTTAAAGATTTTATTTATTTGACAGAGAGAGAGAGAGCAGGAACACAAGCAGGGGAGTGGGAGAGGGAGAAGCAGACTTCCCGCGGAGCAGGGAGCCCGATGCGGGGCTTGATCCCAGGACCCTGGGATCGTGACCTGAGCCGAAGGCAGACGCTTAACAACTGAGCCACCCAGGCACCCCTATTTTCAACTTCTTGAGGAACCTCCATACTGTTTTCTGGAGTGGCTGCACCAGCTTGCATTCCCACCAACAGTGTACGAGGGTTCCCCTTTCTCTGCGTCCTCGCCAACATCTGTCCTTTCCTGACTTGTTAATTTTAGACATTCTGACTAGTGTGAGGTGATAGATCTTTTTGAATTAGTGTTTTCATATTCTTTGGTTAAATACCCAGTAGCGAAATTACTGAATCATAGGGTCATTCTACTTTTAATTTTTTTGAGGCATCTTCATACTGTTTCCCACAGTGTCTGCACAGTTTGCATTCCCACCAACAGTGCCCGAAGGTTCCTTTTTCTCCACATCCTCGCTAACACTTGTTGTTTCTTTTTTACTGATTCTAGCTATTCTGACAGGTGTGAGATGATATCTCATTGTGGTTTTTACTTGCATTTCCCTGATGATGAGTGATGTTGAGCATCTTTTCATGTGTCTGTTGGCCATCTATAAGTCTTCTTTAGAGAAATGTCTGTTCATGGGTTCTGCCCAATTTTTAATTGGATTATTTTGTTTTGGGGTGTTGAGTTGTGTAAGTCCTTTATATATTTTGGATACTAGCCCTTTATTGGTTATGTCATTTGAAAATATCTTCTTCCATTCAGTAGGTTGTCTTTTAGTTCTCATGATTGTTTACTTTGCTGTTATTTTGATGTAGTTTATTTTTGCTTTTATTTTCCTTGCCTCAGGAGATAAGCATCATGAAAAATGTTGCTGTGGCTGATGTTGGAGAAATTATGCTTGTTCTCTCTTCTAGGATTTTTATGGTTTCTGGTCTCACATTTAGGTCTTTAATCGATGCTGAGTTTATTTTTGTGTATAGGTTAAGAAAGTGGGTCCAGTTTCATGAGTTAATTTTTTATATGAAGTGAGATTGAGGGTTTGACTTCATTCTTTTGCATATGTTTATCCAAGTTGTCCTAGCACCGTTTGTTAAAGAAATGTTTCTTTCCTCCTTGAATGGACTTGTCATCCTGTTGAAAATCAATTGGTCATAGGCATTTAGGTTTATTTCTAGGTTCTCAGTTCTATCCCATTGGTCTATATATCTATGCTAATTGTGTCAGTATCACAATATTTTGATTACTATAACTTTTTGTTAGTAAGTTTTGAAATCAGGAGGTAATCTTCATACTTTGTTTTTCTTTTGCAATATTGTTTGGCTATTCAGGGCCCATTCCATGTGAATTTGAGGATCATCTTTTCATTTCTCCAAAAACGCCGTTGAAATTTTGATAGAGGTTGCATTGAATCTGCAGATTGCTTTGAGTTTTGCCATCTTTTAACACTACTAAGTTTTCCAGTCCATGCATGTAGGATATTATTCTGTTCTAACCCCAAGTGGTTACTTCAGTTGAATTCTGTCACTAACCACCCTGAGTTAGTGTCAGACTCCACAGGTTTTAACTGTTTACTCTTCCTTCTTTAGACCAGCTGGCTACAAATCTGGTTGGGAAGAAAAAGAAAGACTTCCCCCTCCCACCAAGTTTAATAAGTTTACTAGAATAACTCTTAGAATTCAGGAAAGCACTATACTCAAAATTAAAGTTGTATTATAAATAATAAGGATATAAATCAGGAGTAGATGAAGAGATACATAAGCAAAGTTGGGAAGGAGCCCAAATACAGTTTCTGTAGAATTTCCTTGTGGAATTAGATTACATTACCTTTCTGGTTCATCAGTGTGTTCATCAGCCAGAAAGTTCTACAGAGCTTCAGTGTCCAGACTTTTTATTGGGGTTCCATTATGTGGCATGAATGATTAATCATTGGCTGCATGATTGAACTCAATCTCCAGTTTCACTCCCCTCTCCCAGAGGTTGGGTTGACCACCTCCAGTGCTCAAGCTACCTACACAGGCACACCATGAGTTACATCATTAGCACAAACTCAGGTGTGATCCAATAACAAAGACACTTCTATCACTTGGGAAATTCCAAGGGTTTTAGAAACTATGATCTAGAAACCTGGGACAAAGACCAGACAAATTCTTTATTATATAACAGATATCTTCTTATTTATTTAGTGGTTCCTTTTCTCTTGGATCATTTAGCTTCTTATTAATGATTTGAAAAAGATCTTTATATTTTGGATACTAGGTTTTTGATAACTATTTTATAAATATCTTCTCCCATTATAAGGCTTATTTCTTTACTCTTTATCATGGATTTATTCATAACTGAGGTATGAGTCGTGTGTACTTTGTTCTACAACTTTATTTTCTAAGTAATTAATATTGCCTGTTTTTTAAGGGAAGGTGATTCCTGGTTGTCCATATAACTGTCTCTAATTTATACTCAAAGTCTTTCAGAAAATAAATTTTTGGTAAATCTGTCAGGTTCCTGAGTTTAGACAGCCCTCCTACAATCCTTTGTTCTTTTCTGCCAACTATTATTTTAAATTTTGCCTTTTTGAATTCTGTGTTCATCTACTGTGTTGAGTTTTTATTTCTTGGATTTCATGTCTTCTTGTTTTTTGACTGACTCCAAGAAAACTTCAATTGTCAAAATTGGTTTTGGGGTGCCTGGGTGACTCGGTTAAGTGTCTGCCTTCAGCTCAGGTCATGATTCCAGGGTCCTAGGATTGAGCCCTGTGTTAAGCTCCTTGCTCAATGGGGAGTCTGCTTCTCCCTCTCCCTCTCCCTCTGTCCTTCCCACTACCCCTCACTAGTGCACACACACACTCTCTCTCTCAAGTAAAGTCTTTTATAAAAATTGGTTTTTGATATAGGTGGCATATAAGAATGGATGAATGTGTTAAACTTGTGAGTTCTAGTATATCTGAAAAGGGCTTTTTCACCCAGTACATTGGTTCTTTTGCACGATAGGAATTCTACGTGAAATTACTTTTCTTTAGAATTTTGTAGTTATGACTTCTGGCTTAGAATATTGAGAACTCCAAAGCCATTTTCATTCCTGCATTTTTATTTATGCCCTATTTTTAATCTTTGGAACCTTTTATGGTCTTTTCTTTGTTCCTAGTGTCCTGGAACCCAATGTAACATCTATGTTAGTGTGAATCATTTTTGTTCTTTATTCTAGGTATCAAGTGAGTCCATTAAATGTGGAGATTCATGTCCTTCAAGTCTAGAAAATTTCTTAAATACTTTCTAAAACAATCTGTAATTTCTGTTTTCTTTGAAAATTGTCTAATATACAGCAAAATTGAAAGAACATTCCAGTGTACCCTATATACCCTATTTAGTCATCACCTAAAATTGCCAATTGTTAACATTTTGCCACATTTGCTCTTTCTAAACATACACGCACACACGCACACACATATTCCCCCACCCCCCAGAATCATCTGAAAATAAGTTGGGGACTCTGGACATTTTACCCTTAATACTTTTAGCATGCATTTCCTAGGTATAAGGACATTTTTCCAGCAATAACAATGACATAGCAAATCTGAAAATTTACATTAACTCATTAATATCACCTCAAACATTTCATGTTCAAGTATTTCCAGTGGTTCCCAAAAAAGTTTTTTTAGCTGGTGTAATGTTTTTTGTTCATTTACTTGGTCACTTGTTTGTTTGATCTAGGATCCAATCAAGATTCATGTATTATTTTAGATGTTGGGTCTCTTTAGTCTCTTTTAATCTAGAACAGGCTTTCATTTTTTGTTTGTTTGTTTGTTTAATATGACACTGAATGTTTTAGACAATTCAGGACAGTTGTCTTATAGATTGTCTTAACAACCTCCATTTGTCTGATGGCTTTCTCATGGAAATCGGAGGCTTAGATTCAGCTTAAGTATTTGGCAAGCATACGATGTTGGATGGTGTACCTTTTATTGCATTACATTGGGAGACACAGGTTGTTGCACTATTGGTGATGCCCAGTTTTTTTAACTTAAGGTTAAAGGTAGTGAATACTAAATCTTCCCAGTATAAAGGTATATTTTTCCCTTTACAATTAGTAAATAGCCTGTGGAGTGATACTATGAGACCAGTGAGTATCCTTTTTCTCAACAACCATTCACTTTCTGGTTTTAGGATTTACTGAGAATCCTTGCCTGAATTAGTGTTTAGATTAGATTAGATTGGTGTTTTCAAAATGATAATTTTCAGATTTCTTGATTCCTTCTAGCACCCTGCCTGACACTTGGCAGATGCTTAGCACACTTACAAAAATGTTCTCTTTCCATTAGATATTGAGCTGCCTTGCATGACCTTCCAATTTTCATTCGTTTTCCATTTCCATATCTTCTTGTACTTTCTAAAGAGATTTTTCATTTATCTTTTAATCTTTGTAATTATTTGTTTTTATTCCCACGTTATATTTTCATTTCCTAAGATTCTTTCTTTATCTCATTCCTTTTATGTCATCCTATTTTTCTACCATGTAAAATAACTTCTCACGTCCCTCTTAGGATATTAATAGTGGTTTCTGAAATTTTTCTTGTTTTCTTATGTAGTTTCTCTTCTACGTTCCTTGGGGTTTGTTTATTTAATCTTTTTTTACATATAGGTTTTCCTTAAATATGTGATGGTATTTGCCTCTCTGTAGTTTAGAGCAGACATTATGAACCTGACTTAACTTTTTGTATGCCAACTGGTAAATTTCCGTAAGTACATAGTGCCCCCATTTTTTAAGCCTTTCTGGGGGTTCTGCAGCATAAATCCTCCTCCTCTGGGTTTTCTTTACTTTTTGAGTTAGGTTTCATCATTCTTTGGTTTGTTCAGTTAGTCATTTATTTTTTGAACTTCAGAAGTTTTGTTGCTTCTATCTCCTCTTTAATTCTCTTTGCCTAAGCATTTGGTCCTTTTTTAAAAATCCATTTCATTGGTTTTAGTGAAGCTTTTAAAAGGACAGGAAAAACTGTATGTGATCCACTTGTCCTCTTTGAGAGAAAGTATTCTCTTTCTAGAGAAATCTTGTTTTTACATGTTTATTTTCAAGGATAATGATTTTTGAAACTAATTTATTATATTAGGCATTCATTAAATGTATCTTGATCTTTTTGCATGTGCCAGAATTCAAGTCGATTAAAGTAACAGACCTTCGTTATCCTTCCTTCCTGAAGGCTGGCTCTACTGTAGCAGACAGACATTAAGCAAACATTCAAATATGAAGTTTGCAATTGTAGGAGACAAATGTGTAATCAACCCTTACCAAAACAAAATACAAAGAATGGAAGGAAAAAAAGGGGGAAAAGTGCTTTGAGAGGTAATGGTGGGATGTGCATAATTAAGATTGAGTATTCAGAAAAGATCTTTATTAGGATATGCCACATAGCAGAGACCTGAACAATGTCCAGGAACTGGTAAGGCCAAGAGTATGGACTAATATGTAGGGTAGAGGAAATCATTTTGTGTATGTGTGAGGGGGGGAAGTATTACAGTTTAGTGCATTTAAAAAACTGAGAAGACCAGTGTAGCTATAACTTATTGTTGAGGGGAGAGAAGTATCAGGTTGAAGAGGCAGGCAGGAGGCAGATTACTGAGGAATTGTTAAGACCAAGTTAAGGAATACAGATCTTATCCTAAGGACAATGGGGAATCACTGAAGCATTTTTAACAGAACAGTGCCGGGCTGAATATCACTCTGGCTGTGCTAAGGATGTAAAACTGGAAGGGCAGTCAACTAAATAAAATGCTGCTTTTGTGCCCAAATAAAAGACAATTTTGGCCTGGATCATCTGTTGACAGTGGAGATGGAAAGAACAATTTCAGGACATATTTAGGCCTACCCCAAACAATCTTGCTGTGGAAGTGTTATAAGAGGAGAATGGAGCTCAGATGTTTTCACCTTTGGGGTTTGATGTATTTGCTCAAGGACTTAATTGATATTTTTAAATCCATTCTTTTTCCTAGTCTTTTTTCTGATCTTCCAGAGGTCTTCCAAAATAATAGCTACTAAACACTGTGGCAGTTACTTTATACAACTACATAAATATATTTTGTGTGATTTCAGAATCATTCAATAATCATTGGAGCTGGGGTTCAGAATACTTACCTGTTTGCGTCCTTGCAGTCTGCCAATAGTATCACATGACCTCTATCTGCTCTTTCCTTCTCTCAGACTTTAAAACTAGATTCTCAATTACAGTAGCTTTTGCTGAGTCCCCTTTTTGGTTCTCCCAAGCTTAGCCTCATAGACTTCCTAGGCAAACGTGGATTTTATGAAATGGCATAAATAAGCCACATTCTAACCACCATAGATTCTTCCTTCTGCAGTGCTCATTCATCACATTAATCTTTCATCAGGATACTGCTATATCTGGAGTAACAGTCTCTTCTATTTCCTTCAGATTATATGCAATTTATGTTTGTTACTTGATTATTTATCCTCGATTTTTCCTTCTAGTTGTAGTTTCTTAATGCTCCAAACAACCCTAAGAAATGGGTTAAATGGTAATTACCTTCATTTTAAAATGTATATGACACTAGATTTATTCTCTAACAAAATTGGGGTAGAGCCTAGATGTCTTTATATTTATCAAGCTCCCCGTGTTTGAAGGGGATTTTTATTTAAATCACTATTTAGGAACAACTGACTAATCTGTTTTCCTAAATATCTCCTTCACCTTCCAGTGTGACTTCTTTTTACTTTGCTTTTCAATTGATCAAATTGCCCAATCATATTTGAGAACTGTATAAGCTACTCACTTTTTATGAAAATTAGTTTCAGTTAAGTCTTTTCATTTCTATTAAAGTTTTTTTTTCTCCCAGAACACAAAGAAAGTGAATGTTTGCTTTTATATTTTCTTTCAGACTGTGAATCAAGGTTGAGACCAAGAAATTATTTCTGAAAAAAGGATATTTATGGAATAGAATCATCCTGATGAGAGATAATGGAAAGACTTATAAAAAACAGCATTGAGTGTTCAAGTTTCAGAGGTGATTGGGAATGTAAAAGCCAGTTTGGGAGAAAACAGGAATCTCAGGAAGGACATTTCAGTCAAATGATATTTACTTCTGAAGACATGCCCACTTTCAATACCCAGCATCAGAGAATACATACTGATGAGAAACTCCTTGAATGTAAGGAATGTGGGAAGGATTTTAGTTTTGTATCGGTCCTTATTCGACATCAGCGAATTCATACTGGTGAGAAACCTTATGAATGTAAAGAATGTGGCAAGGCCTTTGGTAGTGGTGCAAACCTTGCTTACCATCAAAGAATTCATACTGGTGAGAAGCCTTATGAATGTAGTGAATGTGGAAAGGCCTTTGGTAGTGGCTCAAACCTTACTCATCATCAGAGAATTCATACTGGTGAGAAACCATATGAATGTAAAGAATGCGGGAAAGCCTTTAGTTTTGGATCAGGCCTTATTCGACATCAGATAATTCACAGTGGTGAAAAACCTTATGAGTGTAAGGAATGTGGGAAGTCCTTTAGTTTTGAATCAGCCCTTACTCGGCATCACAGAATTCATACAGGTGAGAAACCTTATGAATGTAAGGATTGTGGGAAGGCCTTTGGCAGTGGTTCAAACCTTACTCAACATCGAAGGATTCATACTGGTGAGAAACCTTATGAATGTAAAGCATGTGGAATGGCTTTTAGTAGTGGTTCGGCCCTTACTCGGCATCAGAGAATTCATACTGGTGAAAAACCATATATATGTAATGAATGTGGGAAGGCTTTTAGTTTTGGATCAGCCCTTACTCGACATCAAAGAATTCACACTGGTGAGAAACCTTATGTATGTAAGGAATGTGGGAAGGCTTTTAATAGTGGCTCAGATCTCACTCAACATCAGAGAATTCACACTGGTGAGAAACCCTATGAGTGTAAGGATTGTGAGAAGGCCTTTAGAAGTGGTTCAAAACTTATTCAGCATCAAAGAATGCACACTGGTGAGAAACCCTATGAGTGTAAGGAATGTGGGAAGGCCTTTAGTAGTTGTTCAGACCTTACTCAACATCAGAGAATTCATACTGGTGAGAAACCTTACGAATGTAAAGAATGTGGCAAGGCCTTTGGTAGTGGCTCAAAACTTATCCAACACCAGCTAATTCACACTGGTGAAAAACCGTATGAATGTAAAGAATGTGGAAAGTCCTTCAGTAGTGGTTCAGCTCTTAACCGGCACCAGAGAATACACACTGGTGAAAAACCCTATGAATGTAAGGAATGTGGGAAGAATTTTGGTACTGGCTCAAGCCTTACTCAACATCAGAAAATTCATAGTGGTGAGAAACTTTATGAATGTAAGGAATGTGGAAAGGCTTTTGGGAGGGGTTCAGAGATTCAGCAACATAAAAAAAGTCATACTGGTGAGTAGCTCTGTGAATTGGAAATTTATGTTAGAATTATGTGGTTAAGGAAGGACACATAAGAAAACTCATATTAGGGAGTGTCACTACAAATGTAACTAAGGTACAAATGCCTTACTTGTGCTTTACCACTTCATCTGAGAGAATTTATACAGGAAAAGAAAAACCATTCTGAAGAACTCTATCTATATTCATTCTTTCATTATTTTTAGAAAATTCATACTTGTGAATATTAAAAATTTAAAAATTGCTTATTGTATTTTGCCTTTATTTTAAACATCAAAAAATTCATTTGGGGGCTCACCCTGCTACTTTTGTTTACTGATCCATCTCAAAATTATTTTAAATTATTTATTGAGGGTCTAAATTTGTCCCTCCCTGTTTCTCATTTGAATACCATTTATTTAATAACCATATCTATTTTTGTATTTTTTATTGCCTGTTTGATGGTGAGTTATATTTTTATACATATGAAGCATGGATATCAGGTCAGTCTTCGTTTTCTAAATTTGCATATCTGTGTATCTGTGTTCATTTTGTTTGTGTTGTTACTGTTACTTTTAAGTATCCTTTAATATCTTGTGGATCTGTATCTTTTGTTTTGGAATATTGTTTTACTTTACTTTTATAAAGTCTATACTCTCTTTGCAAAACAGTTCTTCTCTATATTAATGTAGATATGAACAAAAATAGTTATCTGTAATCATACCAACCATAGACAATCACTGTCGAACTTTTGTAGCAAACCCTTTAAGACTATGTCATGGTTTTTGAAAGAAAGTGTGATTCTGCTATACTATAATCAGCCTTTAATATTCTTTGTAAATATATTGTTACTCTTCTGTTGGCTTGAAGGTATTCACCTGTCTTTTTCAAGCCCCTATTTTGTCAAATATGGAAAATTTTGCCATTATAAAGAGTTACCTTGATGACTCCTTTTAAATGTGTCTTTATTTTTTATTGTTCATTTCAGAGAAAATGTATGGGGTCTTTTCTGCTTTTAAAGATTTATACCATAATGTATAAGCTCTGCTTCCCTTGACCAACATTCATGACCCTAGTTATTTCCCCAATGTTAACCAACTTACTTATTCTTCCAGGTCCTTTTATATGCATATATAATGTGCTTATGGTAATGTGGGCATAATTAGCTCATTTCAGAGGCTTGTTATGTGGATTCTACAATTGTGCCTATCACATAATAAAACTTGCTTAGTATTAGCCTTTGTCATTATTATTATCTTTTCAATTTTGTTATGGAAAAACTTTTAACTAGTATCCATGTTTTACTGAACATCAAAGACATTATAATGGAAAAAAGACATTCATGTAAATGAATATAAGAAAAGTTTGACCAACATGTATTTCTTATGACAAGAGATAATTCATCTTAAAGAAAAATATGTGATGGTAAAGTGTAAGAAGGAAAAATTCATACCAAGGTGAAAATAAAAATTCTTCATAGAAATTTGAATTTTGAGGAAAGACATCAGCATCATGACAGCATAAGATGCCTACCCTCATTTGGCCCCTCTGTGGTTGTTGTGGGATCCAACACCATAAGCCCTGAGAGGAGTCTCACCCACATCAAGTAATAAGCTGACAGTCCTTGATACAGGCTGTGAAACCAGCAGGAGTCTGAACCAGCCCCAGCCCCTTTTGGCTACATTAAGGGCAAATCTGGAGAATGCTGATTTGAGCAGCCACTCACAAATGAGAGAGCCTTTGTAGAACTCCAGATTTCCTGAGGTGAGAGTCTAGCACTGTGTTGGAGAAAAAGAAAAAAAAAAAAAAAGGAGGGGGTAAGATGAACTTTACCAGTGCCACCCCTTCCCCAAGGTGGCATACCATGGAGCTGAACTAGCCAGCAATGACTTCTTCTGTAGGGGAAAACAGTGGGTGATTGCCCAGCTTCCCGACTTGTATAGGATACTGCTAAAGAAACTTGTTTCTGTCCTGCAGCACCCACAGTATTGAGACAGTACCTGCATGACTGCAGGAAGAGGAGATGAGGATATAAGAATATCAGAATGTATTAAAGAAATACAATTCCTACCAGCTGCATCCAGAATGCCAGCAGGAAGCCCACCACAAGCTGCTGGGAAAACCTTGCACAAGGATCCCCCACTTGGCTTGCAGGCACCCCCAGTGCCCCAAACGTTAAGCCCACAGCTCCCTCAATTCTTCAACTAGCTCTTTGTGTACGCTCCCAAGTATGGCAGTAAGGGCCAGTTTTGGTAGACAGAGAGCATGCAGAAAACAGGCCAGAGTCTGTGGTGAGGGAGAAATCACAAACGAGCTATAGTATTATCTTAGGAAAAACAAAAGAGGTTTCCAGCAGCCAACCTGGTGAGTTGTAAGGTTGAGAGAAGACAAAGAAGCTTAAGATTTCTGCCACAAGGGGGCAAGAAGCAGGGAGCACATGTATTCCTACAAGGACAGAGAAAGCCTCAGTTATAAGCAGGACCAATAAAAAGTATCTCTGACCTGAAGGCATCTAGTAATATTTGGAGGAGGTGACTACTTCAAATGAGAAAACGGCAATGCAGAACTCCAAGAAACATGAGGAATCAATGAAACATGACATTACAAAAAGATCTCAATAATCCTCTAGTAACTGAACTCAAAGACAGAATTCTGTGATTTACCTGATAATTCAAATTAGCTGTTTTAAAGAAACTCAATGAGCTAAAATAAAACATAGAACTCAACAAGCAGGAAAGCAATACATGAGTAAAATGAGAAATTCAACAAAGAGAAATCATAAAAACAAACCAACAAATCTGGAGCTGAAGAATGAATGAAATGAAAAATGCAATAGAGAACATCAACAGGAGAATAGACCAAGCAAATATAAAATCAGAGAGATAGAGGATGGGGGCTTTGAAATACCCCAGTCAGAGGAGAACAAAGAAAAAGGAATGAAAGAGAGTGAAGAAAGCCTACAAGATGTGTGGGACACCATAAAACAAACAAGAATATAAAAAATAACTACTGTTCAGAATATAAAAAGTAAAAAAATGGTAAAATCAAAAACATAAAAGGGGCAGTAAAAGAGTAGAGCTTTTGTATGTGATTAAAGTTGCTATCCATCCGCTTAAAATGGACTGTTTTAAAAGATTTTTTAAAAGATTTATTTATTTTAGAGAGCGGGCAGGGGAAGGGGCAAAGGGAGAGGGAGAGAAAGAATTCTCAAGCAGTCTCCTCACTGAATCCTGAGCCTGACACAGGGCTCGATCCCAGGACCCCAAGATCATGACCTGAGCCAAAATCAAGAGCCAGCCACCTAACTGACTGAGCCACCCAGGTGCCCCTATGTTTTATGTAAGTCTCACGATAACCACAAAGCAAAAATCTATTAGATTCACAAAAGATAAGTGAGGGGAGTCAGAGCATACCACCAGGGAAAAGAGAGGGAAAAAAGAACAATGGAACTACAAAATAGCCAGAGAGTTATTAATAAGATGGAATTAGTAAGTCTACATATTAATAATTTCTCTAAATGTAAATGAATTGAATTTACCAATCAAAAGGCATAGAATGGCCAGATGGATAAGATTCAACTATATGCTACCTACCAAAAGGCACTTCAGCTTTAAGGTCATACATAGGCTCAAAGTGAAGAGATGGAAAAAGATATTCTGTGGAAGCAGAAAGTGGGATTGGCCTTGCAGGGTTGGCCCATACTTATATAAGACAAAATAGACTTTAAGCCAAAAATTATTATGAGACAAAGAATGTCATTATAGAATGATAAGGAGGTCAATTCATCAAGAAGATATAACAATCATAAATGTTTATGCACCCAATATTGGAACACCTAAATATGTTAAGCAAATACTTACAGATCTGAAGGGAGAAATAGGCAATACAAGAACAGTAGGGGATTTCAATACTTCACTTTAAGTAACAGATGGATCATTCAAACAGAAAATCAATGTAGAAACATTTGACCTGAATCATACGTTAGACCAACTGGACCTAACAGAACATTCCACTCAACAGCAGCAGCAGAATACACATCTTCTCAAATACACATCTATCCAAGATGGATCATATGATAGGTCACAAAACAATTCTTAGGAAATTTAGACTGACATCATACCAAGTATCTTTTCCAACCACAATGGTATGAAACTAAAAATCAAAAAACAAGAGAAAGCTGGAAATTTTACAAATATGTGGAAACTAGGCAACACACTCCTGAATAACCAATGGGCCAAGGAAGAAATCAAGAGGAAAAAAAAAAAATCCCCAAACAAATGAAAATGGAAACTCAACAGACAAATACATAAGTGATGCTATAAAAGCATTTCTTAGAGGGAAGTTTATAGCAATAAATGCATGTGTAAGGGAAAATGAGAGATTTTAAATAAACAACTTTAAATGTCAAGGAACTAGAAAAAGAAAAACAAACTAAGGCCAAAGTTAGCAGAAGGAAATAAAGATCAGAGCTGAAATAAATGAGATAGAGACTAGTAAACCAATAGAAAAGATTAGCAAAGCTAAAATCTGTTTTTGAAAAGATAAAATTGACAAAACTTTAGCTAGACTAAGAAAAAAGCAAAAAGGGGCACCTGGGGGGCTCAGATGGTTAAGTGTCTGCCTTTGGCTCAGGTCATGATCTCCAGGTCCTGGGATTGACATCGGGCCTGCTCAGTGGGGAGTCTGCTTCTCTCTCTCCCTCTGCCTCTCCCTCACCCCCACTTGTACTCTCTCTCAAATGAATAAATAAAATCTTAAAAAATAAAATTATTCTAACAACACATTATATATAAAAAAAGAAGAAAAGCAAAAGGACCCAAATAAAATCAGAAATGAAAGAGAAAACATTCCAACTGATATCACAGCAATACAAAAGATCATAAGAGACTACTATTTGTATGCTAACAAATTGGATAATCTAGAAGTGGATAAATTCCTAGAAACATATGACCTATCAAGACTGAATTATGAAGAAATAAAAAATCTGGAGAGACCAATTTCCAATGAAGAAAAGCCCAGCACCAGATGGCTTTGCTGTTGAATTTTATCAAACATTTGAAGAATGCCAATTCTCAAACTCTTACAAAAAATTGAAGAGGAGGGAACATTCCCAAGCTCATTTCAAAAGGTTAGCCTTACCCTGATGCCAAAACCATACAAGGACACCACAAGAAAAAAATTACAGGCCAATAATCCTGATGAATATAAATGCAAAAATTCTCAAGAAAAATATTAGCTTACTGAATTCAGCAGGACATTAAAAGAATCATACACCATGATCAAGTGGGATTTATCCCTGAGATACAAGGATAGCTCAACATATTCACATCAATAAATGTGATATACCACATTAATAGAATGAAGAATAAAAATCATATGATCGGACGCCTGGGTGGCTCAGTTGGTTAGGCAACTGCCGTGGGCTCAGGTCATGATCCTGGAGTCCCTGGATCGAGTCCCGCATCGGGCTCCCTGCTCGGCAGGGAGTCTGCTTCTCCCTCTGACCCTCCCCCCTCTCATGTGTTCTCTCTCATTCTCTCTCTCTCAAATAAATAAATAAAATCTTAAAAAAAAAATCATATGATCATCTCAACAGACGCAGAAAAGCATTTGACAAAATGAAACATCCCTTAATGGTAAAAACACTCAACAAATTTGAGTATAGAAGGAACATTCCTCAAACAATAAAAGCCAAATATGACAAACCCATAGCTAACATCATACTTGACAGTGAAAGGTGGAAAGTTTTCCTTCCAGTTCAGGAATAACACCAGGATGTCTACTCTCACCACTCCAATTCAACATAGTACTGGAATTTCTAGCCAGGGCAATCATATGCGAAAATAAGTATAAGGCATCCATATCGGAAGGGAAGAAGTAGAATTGTCTCTGTTTAGATGATATGATCTTATATAGAGAAAATCCTAAGAACTCCACCTTAAAACTGTTAAGAGCTAAGAAAAAACTAAAGTTGCAGGATATAAAATCAACATACAGAAATGAGTTGTGTTTCTATACACTAGCAACAAAATACCTGAAAAATAAATTTTAAAAAATCTTATTCACAATAGCATCAGAAATAATAAAATATGTAGAAATAAATGTAACCAATGAGGTGAACAATCTGTGTGGTGAAAACTACAAGACTGATTAAAGTAACTGAAGAAGACACAAGGGCGGGGGGGAAAGATGGCGGAGGAGTAGGGGACCCTATTTCAACTGGTCCCCAGAATTGAGCTGGATATCTACCAGACCACTGTGAGCACCCACGAAACCAGCCTGAGATGTAAGAAGATCTGGATCTTTAAAAACAGAATATCGCAGGTGGTTGGTTTTGAGGTATGAAGCGGGGAGCTGTGATTCCGCGGGCAGATATCGGAGGATAAACGGCAGCGGGAGGGTGCCTGGCCGTGGGGATCCTACACAGCCGGTGAGCAACAGGCTTGCACGCTGTGGACGGGGCACAGACTCGCAGACCGGTAGCAGTGGGGAAAGGACTTTTGGGCAGCCGCTGGGACAGAAAGCCGGAGAGGCAGGGTTGCGGGCGAGCACGAACTGGGAGCGGCTGGCGGTTTTAGAAGCACAAAGGGCAGAGACATGCCCCGACCTGGAGGCAGGACTGGGAGTGCTGCGGATGGGTGCACAACCCAGGACGCTGCAGTTTATAGCACAGACAGAAGCAGAGACGGTGTGACCTGGAGAGCTCACTGAAGAACAGACTGCGATCTCTCTGCTCTGGGGCAGAGGGTTGGAAACGGTCTCTTCTGCTCTGACTCGCGGAAGAGACGCGGAAAGCCCCCAGGGAAAGCCGCCAGAGAACAAGAGCTCCAAAGACTGATTTCCACTGAGCCCATCCCCCGCCACAGGGGGGCAGGGCAACTCCACCCAAACAGGATTGCCTGAGTAACAGCGCGGCAGACCCCTCCCGCAGAAGACAGGCTGGGAAAACAAGAGGCCAGCAACCCTAAGGTCCCAAGAAA
>NC_138384.1:39006872-39047430 GCF_054177405.1 Leptonychotes weddellii
ATGGGGTCGCCTGGTGGTGGGTATTGAGGAGGGCACATTCTGCATGGAGCACTGGGTGTTATGCACAAACAATGAATCATGGAACACTACATCTAAAACTAATGATGTAATGTATGGGGATTAACATAAGAATAAAAAAAAAACAATTGGATGCTTTTATTTCTTTTTGTTGTCTGATTGCTGTGGCTGGGATTTCCAGTACTATCTTGAATAAAAGTAGCAAGAGTGGACATCCTGATCTTAAAGGAAAAACTCAGTTTTTCCCCATTGAGGATGATGTTAGCTGTGAGTTTTTCATATATGGCCTTTATTATGTTGAGGTATGTTCCCTCTAACCCTAGTTTGTGAGGTTTTTTTTTTTTATCATAAATGGACGTTGTACTTTGTCAAATGCTTTTTCTACATCTAATGAAATGATCATATAGTATCTATCCTTTCTCTTATTGATGTGATGTATCACGTTGATTGGTTTGTGAATATTGAACCACACTTGCATCCTGGGAATAAATCCCTCTTGATCGTAGTAAATGATTTTTTTAATGTATTGTTGGATCAACTTTGCTAGTATTGGTTGAGAACTTTTGCATCTATGTTCATCAGGGATATTGGCCTGTAGTTCTCTTTTTTAGTGGTTTCTTTATCTGGTGTTGGTATCAGGGTAATGCTGGCCTCATAGAATGAATTCGTAAGCTTTCCTTCCTCTTCCATTATTTGGAGTAGTTTGAGAAGAGTAGGTTTTAACTCTTCTTTAAATGTTTGGTATAATTCACCCGTGAAGCCATCTGGTCCTAGACTTCTCTTTGTTGGGAGAGTTTTGATTACTGATTCAATTTCTTTGCTGGTAATCAGTCTATTCAGATTTTCTATTTATTCCTGATTCAGTTTTGAGAGGTTCCGCTCCCTTTCTCTTCCTTCCTTCCTTCCTTCCTTCCTTCCTTCCTCCCTCCCTCTCTCCCTCCCTCCCTCCTTTCTTTCTTTCTTTCTTTCTTTCTTCTTTCTTTCTTGGAGGTTATATGTTTCTAAGAATTTATCCATTTCTACTAGGTTGCCCAATTTGTTGGTATGTATTTTTCATAATATTCTCTTACAATCCTTCATATTTCTGTGGTATTGATTGTTATTTCTCCTCTTTCATTTCTGATTGTTTAAGTTCTCTTTCTCTCTCTCTCTCTCTCTCTTCCCCTGGCCCTCCCTCCCTCCCTTTGATGAGTCTGGCTAAAGGTTTATCAATTTTGTTGATCTTTTCAAAGAATCAGCTCCTGGTTTTATTGATCTGTTCTACTGTGTTTTTTTTTTGGTTTCTATTTCATTTATTTCTTCTCTAATCTTTATTATTTCCTTCCTTCTGTTGGTTTTGGGTCTTGTTTGTTCTTTTTCTACCTCCTTTAGGTGTAAGGTTAGGTTGTTTATTTGATATTTTTCTTGCTTCTTAAGGTAGGCCTGTATTGCTATATACTTCCCTCTTAGGACCATTTTTTCCTGCATCCCAAAGGTTTTGGACTGTGGTTTTCATTTTAATTTGTTTCCATGTATTTTTTATTTCTTCTTTGGTTTCCTGGTTGACCCGTTCATTATTTAGTAGCATGTTGTTTAACCTCCATGTATTTGTGGTCCTTCCAATTTTTTTCTTGTGGTTGACTTCAAGCTTCATAGCATTGTGGTCAGAAAGTATGCATGGTATGATCTCAATCTTTTTGTACTTGTTGAGGCCTGATTTGTGACCTAGTATCTGATCTATTCTGGAGAAGTCCCATGTGCAGGTGGAAAAAATATGTATTCTGCTGCTTTAGGATGAAATGTTCTGAATATATCTGTTAAGTCCATCTGGTCCAGTGTGTCATTCAAAGCCATTGTTTCCTTGTTGATTTTCTGCTTAGATGATCTGTCCATTGCTGTAAGTGTGGTGTTAAAGTCCCCTACTATTATTGTATTGTTATCAATGAGTTCCTTTATGTTTGTTATAAATTATTTTATATATTTGGGGGCTCCCATGTTGGTGCATAAATATTTGTAATTGTTAGTTCTTCTTGTTGAATTGTCCCCTTTATAATGATATAGTGCCCTTCTTCATCTCTTGTTACAGTCTTTGTTTTATTTTAATTTTTTAAAAAGATTTTATTTATTTATTTGAGAGAGAGAGAATGAGAGAGAGAGCATGAGATGGGGGGGTGGTCAGAGGGAGAAGCAGACTCCCTGCTGAGCAGGGAGCCTGATGAGGGACTTGATCTGGGGACTCCAGGATCATGACCTGAGCCAAAGGACCCCGCTTAACCAACTGAGCCACCCAGGTGCCCCACAGTCTTTGTTTCAAAGTCTTTTTGTGGGGCTCCTGGGTGGCTCAGTCAGTTAAGCATCCACCTTCGGCTCAGGTCATGATCCCTGAGTCCTGGGATCAAGCCCTGCATTGGGCTCCCTGCTCAGTGGGGAGTCTGCTCCTCCCTCTCCTTCTGCCCCTCTCCCTGCTCATGCTCTTTCTCTCCAATAAATAAATAAAATCTTTAAAAAAATAAATAGTGTCTTGTTTATCTGATATAAATATTGTTATACTGGCTTTCTTTGGACAGCCATTTGCATGATAAATGGTTCTCCATCCCTCGTTTTCAATCTGCAGGTGTCTTTAGGTCTAAAGTGAGCCCCTTGGGGGCACCTGGGTGGCTCAGTTGGTTAAGTATCTGACTTTGGCTCAGGTCATGGTCTTGGGGTCCTGGGATCAAGCCCCATGTTAGGCTCCCTGCGCATTGGGAAGTCTGCTTGTTTCTCTCCCTCTGCCTACAGTCCTCCCTCTGCTTGTGCTCTCTCTGTTTCTCTCTCAATTAAATAAATAAAATCTTTAAAAATAAATAAAATGAGTCCCTTGTAGGCAGCATATAGATAGGTCTTATTTTTTTTATCCATCTTGACACCCTATGTCTTTTGATTGGAGCATTTTAGTCCATTTACATTCATAGTAATTATTGATAGATATGTATTTAGTGCCATTTTATTACTGGTTTTGTCATTGTTTCTGGAGATTTTCTCTGTTCCTTTCTTGGTTTTGTCACTTCTGGTCTTTCCTTTCCACTCAAAGAGTCCCTGTTAACACTTTTTGCCGGACTGATTTAGTGGTCATGAACTCTTTTAGTTTTTGTTTGTCTGGAGAACTCCTCCTATTCCGAGTGGTAGCCTTACTGGATACAGTATTCTTGGCTGCAGATTTTTCCCATTCAGCATGTTGAATATATCATGCCATTTGCTTCAGCTTACTAAGTTTCTGTTGAGAGATCTTCAGCTGGTCTTATAGGTCTTCCCTTATAAATTAAGGACTTCTTTTGTCTTGCAGCTTTTAGGATTTTTTCTTTATCACTATATTTTGCAAATTTAATTATAATATGTCTTTGTGTTGGCTTGCTTTTGTTGATTTTGATGTTAGTTCTCTGTGCCTCTTGATTCTAGATGTCTGTTTCCTTCGCCAGATTAGGGAAGTTTTCAGCTTTTTTTCTTCAAATAACTTTTCTGCCCCCTTTTCTCTCTCTTCTTCTTCTGGGACTGCTATAATACAAATGTGATTACATTTGATGGACTCACTGAGTTCCCCAAGTCTATTCTTGTGTTGCATAATTCTTCCTTCTCTCTTTTGTTCAGCTTCATTACTTTCCATTACTTTGTCTTCTATATCACTAATTCATTCCTCTGCTTTTCTCAGCCCACTGTTCATTACATCAAGCATGTTTCTAATCTCATTTATTGCACTCTTCATCTGTGATCAATTCCCTTTTAACTCTTTATCTCTGTGGTAAGGGTCTCATTGATGTCTTCTATTCATTTCTCATGCCTAGTAGTATCCTTATGATTGTTGCTTTAAATTCTCCATCAGGCATATTATTTATATCTGTTTCATTTACATCCCTTTCCCTGGCCTTATCTTGTTCTTTCATTTGGGATAAATTCCTCTATCTTTGTGCTTTGTCTAGGTCTCTGCCTTCTTGTCCATGTTAGAAAGCCAGTTATATCTCCTTCTCCTGAAAGTAATGACTTTCTGAAAGAGGTCATGTAGTGCCTAGGGCCTGGTGCTTCAGGGAGGTCTCTGGTGTGTGCTGAGTATGCTCTGCTGTTGTGTTTTGGCTGCTTTATCCTTCAGGCCAGTCATCTGCAGAGGCTCTCCTTGCCTGCTGTGAGCAGTGTTTGGCCCCTGGCCTCAATGTAATGAGTTTTAATTAGGTGTCCTCTGGTGTGCTTGTGAAATCAGACCTGGCACTACTTCCACCAGAGCTGATGTCTTACAGAACTCTCTGGTTGGGAGACATGGTGTGGTCAGGGGTCTGTGCTGGTCTTCTGGGGGAGGGACCTGCTGCCCTAGGACTGAGGCAGACATGACTGAGAAGGGCAATCTCTCCCGAGCACAGGGGGTAGGACTTGGTGTTTTCAAGGTAGGCAGCCAGTAGTAGAGCTGTGGTGCTTCCCACGGTTGGCTCTGTGTTTATGCTGAGGGGCAGGGGAGGGAAATGGTACTGGCCATTTGTTTACAGAGAGGTGTCTCTGTGAATGCTGTGTCTTATTGATGCACTCTGAGAAGAATGAATAATCTCCCCATTCTGTGCCCCAGGTGTTCTTCAAATCACTGTTTCCATGCTGTCTGTCCCTGCGTTGTTTGCCTGCCTTCTCTCCAGGAGCAGTATGGTGCCCTCCAGGCTCTATCCCAACCAAGCCTGCTGACTTTTAAAACTCCAGGCTTTAAGCCCCACTGATTGCAAGAACTCCTGAAATTCAGCCCCTCTTGTTTTCCAAGCCAATGGCTTTGGGGAAACTTTCTCCTTATGTGTTCCCTTGTGTGCTCCTCTCTCTCACCCTTCTTTATAATCATGGCTCCCTCCCCTCTGCAGCACCAGTGATCTGTTTCTCCCATGAAGCATGTCTCCACACTTCTACCTTGTTCAATATGGCCTCGTTTCTCCCTTTAGTTGTGGAGTTTGCTCTGTCAGTCTTCAGGTTGATTTCTGGATATTTAGGATGATCTGATAGTTATCTACTGTGTTCATGGGACCAGATGAGCCTAGGATCCTCCTACAGTGCCACCATCTTCCTCTGTCTGTGATTCTATTGAGAATTTTATCACGAATGTTAGATTTTGTTGAAAGCTTTCTCTACATCTATTGATATGATCATGTGATTTTTTTTTTTTTGTCTGTTCATGTGATGGATCACATTAATTTATTTTCAAAGTTTGAACCAGCCTTTTGTACCTGGGATAAATCCCATTTTGTTATGGTGAATAATTCTTTTTATATATTCTTGGATTCAATTGCTATTATTTTGTGAGGATTTTTACATCTATGTTCATGAGAGATACTGGTCTGCAGTTTTCTTTTTTTTGTAATGTCTTGTCTGGTTTTGGTGTTAGGGTAATAATGACCTCAGAATGATTTAGGAAGTAATCCTTCTGCATTTATCTTCTGAAAGACATTATAGAGAATGGGAACAATTTCTTCCTCAATTGTTTGATAGAATTCACCAGTGAATCCATTTGGGCCTGGTGCTTTCTGTTTTTGAAGGTTATGAATTATTGACTCAATTTGATTTATACATTTATACCTATTCAGATTGTCTACTTCATCTTGTATGAGTTTTGGTATATTGTATCTTTCAAAGAATTATTCCATTTCATCTAGTTATCAGATCTGTGGGCATAGTTGTTCATAGTATTATTTTATTATCTTTTAATATTTATGCAATATGTAGTGCTGTCCCCTCTTTCATTTCTGATATTAGTAATTTATGTCTTCTGTATTTTTTCTTAGTTAGCCTAGCTAGAGGGCTTATTTATATTATTGATATTTAAAAAATATCTTTTGGTTTTGTTGATTTTCTATATTGATTCCCTGTTTTCAATTTCATTGAGTTCTGCTCTCTTATTATTTTTCTTTTTCTGCTTCCTTTGGATTTAATTTGTTCTTTTTCTAGTTTCTTAAGGTGAAACTTAGATTTTTGGTTTCAGATCTTTCTTCTTTTCTAATATATACATTAATTGCTATAAATTTCTGTCTGAGCACTGATTTTGCTGCATCCCATAAATTTTTATAGTCTGTGTTTTCATTTTCATCTAGTTAAAATATTTTTAAATTTCTCTTGAAAGTTCTTCTTTGACCTATCTATTAGAAGTGTGTTGTTTAATCTTCATATATTTTGGGATTTTCTTTTTTTTTTTTTTAAAGATTTTATTTATTTATTCATGAGAGAGAGAGAGAGAGGCAGAGGGAGAAGCAGACTTCCCGCGGAGCAGGGAGCCCGATGCGGGACTCGATCCCAGGACTCTGGGATCATGACCTGAGCCGAAGGCAGACGCTTAACCATCTGAGCCACCCAGGCGCCCTATTTTGGGATTTTCTAATTACCTTTCTGTTAATCAATTTCTAGTTTAATACCTTTGTTATTTGAGAGTAGACATTGTATGATTTCTATTCTTTTAAGTGTTAGGGTATATTTTATGGCCCAGAATGTGGTCTATCTTGGTGAATGTTCCATGTGAGCTTGAATAGAAGGTAATATATTTTTTTAAGATTTTATTTATTTATTTATTTATTTGAGAGAGCGAGAATGAGAGAGAGAGAGAGCACATGAGAGGGGGGAGGGTCAGAGGGAGAAGCAGACTCCCCGCTGGGCAGGGAGCCCAATGTGGGACTCGATCCTGGGACTCCAGGATCATAACCTGAGCCGAAGACAGTCTCTTAACCAACTGAGCCACCTAGGCGCCCAGAAGGTAATTTTTTTTAATAATGCAAGTCCAGGAGTCCCTTGTGGAAAAGATTGACAAGTATCACTTTTTACCTGTCCTACAAGTGACGAACTATGATACATTTGTAGCAAATTATAACTTACTACTAATCTCAATAAGAGAAAAACATTAACCTCATTAAGAATTGGCCAGAATATTAAAAAAAATAATTCATACTATAAGAACTATATAGTTCTGCAGTAAGAACTAGGCAGAAGTAATCAACCTTATAATATTATAAAAATAATTATCAGTATAATTTGAAATATAAATGAGAACTTCCATTTTTACTACTCATATTGGCAAAGATATAGAAATTAGGTATTAACTATACCAGCTATAGTGTGGGGAAGAATATTCTCACACCCTCCTGGTGGGCAGGGTGAATTGGTAGGTACTGCCTCAATAGGGGTCAATTGAAAATTTCTTTCCAACTTTAAAATTCAGGTAGGACCACATCAAACTAAAAAGCTTCTGCATAGTAATGGAAACAGTTGATAAAATGAAAGGGCAATGTATGGAATGAGAAAAAATATTTGCAAACCATATATCTGATAAGCCATTAATATCCAAAATATATAAGGATTTCTATAACTCAACAGCAAAAAAACCCCAAATACGCTGATTTATAAATGGGAAAAGGACCTGAATAGACATTTTTCCAGGAAAGATATACTAATGGCCAGCTGGCATATAAAAGATGCTTAACCTCACTAATCACTAGGGGAAGTTGAAGATTGCAATGAGATATCATCTCACACCTGTTAGGATGGCTTTTACCAAAAAGATAACAGATAAGTGTTGGTGAGGAAGTGGAGAAAAAGGAACATTTGTACACTGTTGGTTGAAATATAAAGTGGTACAGCCACTATGGAATACAGTGTGGAGATTTCTCAAGAAATTAAAAATTGAACTACTATATGATTCAGCAGTCCTACCTCTGGATATATATCCTAAGAAATCAAAATCAGTATACTGAAGAGATATCTGCACTACCATGTTCATTTTCACTGCAACATCATTTACAATAGCCAAGTTATGGAAACAACCTAAGTGTCCACTCACCAGTGATGAGTGATGAATGGATAAAATAGATGTGAGATATCTTTATAGACATCTAAATAGATAGATAGATAGATAGATAGATAGATAGATAGATAGATAGATAGATAGGCAGACAGTGAAATATTATTCAGCCATGAGAAGGAAGGAAATCCTGCCATTTGCAAACACATGGATGGTGTCTAGAAGACATTATGCTAAGTGAAATTAGCCAGAGGAAAGCAAATACTGTAATGATCTCACTTATATGTGAGATTTAAAAAAAAAGTCCAATTCACCCAAACAGAATAAAGTGGAGGTTACTAAGGACTGGGCTGGAGGAGATAGGGATATGCTGGTCAAAGAGTACAGGCTGTGTTATGTACTTGAAATTTGCTGAAAGAGTAGACCTAGGGGCGTCTGGGTGGCTCAGTTGGTTAAGCATCTGCCTTTGGCTCAGGTCATGATCCCAGTGTCCTGGGATCAAGCCTTGCCTTGGGCTCCCTGCTCAGCAGGGAGTGTGCTTCTCCCTCTCCCTCTGCCCCTCCCCTCTGCTTGTGCTTTCTCTCTCTCTCTCTCTTTCTCTCAAGTAAATAAATAAAATCTTAAAAAAAAAAGTAGACCTTAAGGGTTCTCACCACACACACACACACACACACACACACACACGGTAACCATGTGAGGTGATGGCTGTGTTAATTAACCCAATTGTGGTAATCATTTCACAAAGTATACATGTGTCAAATCATCACGTTGTATACCTTAAACATATAGGATCCATTTGTCAATTATACCTCAATAAGCTGAAAAATCTGTTTTAAATAAAAGAATAATGTACTACATGTTGGCTAATTGAATTTAAATAAAATAAATAAATAAATAAATAATAAAAGAATAAAAAACAAAAGAGAAAAGGTACATAGGAGATACATATTTGATTCTTTGCTTCTCTAGAAATGTATTACACAGCCATACATTTGTGTGAATTTTGGCTGGATAAATGACTCTAGTCAAGGGTTCATTCTCAGTATTGCAAAATTTGTTACATTTTTAATTTTGTTTTGTTTCTTCATTTCAGGGCACTGTTGAGCAGGGCAATGTGTTTCTATTTTCTGGTACCTTTCACATGACCTGCTTTCTGATTGTTGAAAATGTCAAGATCTTCTTTATATTCTTATTATTCTAAAATTTTATCCTCTGATACACTTCCAAGAGTTTACCAATTATTTATAACTTGATTTTTCAGCGGGGGAAGGGAAGCATAAGTGTACTTCTCTTTACTGAGAATATACTATATACCAGTTAGCTGTTTAATTGGATATTCCTCTTAATTAGATTTAGTATGTTCTTAAACGAGAATGGATCTTGGAATTCCCTCATTGTGCACAGGAGTTTTTATCTGCAGGAGTTGGGTTGTGTGAGGCCTGCTCATTGATTAACACTAACTCTAGTTTTCACCCACATCACGGGTATTGAGCCCAACCTGTTTGTGATCCATTTCTCTCCTTTCCTGTAAAACTCTCCTTTACTTCTTCTTTTATGTTTCTCATCTCTCCTTCTACCTTGAAGTCATTTATTTTCATTACACGAGTATAACTCAGGATTTTTGTTTCAGGGATTTGTGCTATTCAGGGATGTGTCTATAGACTTTTCTCAGGAAGAGTGGGAATGCCTGGACTCAACTCAAAGGAATTTGTACAAATATGTAATGTTGGAGAATTATAGCAACCTGGTCTCAGTCGGTAAGTATACCTTTCTCCAAAAACTCTAGAGCCCTTTGGAATATTTGCTTCTCCTGAGAAGATTTTCTCAACTCCTTTCATATATCCTATGCGTTTCTTCTCCCTATTCCTAAAGACATGCTTGAGCTTTGTAGAGTTGGGACTGTGTAGCTTCATTGGGCCTAAGGCCAAAACTCCACCCTCTCTCCTTTTTTGTGGCCCTGCCAATTTATTTGCTGATCATAGGATAGGATTTGTGTCCTGGGACACCTACGACATAAAAAGTCTCCTTTCTTCTCTTATGAGTAGGTCTTTGCATTCCCAAGCCAGATGTGATCTCTTTATTGGAGCAAGGGAAGGAGCCTTGGAGTGTTTTTGACAGTGAGCTGACAAGAGGCCTGTACCTAGGTAAGTGATTGATGATTATACAAAGGAAGAGGAATGTAGGATATAAACCAGCTGCTCAGTAAGGAGATCACATCTTTGAGATGTTTGGAGGAATCTCCCCTCAAAGGCCTACAACTATTAAGAAAAGTAAACTCATCATGAACTTCCAAATGCCCACACCTTCACCTTCAACCTTTTTCATGTATGCATGAGTCTTTAATGACCTTCTTGTTTTCTGGCACAAAAATATGTTCCAGTCTCATCTTGTATTTTTCTTTCCCCAACTTGGAATTAGCCAGCTCATTAAGAAGCCTTATTTTCTCGGGGCGCCTGGGTGGCTCAGTCGTTAAGCGTCTGCCTTCGGCTCAGGTCATGATCCCAGGGTCCTGGGATCGAGCCCCGCATAAGGCTCCCTGCTCTGCGGGAGGCCTGCTTCTCCCTCTCCCACTCTGCCTGCTTGTGTTCCCTCTCTCACTGTGTCTCTCTCTGTCAAATAAATAAATAAAATCTTTAAAAAAAATAAAAAAAAAAAGAAGCCTTATTTTCTCTTAATAGGGAATGGTGTTCCTTGACCAATATCAGTGTTCAGTGCACTCATTGCTACTGGATTTTCATTGCTTTTATATCTATTAAGTACAAAGAGACAGGGAACATATATTTTATAAGTGAATCATACTAATAACTGTAACTGAAGTCCAAAAGACAAGATTCTGTCTCACTTTTCTACATCTCAGTTTTGTAACTTTTTCTTAACAGTGGAAAACCCTATTTCCCACAACATGAGTATATTTGTTCAAGCCTTCTGTTCCAAATGCCACAGAATACTTTCAAAATTAGAATACCAGCACAACTACTGACTGAAAAACCTACCTGAAGTCATGTTCAAGATTTATTACAGTTTCCTTTTCCTTTTTCCCTTAGAATAGGTTACACCAAGGATTTCCAGAGTACAGTTCATAAAGTTGCTAGATTAATTCTTTTTTGTGCATTTTCAACTTAATATACCTATCTTTTTTTAAAGTCATATTAAGTATTATGACCTATTTTTTTAAAGATTTTATTTTATTTATTTGACAGAGAGATAGAGAGAGAGCACAAGTAGGCAAAGTGGCAGGCAGAGGGAGAAGGGGAAGCAGGCTCTCAGCTGAGCAGGGAGCCCAATGTGGGGTTAGATCCCAGGACCCTGGGATCATGACCTGAGCCTAAGCTAGCTTGCTTAACCAACTGAGCCACCCAGGTGCCCTTAATACACCATTTATCTTAACTGTTAAGTTTAGATTATTTTTAGTTTAGAATTGGAATATATAAAACATTTATATGCTTTAAAAGTCAATATAAAAATATACTTAGAGAAGTTATGTTTGCAACCCTATCTGCTTCATTCATTGCCATCCTCACTCTAGGTATTTGGTGGTAGGGGGAGGGGGTTGGTTGAGGTAGTCTGATTAATCCTTTCTGCCTTTATTTTTTCAGAAATAGAGCATGTTCACATTTATATTCCCAATTCTCCTTCCCTCTTGTACATGGGATAGTATTCTCTCTGCACTCTTTTTTTTTTTTTTTTAAAGATTTTATTTATTTATTTGACAGAGAGAGACACAGTGAGAGAGGGAACACAAGCAGGGGGGAGTGGGAGAGGGAGAAGCAGACTTCCGGCGGAGCAGGGAGCCCAGTGCGGGGCTCGATCCCAGGACCCTAGGATCATGACCTGAGCCGAAGGCAGACGCTTAACAACTGAGCCACCCAAGTGCTCTCTCTGCACTCTTTTTTACTGTCCTGTTTTTTTTTCTTTTTTGATTGAGAGAGAGGGAGAGAGCGCATGCGCATGTACACATGCAAGTGGGGGGAGGGGCAGAGGGAGAGAGAAAATCTTAAGCAGGCTCCACTCAATGTGGAGCCTGACGCTGGGCTCCATTTCATAACCCTGAGATTGTGACCTAAGCCGAAATCGAGTCGGATGCTCAACTGAGCTACCCAGGCACTCCGTTCTGGTTTTCTTTTAATAATTATTAACAAGTTGTTGTGGAAATCATTCCATATAGATACGTTGGCAAAAATAAAAAAGATGTATAAAATTGACTTATCTTTCTTGGTGTTATGTGTTGATTTTTGCCATATCTCATTAATTATTGGAATTGTTAATAGTAAAGTTTCCAAGCAGACAGTCACAAAATTTGTAAATATTTTCAGCTTTGTTTCTTGCTTTTCTATGCTTGCAATTTTGATACTCCTTTTAGTCTTATTGCTGTGCCTGCACTGTTCAGGAAGTGTTCAATAGAAATAGCACTACTATGTGTTTTCATCTTTTTTTATGATTTTTATGGGCATGACTTTTTCTTCTTTTTAAAAAAAAATTTTTTTTTAAAGATTTTATGTATTTATTTGAGAGAGAGAGAATGAGAGAGAGCATATGAGAGGGGTTAGGGTCAGAGGGAGAAGCAGACTCTCTGCCAAGCAGGGAGCCCGATGCGGGACTCGATCCAGGGACTCCAGGATCATGACCTGAGCCAAAGGCAGTCGCTTAACCAACTGAGCCACCCAGGCACCCTAAAAATTTTTTTTAGTTTTGGAATAATTTTATATTTACCAAAAAAGTTGCAAAAATAGTATAGAGAGTTCCTATATTCCTCACCTAATATCAATTTCCTCTACATTTTTGTGGCATATTTGAATTTACCTCATCCCCATCATTTTAATTCCCTCCAACATAGTATATCTGTCATAAACTTCATGATTTATCCTTTCTTTGTTTTGCTTAATGTGAGCCCTTATGTATATATCTTCATATATCCCCTTTCTTTTATAAATGGTAGCAGCATATACATACAGTTTACTCCTACCTTGTTCTTCTACTTTAAAAAGTCATGAAGATCATTCAATAGGAATATATAGATACTTCTCATTTCTTTATTAAGTTACTTAGAACTCTATTGTGTGCATTTACGATACTGAGTTCAAGTAGTATTAAGTTGGTGGCTATTTGGGTTTGTTATAGTCATTTGCTCTTACACAAATAGTTCTGTAGTGGATAACCTTCTGCATAAATCTCTTCAGATTCTTTCCAGAAAGTATAGTTTGGGTTCCTAGAATTGGGATTGCTTGCTCAAGGGATAAATACTTATATAATTTTGCTAGAAACTGGCAAATATCCCCGTATGGTAGTTGTACCATTTTTATTTGCTACACTGAATGTGTGAAAGAGGTTACTTGCCTATAGCCTTCTAACAGATTAGGTTATCAGATTTTTGGGTTTTTGCCGAAGTATACTTTGAATTTATTCCAAAATTTAAGAATCATTGACTTCGTCTTTTTCTGATCCCCTTCCCCCATGTCTTTCTATGTCTCTTTTCAATTTCTATACTTTATCTCTCAAATTGCACCACCATATAAGAACTGTAAATCCTATTTACATTATAAACATTGATGTCAATGTAATTCTGCCTTTTCTAAGTTTTGTGTCTTCTCCCTCCCAAAAAAGTGAATGTTTTTGTGTTTTCTTTCAGAATATAAATCTAGGTGTGAGAACAAGAAATTATCTCTGAAAAAGGGTAACTATAAAATAGATTCATCCCAGTGGGTTATAATGGAAGGATGTACAAAGCATGGACTTAAACAGGGATCTCAGGAAAGACATTTTAGCCAAATCTCATGTACCTCTGAAGACATATCCCCTTTCCTTCAGCAAACATCTCTCCCTCTACATCGAACATTTAATACCAAAGAGAAATCTTATGAATGCCAAAAACATAAAAATGCCTATGGACAGGACTCAAAACTTACTACACATCAAGAAGGTCATAATGGCGAGAAATTCTATGACTATAAGGAATATGGGAACACCCTTAGTAGAACTTCAAAACTTAGTTCATATCATTCAGTGCATATTGGTATGAGACCCTATGAATGTGAGGAATGTAGGAGGTCTTTGAATAGTGACTCGAACTTTATGCAACATCAGATAAATTTTACTAGGGAGAAATCTAATGAATTTAGGAAAAGTGGGAAGGCCTTTACTAATGCCTCACAGTTTTTTCTACATCATAGCATTCATACAAGTGAGAAACACTTTAAATGTAAGGAGTGTGTTAGAGAATTTAGTAATGGTACAGCCCTTATTCGTCATCAGAGGATTCATACTGGTGAAAAACCTTATGAGTGTAATGAGTGTGGAAAGGCTTTTAGTACTAGTTCAATATTTAGAGTACATCAGAGGATTCACACAGGTGAGAAACCCAATGAATGTAAAGAATGTGGAAAAGCCTTTCGTCATTCCTCATACCTTACTCAACACCAAAGAATTCATACTGGTGAGAAACCTTATAAATGTAAGTATTGTGTTAGAGCATTTAGTAATGTTTCGGCCTTTATTCGGCATCAGAGGATTCATACTGGTGAGAAACCCTACAAATGTAAGGAATGTGGAAGAGCCTTTAGTACTGGCTCAATCCTTACAGCACATCAGAGAATTCACTCAGGTGAGAAACCCTATTTATGTAAGGAATGTGGGAAGGCCTTTCGTCAGTCTTCAGACCTTACTCAACATCACAGAATTCATACTGGTGAGAAACCCTATGAGTGTAAGGAATGTGGAAGGGCCTTTCGTCGTTCATCAGAACTTTCTCGACACAAGTTAATTCATGCTGATGAGAAATTGTATGAATGTAAGGAATGTGGAAAGATATTGAGTAGAGATTCAATACTTATACAACATCAGAAAATTCACACTGGTGAGAAAGCCTGGGAATGTAATGAATGTGGAAGAGTTTTTACTTGTGCAACATACCTGACCCGGCATCAGCGAATTCATACTGGTAATAAACCATATACTTGTAACAAATGTGGAAAAGCCTTTCTTCGTTCTTCAGACCTTATTCTGCATCAAAGAATTCATACTGGTGAGAAACCCTATGAGTGTAAGGAATGTGGGAAGGCTTTTGCAAGAGGCTCAAATCTTAATCGCCATCAAAAAGTTCATAATGGTAAGAAATAGTATGAAAGTAAGCTTTGTAAGACCTTTAAGCATGTCTTTCAGGTAACATGACATGAAAGAGAAATCTCAGAAATGTAATAGGAGAAATCCTAAAATTTATTGGTAAGAAAATATAGAAATATAATTAATATGAGAATGCCTTATGTGTTTCACAGTTTAACTACCATAAGAATAAAATGAATATTGGAAGTCCTCTATCAATAGCTCATTCCTTTCTAAATTTTAAAAACTTTCTAATCATGAGTGGAGAAAAGTGAAAAATCTTTTTTGTTGCATTTTTCATATTTTAAAATACTTTAAATCCACTTTATTTTTATATAGCTGTAAGTAGTTCGGTTTATGCATAGCTAAAATACTATATTATTATGTTGTACATTAAATTTTTGAATTTATTTTGTTCTCACCAAAACTCTTATTACAGCACAACTTATTCAGTAACTATTTTCTGAAGCTATTTATGCACAGTTTTGTGACATTTTATATTTTTAATGTTATAAGCTTGGATATAATGAGTCTTTTTATACCCCAACATCCAATTTGGAAACTCTTTACTTGATCTTTTTATAATAAATTTATACCCGCATATCTTTGCATCTGTACCATTTTATTTATTTATTTATTTTTAAAGATTTTATTTATTTATTTGACAGAGAGAGAGACAGTGAGAGAGGGAACACAAGCAGGGGGAGCGCGAGAGGGAGAAGCAGGCTTCCTGCCGAGCAGGGAGCCCGATGCGGGGCTCGATCCCAGGACCCTGAGATCATGACCTGAGCCGAAGGCAGATGCTTAATGACTGAGCCACCCAGGCGCCCCTGTACTGTTTTATTTAAAATATCATTACTTTAAGGGGTGCCTGACTGGCTCAGTCAGAGGAGCATGCAACTCTTGATCTCGGGGTTGTGAGTTTGAGCCCCCATGTTGGGTGAAGATGTTACTTAAAAATAAAATCTTTTAAAAATAAAATATCATTACTTTAAGATATATATTTTAATATTGATAAAGTGATTATTTGTATATATAAATTAATATTTTTATTTCATAAATGTGATATTTTATTGTAATAATTTTCTCTAAATTTTTAAATTCTACAAAGAAGCCAATAAAGTTAGCTTTCATCCCCCAAAGGGGCTATAACTATGGTCAAATTGTTGGAACAAATCCTTTTATAATTTTTTAAAGCAAATTTAATCATATTATTCAAATTGTCTCATAAATTGTCTTCTTAATGACAAGATATGTCATATAGGACATTCCATGTGATTAAGTGCATTAATAATGTTAATATATATGACTGTACCATTATTTTTACCAAACATCTATGGTCAAATAATATGACTGACTCCACTTTTTTTGTTTGTAAGGAATGCCATGTTTAGCATCCTACTTGGCACACTGTACTTGGTTGTCTTCTCTTCATTGTTTTTGAAATCTCTGCATACCTTTTGACATGTACATATTTTAAACATGACAGATTAAACTGGCTTCCTTTTTGACCATACTGTACTATGCCATTTTTCTCTCCTTCCCTCCATGTTATTTATCCTTGTGGAGTTTTTCCTAATGATTTTGCCCAAATATAATGTAGGGACTTTAATTTTTTAAAAAATAATTCATTTCCATTTCAACATATTTATATTAAAAACACATTCCTATATGTTATTATAGTTTATGTGAAATGGCATGGCTATATTCACTAGTATATGTGGGTTTGGTAAGGATCAAATGAGTTAATTTACACAAATGCTTATAATTAAGACTTTAACATGCTCAGTAAATATAATCCATTATCAAAATTATTTTTTTCCTTTGTCTATTTTATTATTTATGGAATGGCTCTTAACTATGGTGTATATTTTATTTAATATCAGAAATTTAATATTGGAGAAGAATGTTAAGCCTCTAGTGAATATAGCAAAGTCATCATCATTCATTCCTTCTTGGGCGTGAGATGATCCATCCTGAAGAAAAAAAACATAAGAATATAATGAATAATGCCTTTATTCGTATCTAACCTTATATGTTGAATCCTAAAATTTATGTCAGCATGCAACATTATTGAGAATATTATTGCCCACATTATCTGACTGATTAAAAAATAATATTGGATTGTAGGAACATCTGACTCTTGATCCAATGCATGTTTAAGCCAACATTTGTCTAAGGATGAAATATGAACAAACTGCAATTTTTTTGAACATAAAGGTTGCTGAGTATCCTACGCAGCAAAACCTGTGGGAGGTGGGCAGAATTACTCACAGAACTTACAACTCTAAATCCAGACATGTAAAAAAATAAAAATAAAAAAATAAATCCAGACATGTATTACAATAATTAATACTTGAAATCGGGCACTGGTGTTATAGGGATGTAGAGGAAACTTCCATGTATCTGGGACTCAGACTGCCTCTAGAGTGGGGTTTAGCTTGGCTAGTGCTGGTGTCTCTGTGGAGGTATGATACAGGTGGATCTGAGAAGTTTGGAACAACTGCGAACTAGAATCAACAGCTTCTACTGGGAACTATGGCCACTAATAGGGCTTATCACTTTTCTATTGCTGCATAACAAATTGCCACAAGTTTGGCAGCTTAAAGCAATACACAATTATTATCTCAAAGTTTTCATGGCTACATGTGAGGGCCTGGCTTAGCTGGGTCCTTTGCTCAGGGTCTTACAAGGTGGCAATTGAGGTGTCAGTTGGGGATGGTGTCTCACCGAAGGCCCAGGGTCATCCTCCAAATTTACATGTTTGTTGGCAGAATTAATTTCCTTGAAGCGATAGTAATGTTGGCTTGTTTCTTCAAGGGCGGCAGAAGACATTTTTACTTCTGTCTCTGACCTATAGATCTTTTAAAAGGCACATCTCTCAGAATCTGCCCATTCAGGATAATCTCCCTTTTGACCCACTTAAACTGTTTAGGGACCTTGATTATATCTGCCAAAATCCTTCACCTTTGCCATATAACTTAACATAATTATGGAAATGATATACCATCATACCATCATTTTTGCCACATTTTATTCATTAGAAGCAGCGTATGGAGGTGTTAGGGTTGAAGTATGGAGATAAGATACTACTTCAGTGGCCTCATTGCTTGTTTTTGAGGCAAGGGGAAAGCAACCATCTTTTCCTTCGTGAAAGTGGGGATACACCACACAAAACAACAATTTTTGTTACTGGGTCCCTTAGTTCTTGTCCCAGATGCACCAAAGAATTGGGAAACCTGAGACCAGAATGGGGAGATAGAGTTTATTGAGTAGATAAGTGTAGAACACTCAAGAGAGAAAGCGGGCTAGTCCCAGAGCAAGAGTGGCAATGGCCCCGAGAAGCTCTAGCTGCATCCTTTTAAGCCTGTTTTCTGCATAGGTAAATTTGGCTTTGATTGACAGCTGGTGGTTATAGAACATTCTGGCTTCTGTGCATGTGCCTACCCATGATGCAGTCTGTCATAATTGTATTTATTTATAATTGTATTAATTTACAAATGTATGAGTTTCTAGTGAGCTTTTGCTGTGAACTTAAAGTTACTTAACGGAAAGTTGCACCTTTTGTGCTCATGCTCAGTTCTTGGACGTCCCCTTGTGGCTTTTGAGCCAGCTCTGTGGCTAGGCCTTTCCTGTTTTGTTAGCCCTTGGTGGTGGCTCTGAAGGTGTGGCTGTTAACTCTTGGGGGGTGTGCCCAGCATCTGCTTAATCCCTCCTTGCTCATGCCTAACCAACTGCCTAACACTTTTAAGTAATTCTTATCTCAAAGACAGTCCCACTTTTCATCATCTTTGACATCTTTACTCTTCAGTGTCCAATACATTAACCAGTAGACACATGTAGTTACTTAAATTTAGATTTAAAGTAATAAAATTTAAAATTCATTTTCTCTGTCTCATAGGCACGTTTCAAGTGCTCAACAGCTGCATGCAGCCAGTGGCCATTGTATTGGGCAGCATATTATAGAACATTTCTGTCGTTGCAAGAAATTATACCGCACAGTCCTATGACATAAATGACCTTTCAGTTATTGAATTATAGGAGAAAACTTGGTGTTCATTGGCTCTGTTGCATACCCTGCAGTGATATCCACAGACAGAGTTGGCACCAGTTATTTTGTGGCTTCATCTAGATCCAGGAGAAAAAAAGTTGTATTTTATCACCCTTTTGCACATTAAACTATGATGAGAGACCAATCTGAAGTTGCCTTGGTAGAAAATTAACATAGAGAAGTCAACAAACCCATGTCCAAATATTCTTTTTTTTAATTTTTAAAAATATTTTATTTTTGCGAGAGAGAGAGCATGAGGGAGGGGATGGAGGGCAGAGGAAGAATCAGACTCCCCACCGAGTGGATGTGAACTCTGGGATCATGACCTGAGCCGAAGGCAGGCGCTTAACCGACTGAGCCACCTAGGTGCCCTCATGTACAAATATTCTTAAAAAATAGAAGATCCAATAGAAAAAAAAAAAACTGCTTTTATGGTAGTCACAAAAAAAAAAGCTATCAAGAAATAAAATTAAATAGAAATGTCCATAATCATTATGGAAAAATACTAATCCCTCCTTGCTCATGCCTAACCAACTGCCTAACACTTTTTAAGTGTGGAAAATAAAAATTTTCCAAAGCAATCGGGAAATGAAAAAATAAAAGGATATAACATCAGGGATTGCAGTACTGACATCGTTAAAAAATCATAATTCCTTAGCTTATAAATGTGATGCAATCTCAATTAAAAATACCCAGGAATTTTTTTTAGATATATGAGCTAATTCTAAAGTCTATATGGAAAAATAAAGAAATCAGAATAACCAGTACAATTCTGAAAGAGGAGAAGAATTGGATAATTGGAACCATCAGATATTAAGACATACTATAACTCTATAATAATTAGGAGTATAGCTCTAGCAAAAATATAATAGAACACTAGAACTACTTAAAAGTCCAGCTATAGATCCAAACACATAGGAAAGATAGTATATGATAATGAAGGCATTTTGGATCATTTAATACCCTTTGAATCTTGAGGAGTTGGATGTATTATATGTATATGTTACATATAGGTTTTTCAACAAATGTTTTTAGTAGCCACATGGCAAAGATAGGACAAATTTGTATCCATATTTATTCAAACAGTCTGAAAGCGCCACTCCATAGTTTACTCAAAAACAAAAAGAGAAGATATAGCTTTAAATAGGACTGTTGACTACAGCCTTAAGGAAATAAATTAACATCAGGAATGGGAAAAAGTGACATCAAGTGGCCTCTGATATGATACATTAAGAAGGACACAATATCACCCATGGAGTATTCTTGTCAAAATATTTAGCCTAGGGGCCCCTGGGTGCCTCAGTCGGTTAAGCGGCTTCCTTCGGCTCAGGCCATGATTCAAGGGTCCTGGGATGGAGCCCCGCGTCGGGCTCCTTGCTCAGCAGAGAGCCTGCTTCTCCCTCTCCCTCTGCCTGCCTGCCGCTCCCCCTGCTTATGCTCTCTCTCTCACCATCTCTATCTCTGTGTCAAATAAATAAAAATAAATTTAAAAAAATATTTAGCCTGAAGTTCAACAAGACTTATATAATTTATCTTTTATTTAGCCTATGCAAAAATTAATCAACCATGGACAAAAATTTTAAATCATTAAAAAAATCAGTCTTGGGTCGTAATCCGTTTCTAGTCTCTGGTTGTCACTAAACTTTTTTGACTCTGGTTTTCAAAGTCTATAGAACAGAGTAATGATTCCCCAGATGGGATCGAGTGAACCAAGGGCATTGGCAGCCTTCTGCCACTCAGGCAGTGGTCACTAAATAACATTAACTTCTGATTAGCAACAGTACTCTGGAGAACACCGACCCATCCCACAGCGCTGGTTCACCAAGGAGGGCAGTTGGCCCTAGGCACAGGCAGCAAGAGCCGCCTTGGCGCTGTCAAGGGTAGAGTGCGCTCAAAGGATTCTGGAGATTGTAGTTCAGGCCTCGCGAACGCCTCCAAGTCGCGCACGCGCACATGCAATTTGGTAAAGTGGAATCCGTTTTGTCTTTGGCCTTGTTGATACCATTGCTTGTGGGGTCTGCTGAGCTCCAATCCCTTCTTCGCACCGGGGCGCCGGACTTCTTGGGGCTGAAAGGCTCACTGGTCCGAATGGGCATAAGCATAACCTTGCGACTGAAGGACTTATATCCGGTAAGCTTGTGCATTTTTCGCCGCGGAGTTAGCAAGTTGGGCTCAGTTATCAGCGCGCTGCACCTTTAACATCTGGAGGTTGATACACGTGTGGGGGCGACCGGGATTGACCAGCTGTGCTTCCGGGAGCCACCGCCTTCTTGAGGACAGAGGCGCCCTCGGGTCTTTGATATGGGACCTGAATTGGGGCACGTCTCTGGCTCAGGGTCTTGTCTGAGGCGGGCTTTTCTGCTGTAAGTCTAGTCTCCGGAGTCCTGCTCCTGGAGGGACAGACAGAGGATTGCTCAGAGCAAGGTGGTGCGGGGTAGGGGGCATTCGTGCCCGCTTCTCCAGACACTGCCAGCTTCCCAGAGGCCATTCTGCTGCAGCCGGAGCCTTGGTCTCGGGCGGAATTAGTCCATTCTCTCTCCCATCCCTGTCAGTGTATCTGTGTGAAGTGGAGAGAGTTGACAATGGGGAAGCAGGGTAAAGGACTGCCCTTTGAACCGGGTTGTTCTGGGAACCGAGGCCAGCGTTGGTCTGCTAGCTCTGCAGTGTCAGGACTCTGCCCTTTTCCAGAAGGGGACCCCTGAGGACGACTGCGCTTCGGGCAAGACTGAAAGCCATGACCCGAGGTGATGCTTCCTGAAACACAATGAGCATTTGCCTTCCTCATCCTACCCTTTATTGGGTAAGAACATCTCTTTCAGGACTTCCTGACCATTTCCTTCCATCCCGTCTACTCAGCTGTGTTGCCTAGGGGCCCCTTCCGAATGGCAACAAGTGTTCACGACTTTTTTTCTATAAATCGTTATCTTTTTCCACGTGGGGTCAGGAATGTTGATTGAGCAGAAGTGCACAGGGAGGAAAATGAGGATATTATTTGCTAAATGAATCTGTTTTACCTGGACTATGATGTGATGAGGTCAAGTTGAGCACTTGAGTGGGAGCTCATATCTGGAAAATCATGATCATCACAGACTGTAAGACAAAATGAGAGTTGGTGTTGTTCAGTCTTCATTTGACCTCAGCCTCTTTGTGAATCTTCATCAATTTTCATCAGATTTTTGGCAACTCAGGAACCAGGAACATTTATTGCAGTTTAGTGATGCCTGGTTACAGGTTGAATTATACCAGAGCCTAAGTAGTTTGAGAACCTTATTGTTAGAGCCCAGACCGACAGACCTTAAAGGTCTTATTAGTGCCAAATACCAAAATGAGAAGAAAGATTAAGTCAACTAACTGCCTTCAATATTTATACTGGTATTTCCAATTATTCTCATTTTACTATTTGTGGAGGAATCAAGTGTAGTCATTATTCCTTGGCTTCTGTGTGTGTTGGAGTGGTAAATTAGCTTTTCCCCACCAGGGTTATAACATGATTTTTACTTAACTCTATAGTATATATATGTAGTTATTACTATGTAAGTATTAGAGCTGAGCCAAGTAGTATACTAAGCAGACATATTATTTCTAGAGTAATTTTTTTTTCCTGGAGCTAGTTATCTTTTTTTTTTTTTAAGATTTTATTTATTTATCTGACAGAGAGACACACAACGAGAGAGGGAACACAAGCAGGGGGAGTGGGAGAGGGAGAAGCAGGCTTCCCGCAGAGCAGGGAGCCCGATGCGGAGCTCGATCCCAGGACCCTGGGATCATGACCTGAGCCGAAGGCAGACACTTAATGACTGAGCCACCCAGGCGCCCCTGGAGCTAGTTATCTTTTAAAGTTATTTGCTCAGTTTTCCACATTTGTGTTGCTAACCCATCAAAATGTGTAAACATCACTGTCACATGACTATCAATAATATTTTCCATACTGTCACAATCATCAGTCATTTAGTTCTTCAGTACTTTCTTCTGGTTTCCTTTGTGTTACTGCTCCTGTCTCCATTGGTTATGCTGCAGACTTGCTACACAGCTGTCATCCTGGTACTTTTCTTTCACAGTAACACTGACTCTTTTGTTCTCTTTCTCCTGTGACTCTTATTTCCCATCATCCGGATGCCTAATATACCTCTTGATGGTTTACTCTATAGATTTTATGGAGCACAACCAGTTACTTCCAAGCAAAGATGCATAGAAGCAGGAGGGGAATCTTTTGAACCTTTGCTTGTCTGGACTCTAAACTGGTTCTCAACCAGGAACAATTTTGCTCCTACCCTCACCCCTCCAGGGATATTTGGCAACATCTACAGATACTTTTGGTTGTCAAAGTTGGGAGGAGAGTGCTACCAGCATCTAGTGGAGGTCAGAGTTGTTGCTAAACATCCAACAAACAGTGCACTCGACAGCACCCCCCATGACAAAGAATTATTCAGCCCCAAATGTCAACATTGCTAAGGTTGGGAAACTCTCCTCTAAACATGTCTTTATACCATTTTCTTCATTCTAACAGTGATATTTAGAAGTACATTACCTTTCTGATACTTTATATATAACCTCTTTTTTTCTGTCTTAATTTTTTAAAGGATATTCTCTTAATTTCTTTTATTCTCAAATTTTATTCTAAGATATTTTGTAGAAGTGGGTCAACAGTAGGCAGAGGGAATTACCTATTACTGACAATTATATACCAGACGTTATTAGACTAGATGATGGCTTATACTATTTCACATAATAGAGAAACTCTACTTAGCTGGCCTTTGTACATCCCAAACCTGCTTGGATACTGGAAATGTCCCTACTGTGATTGGGTGGTTTGATCTATCTTCAGGAACTGGAATGTTTGAGAACATAAATTAAATCATACTGACATCCAGACCTCCAGACCCAGCCTGTTTGTTCTATCTGTCCTTTCCTATAAACACTCTCTTTATCACCTATATTTTCACCTTTTTCTTTTCTCCTCCCATTTAAGAGCTTTTGTTTTTATTATAACCTTAATACACAGATTTATTTTTTCAGGGACTGGGGTGATCAAGGATGTGTCTATAGACTTTTCTCAGGAGGAGTGGGGATGCCTGGATTCTGATCAGAGGGATTTGTACAGAAATGTGATTTTGGAAAACTATAACAACCTGATCTTAGTTGCTAAGCATACCTGTCTCTAAAAATTCAGTCTTCCCTCTGGGATATTTGCTCCTCCCCTTGTGAATTTCTCAGCTCCTTTCAAATATCCTGTATATTCCATTTCCCTGTTGCCAAAGAGAAAGCTTGAGCTCTGTAGAGTTGAATATGTGCAGCTCTACCGGGGCTGAGGCTGAAGCTCCATCTTCCCTAAATAATGACCTTTTAAATAATGACCTAAATAATGTCTTTGAAGCTATTCATAGCTTGTTGAGAGTTGATTTTTATGATTAGATGTTCAATTTTGTCAAATTATTTTCCCTATCTTTAGAAATAATCTTTTTTTCTCTTTAATTGGTTTAGTATATAGTAAATTTTATAATGGCAACCTTGTGTTCCTAGAATAAAATTAACACAGTCATATTGGTTTATTTTATATGACATTGTAGGATAGAGTTTGTTAACATTTTATTCAGATTTTGCATATCTATTTGGTAACTTAGATTGGCCTATAATTTTCTTTCCTCATACAATTTTTGGTTCATTTTGTTTAAAGACTTTATTAGCTTCATTAAATGAGTGTAGGAGTGTTTCTTCATGTGTATATACATATACATACACGTATATATGTATATACATAGTTGTAGAAAATAATTTCAATGAAAAGTTGCAAGAATCAGAGAACTCCTTTATATCCTTTATCTAAACTCAGCAGTTTTCCAATTTTAATATTTTAACACATTTACTTTATCATTCTTTCTCTCCCCCTCCCCCATCCCTGTCTCTTTCTTTTTTTTTTTTATTAAAGTTTTTTTTTTTTTTTTTATTTGAGAGAGAGAGAACACATGAGAGGGGATAGGGTCAGAGGACGAAGCAGACCCCCCGCCGAGCAGGGAGCCCGATGCGGGACTCGATCCCGGGACTCCAGGATCATGACCTGAGCCGAAGGCAGTCGCTCAACCAACTGAGCCACCCAGGCGCCCATCCCTGTCTCTTTCTTGCTCCACACCCACATACACTCATACATATCATTTTTTTCCTGAACCATTTAATAATAGATTGTAAACATCATGGCCTTTTAGTCCTTAATACTTCTTTGTGTACTTCCAAAGAACAAGAATATTCTCTTACATTATTAAAACATCACTAGTAACATTTAAGAAATGTCACATTGGTAAAATATTTTTATTTAATTGACCATTCACATTCCAGTTGTGTCAACTGTCCCAATAATGTCTTTAGGGCATTTTCTCTCCCCATTTAGTACAGGATTCAGTCTGTTTTGGCTTTGCATTTTACTGTCTCTTTACTTTTCTCTTAAGTTGCAAAAGTTTATTAGACTTTCATTGTTTATAATTACATGATCATTTTTTGAAGAATAAAGTCCACTTTTTTTTTTTTTTTAAGATTTTATTTATTTGACAGAGAGAGACACGTGAGAGAGGGAACACAAGCAGGGGGAGTGGGAGAGGGAGAAGCAGGCTTCCCGCAGAGCAGGGAGCCTGATGTAGGGGTTGATCCCAGGACCCTGGGATCATGACCTGAGCCGAAGGCAGACGCTTAACGACTGAGCCACCCAGGTGCCCCTCCACTTTCTTTTTTTAATAGAATGCTCTTCATTTAGCTTTTCTGTATTATCTCATGATTAAGTTCAAGTTATTCTTCTCCTGCCAGGATACCAAATATGTGATATTTTGTCCTCCTCAGGACATCATATCTAAAAGTATATGATTTGCTTCTGCCCCTCATTGATTATGTTAATTTTGATTACCTGTCCCAAATATTGTCCACTTTCTCTATTGTATAGTTTTTATTTTTTCTGCAACTTATCAGTCATCTGTGGGGAGGCACCATGGTAATATTGTATTCCTCATCAAAAGATGAGGCCTCATGGTTTTGTATTCTTTGCAAAGGTTTACAATTAATTAATTATTTTAGTGCCTAAACCACCCAGGTTTGGCAAGTCAGAACCCCTTCCAGGTAGCTCTAGGTCTTTCCAACATGCTGACATAATTTTTTAAGTGCTCACTTACTTTTTGGTACAAAAAGATGTTCAAAAGTCTTTTTCCTTTTAAAAACCCTTTTCAAATATTTTTGGGAAATATGTTGTATTTGTTTGCCAGAGTTGTGAAAGAGAATCTTTTCTATGCTTCTCTCCTGGCTTCCAATGACTTGCTGGCAATCTTTGGCATTCTTTGTCTTTTCCTGCATCACGCTGATCTTTGTCTTCATCTTCACATGTTCTCTGCATGTGTGTGTTTCCAGATTCACTTTACAAGAAGACTAGTCATATTATATTAGAGGCTCATCCTACTCCAGTATGATCTCATCTTAATTTAACTAATTTCCACATAAGGTCACCTTCTGAAGTAGGGGCATGGTAGTGGTGGTGGTAAGGACATCAACATATGGACACAGTTCAACCCATAACATTTTCGTGTGTATAAAAATTTTGAAACCAAATTGCACAGTCTGAGTAATAATACAGTGAAGACCCATCTTGTTACTCTGTTAGTTTAAGAAATAGAACATCGCAAGTACCTTCTAGGCCCCTTCTGTGCTCAATTACAGTTACTGTTTTTTCTTCACTATGGGGTTTGAAATAAAATTGACTGTGGTACACAGCTTGGTATCTAGTCATGCAAGTTCTCACATCCTGCTTCTTTGTTGGAACTATGGGTTATGATCCACTGGTGCTATACAGGTAGATTTCTGAATTTTGAAATGATCACCAATAGTTCTACTTGGAGTGTACCAAATTGATTATAAAACTAAAATCATGTTTAATTTGTTTTTGGTAGTTTGAGGTTTCTTTTGATTTTGTTTTATAATTATATGGAATATTTCCAAGATTCCAATGGCAAATCCATAAAATAGTGTATATTCAGGGAAGTCTAGCTTTTATCCCAGTCTACTGTACATTGTTCTCCACCTCTCTCTCCAGTGAGTTTACCCTTCCATTTTTTTTCTAAATAAAAGCAATTGTATATATCTTCTTAACCTCCCTTTCTTATTTTCATGGCAGCATGCTATATACAATTTAGTCCACCTTCCTTTTCTCACTTAACAGTATGTCCGGGAGATAACTTCAAGGAGGTATAAGGATTTTCATCCATTCAGGGGTGCCTGGGTGGCTCAGTTGGTTAAACATTTGCCTTCCGCTTGGGTCATGATCTCAGGGTCCTGGGATAGAGCCCCACATCAGGCTTTCTGCTCAGTGGGGAGTCTGCTTCTCCCACTCCCTCTGCTGCTCCCCCTGCTTGTGCTCTCTAACTTGCGCTCCTGCTTGTGCTAACTCCTGCTCTCTTTCTCTCTCAAATAAATGAATAAAATCCTTAAAAAAAGGGTTTTCCTCATTCCTTTTTATAGTTGGAAAATATATTCCACTTAGTAGATGCACCATAGTTTTTCAGCCAGTTATCTGAGAATGGACATTTGGGTTGGTTCCAGTAATTGTTATTATAAATTGTGCTTCACTGAATGGCATTGTATGTAAATCTTTTAAAATTTATGTCAGTATATCTTGAGAGTTGAGTCATGTCACTCAGATTGCTAGTTTATAAAAGGGTAAGTAAATATGTAATTTGGTTAGGGAATGCTGAAGCCTCCTCCACAGTGGGTATACCATATTGTCATCCAACTAGTAATGAATGAGAGAACCTGTTTCTCCTTAGCTTCCTGAAAGAATATGTTGTCAAACATTTAGATTTTTGCCATTTTGACGGTTGAAAAATGTTACCTCCTTGTAGTTCTAATTTGTTTCAAAATTTGGAAATTATCCATTTAAAATTTCCTAATCACCTCATCATCCAGTATGACTTCCCATCAATTCATGTGCTTTGTGCATTTATCAAATTCTACCAGTATATTTGATCACTGTATAAATAATTTACATCTCATATACATTAATTTCAAATTAATTCCCCTATTTATACTATAAAAGTTTCATTTCTTCCAGGGGGAAAAAAGTGAATGTTTTCTATTATGCTTTCTTTCAGAACATGAATCTTGGTGTAAAACCAAGGAATTATCTCTGAAGAAGGAAGTTTATGAAATAGAATCACCCCAGTGGTTTATATTGGGAAGTCTTAAAAAACTTGGACTTGAGTGTTCCTGTTACAGAATGACTGGGAATGTAAAAGAAAGACTGACAAAAAACAAGGATCTCATGAGAAAAATTTTAATCAAGTTATTTTCAACTATGAAAATATATACATTTTCAGTCATAACACATCTCCATATCAAAAATCATATATGGAAGAGAAACACTATGAATGCAAGAACTGTGAGAAAGCTTTTGTACATGACTTACAACTAACTACACATCAGAGAATTGATACTGGCAAGAAGTTCAGGAACCATAAGGAATATGGGAAGGTTATTAGTAGAGGTTCAAAACATACTCAACATCAGATCATGTTCACTGGTGAAAACTGAACATAAGGAATGTGATAGGGCCTTATACTGTGCACATACTGTATTCATACTAAGGAGAAAATCTATGAAGGTAAAGAATGTGGAAAAGCCTTTGGTACTGGCTCAGTATTTCTATCACATCAGGGAATTTACACGTGTGAGAAACCCTGTCTAGTTAAGGAAGGTGGGATTTTTTTTTTTATCATTCCTCAGACCTTACTTATCATCGGAGACTTCATGCGAGTGAGAAACCTTATCAATGTATGTTATGTGGAAAAGCCTATAGTAGTAAATCAGCCATTACTCTGCATCAGAGAATTCACACTGGTGAGAAACCATATATATGTAAGGAGAGTGGAAAAGCCTTTCATAGCAGTTCAGTACTTACAGAACATCAGAGAATTCACACTGGTGAGAAAGCTTATATGTGTAAAGAATGTGACAAAGTCTTTCATTATTCCTCAGATCTTAAAAGGCATCAGAGAACGCATACTGGTGAAAAACCCTATGAATGTAAGGAATGTGGCAAGGCCTTTAAGAGTGCATTGTATTTTTTTTATACATCATAGAATTCATACTGGGGAGAAACCCTATGAATGTAAAAACTGTGCTAAGGCATTTGGAAGTTGCTCAGCCCTTAACCGACATCAGAGAGTTCATACTGGTGAAAAACCCTATATATGTAAAGATTGTGGAAAGGCCTTTTGTAGCAGCTCCAAACTTACAGAACATCAGAGAATTCACACAGGTGAGAAACCATATGTGTGTAACGAATGTGGAAAGACTTTTTGTAATAGTTCTATACTTACAGAACATCAGAGAATTCACACTGGTGAGAAACCACATGTGTGTAAAGAATGTGGAAAGACCTTTTATCACCCTTCACGCCTTAGTCAACATTGGGGAATTCATATGGGTAAGAAACCCTACGAATGTAAGGAATGTGGGAAAACCTTTAGTAGTAGCCCTGCCATTATCCGGCATCAGAGGATTCATACTGGTGAGAAATGCTTTGAATGTAAGGAGTGTAAAAAGGCCTTTCATTGTTCCTCAGACCTTTCTCAACATCAGAGAATTCAAAATGGTGAAAAACTTTACGAATGCAAAGAATGTGGGAAGGTTTTTTACGTAGTTCAAATCTTAATCAATATCGGAAAGATCATGCTGGTAAGACGCTCTGAAAATAATCTATGGGAAAGGCATTTAATTATGAATTTCATCTAATTTGAGATAGGACTTCATGCTGGTTAGATCCTATAATTAGTATGAAGAGCCTTTTATTTGCTTTTTACAGCCTAAATTGCCTAAGAATATAGTAAATATCAGAAGATCATCAGAAGTTCACTCCTGAATATCAGGAATTTATGACCGTGAAGGAAGAAAACGAAAACTTTGGTGCATGTCAACCTTAACTATCAGAGGATTTATCAAGGAATAATCCTAGAATTTCATTTTACTTTTCCTAATTTAACTCTAGGTATTTTTGCCTTACTTATATTTACTGGTCATTAAAATTGTTAGTTGTGCTTGAGGCGCCTGGGTGGCTCAGTCGTTAAGCGTTAAGCGTCTGCCTTCAGCTCAGGTCATGATGCCAGGGTCCTGCTCCGCGGGAAGCCTGCTTCTCCCTCTCCCACTCCCCCTGCTTGTGTTCCCTCTCTCGTTGTGTCTCTCTCTGTCAAATAAATAAATAAAATCTTTTTTAAAAAAATAAGGGGCGCCTGGGTGGCTCAGTTGGTTAAGCAACTGCCTTCGGCTCAGGTCATGATCCTGGAGTTCCGGGATTGAGTCCCGCATTGGGCTCCCTGCTCAGCGGGGAGTCTGCTTCTCCCTCTGACCCTCCTCCCTCTCATGCTCTCTGTCTCTCATTCTCTGTCTCTCAAATAAATAAATAAAATCTTTAAAAAAAATAAAAAAATAAATAAAATAAAATAAAATAATAAAAAAATAAAATTGTTAATTGTGCTTACAGTTCTGGATTGACTTCTTTTTTGCCAGGATTTTGAACCTATCACTACTTATCCTTTCCAGTTGCTTTTCCTGCCATTTTGGTGATATATTCTAATTTATATAAGTTTTTTTTTATAAAGTTAAGTTTCAGGGCAACAATTTAAATATTCATATGTATGTGTTTATATATGTATATACATATTTATCTATCTGTAATTATACCTGTACCTTCTTTATTATTTTCACTTTTTTTGTATCTTAATACAAATAAAACTGTACTGCCTTTTTTTTTAAATATTATATTTATTTATTTGAGAGAGAGAGAGCACAAGCAGGGGGAGCTGCAGGCTGAGGGAGAGGGAGAAGCAGGCTCCCCACTAGGCAGGGAGCCCGATGCAGGGCTTGATCCCAGGACCCTGGGATCATGACCTGAGCTAAAGGCAGATGCTTAACTGACTGAGCCACCCAGGCGCCCCTATACTGCCTTTTTGAAGAGAATTCCTTTTAATATTAACATTTTATTGTAAATTTTTCAGATTATTTCAAAAAGCACAAAGAAACCTTTATTTCTGTCAACTGTTAGAATACCCACTCTCAAAATTATCAACACAAATCCTTTCAGTAATGTTTAAAAGAAACTCCATTTCATAAATTACTTTTTCTATGGTAAAATGTATCATGAACAGTTTTCCAAGTTATTAAATATTATAACACTGTCCTTATTGGAATAGAGTTAGTGTTTATCTCTGTGGCTCTACTATTATTTTGATAAAATGTTTGCCTTCTAAATTTTGCCTTATAAACAATGCTTCTTTCAACATCCTGTTTGCATTTTGTATACTTGTCTCCTTTTTCTATTTTTTATTTCTGAAATAATCTGTGGATGTCTTATACATACAAAATTTTAAACATTGCAGATAAACTAAACTCCCATTTGCCTATTTCCCTTTCCCTAGTTTCTCCCCTAAATTTACCACTGTTGGCAGTTGTGTTGATTTCATCCTTAATAAAAGGGTAACTTAGATGAGAATCGAATCAGTATTCAGATATTTTGGCTACCCAATGTGTTCTCTTATCAGTCAGATAATGTGTTCTATATTATACTTTTTGTAATAAACCTCATTATGCTGTGACAGTTGTGATCTCAACCATCCCATAGAACTTTATATACACTTTCTCTCTGGTATAAATGTTATGATCAGCATAAAGATTGAATTCTGTAGGAAGAGCTTATTACATCTTAACATCTTTATTTTGGTTTTAAGTTTTTTCTTTTCCAATATGGAGTGTCTCTTATGGTTAAACACCATTCCATAAATAAAATAGATGAAGAAAATACTAACATTTACTAAACAATTCACTAGTTACATTCATGCATTCATAACTCATTTACTCCTCATTACAAACCGATGACAGTTATCTTAGTCATCCCATTTTGCCATACTTGAAGTGAAATACATAAGATTGAAAGCAGTATTATGTTTCTACTGAATATGTATATTAATCTTCATATCTATATATAGATATATACATTGTATGTATAGTGTTTGTATGTGTGTGTTTAATTGCATTTAAAAAGGCTCTTGAAAGAAGGGGTGGGGCAGAGTCCCAAACAGACTCCAACAAAGGGCTCAGTAACACAACCCTGAAATCGGAACCTGAGCTGAAACCAAGAGTTGGATGCTTAACTGTCTGCATCAACCAGGCACCCCATAAATGGTGTTTCTTAAAAGATTAACAATGTAGCAATTTTGGCAAAAAAAAGATAAGCATTAGGACTGAGAAATTGATGTTATTACAAATTATAGATTTTATGGGTAAGAGATACACTCTTTTTGCTAATAATTTCAAAAAAGTAAAATGCATGATATTCTTCAAAAACAAATCTCCAGAACTCAGTCAAGAGAAATATAAACATCCACTAGTCCAATAAAAACTAAATAAATTGCCCATAGCTAAAGAAACCACCTGATCTTTTTTTTAAGTTTTTATTTAAACTCCAGTTAGTGGGGCGCCTGGGTGGCTCAGTCGTTAAGCGTCTGCCTTCGGCTCAGGTCATGATGCCAGGGTCCTGGGATCGAGCCCCGCATTGGTCTCCCTGCTCCAAGGGAAGCCTGCTTCTCCCTCTCCCACTCCCCCTGCTTGTGTTCCCTCTCTTGCTGTCTCTCTCTCTGTCAAATAAATAAATAAAAATCTTTAAAAAAAATAAATTCCAGTTAGTTACATACAGTGTAAAATTAGCTTCAGGCGTACAATTTAGTGATTCATCACTTATATACAATACCCAGTGCTCCTCACAAGTATCCTCTTTAATCCCCATCACCTATTTAACACATCTCCCCACCCACCTCTCCTCTGGTAACCATCTGTTTATTCTCTATAGTTGAGAGTCTATTTCTTGGTTTTCTTCTCTCCTTTTTTCCCTATGCTTCTTTGGTTTCTTAAATTTCACGTATGAGTGAAATCATATGGTATTTGTCTTTCTCTGACATTTCACTTGGCATACTACTCTCTAGCTCCAACCACATCATTGCAAATGGCAAGGTTTCATTCTTTTTCATGGCTGAGTAATATTCCATTATTTATATTTTTATATATTAATATATAAGTGATATACATATATCACTTCTTTATCCATTCATCAGTCGATTTGGGCTCTTTCCATAATTTGGCTATTTCGATAATGCTGCTATAAACGTAGGGGTGCACGTATCCTTTCAATTTATATTCTTTGGGTAAATACCTACTAGTGCAATTGCTAGATCATAGGGTAGCTCTATTTTTAACTTTTTAAAAAGATTTTGTTTATTTATTTGAGAGATAGGGAGAGCATGAGTGGGGAGGGAGGGGCAGAGGGAGAAGGAGAAGTAGACTCCCTGTTGAGCAGAAAGCCCAATGCGGAGCTCGATCTCAGGACCCTGAGATCATGACCTGAGCTGAAGGCAGATGCTTAACCAACTGAGCTACCCAGGTGCCCCTCTTTTTAACTTTTTGAGGAATCTCCATACTGTTTTCCAGAGGGGCTGCACTAGTCTGCATTCCCACCAACAGTGTAAGAGGGTTCCCCTTTCTCCGCATCCTCACCAACACCTGTTGTTTCTTGTGTTGTTGATTTTAGCCATTCTGATAGGTGTGAGGTGATATTTCATCGTAGTTTTGATTTGTATTTCCCTGATGATGAGTGTTGTTGAGCATCTTTTCATGTGTTTGTTGGCCATCTGTATGGCTTCTTTGGAAAAATGTCTATTCATGTCTTCTGCCCATTTTTTAAACTGGATAATTCGGTTTTTTGGCTGTTGAGTTGTTTAAGTTCTTTATATATTTTGGAAACTAACCCTTTATTGGGTATGTCATTTGCAAATATCTTCTCCCATTCCATAGGTTGCCTTTTAGTTTTCTTGATTGTTTCCTTCGCCGTGCAGAAGCTTTTTACGTTGATGAAGTTCTAATCATTTATTTTTACTTTTGTTTCCCTTGCCTCAGGAGACATATCTAGTACCTGATTTTTTTTTAAGATTTATTTTTTTATTTTAGAGAGAGATAGAGAGCACACACAAGCAGGGGTAGGGGCAGAGGGAGAGAGAGAAGCAGACTCCCCACTGAGTAGGGAGCATGACACAGGGTTCACTCTCAGGACTCTGAGATCATGACCTGAGCCAAAATCAAGAGTCCGATGATTAACCAAGTGAGCCACCCAGGTGCCCTGTACCTGATCTTTTTTATAGGTAGAATTCCTAAAATTTTGAGGAGCTCCTCCTAGTTTATCTAAACGTCAAGCTTGACATTTAATTTTATGATTCTTGCATAACCTTGATTTTACATTTAAAGGGCAAGACAAAACTTCCGGTAACAAATATGAATATTTGTGTAACATCCTGAATAAATTGGTCATTTCAATTCACAAATCTATTAAGGAAAATCTAGGTGATTGTTCATTCCAAAAAAGTTGAACAATATTTCTATACTTTAATAAAGTCAAAAAGGTTCTTTTTAAAAGTGTTGATCCAGGGGCGCCTGGGTGGCTCAGTCATTGAACGTCTGCCTTCGGCTCAGGTCATGATCTCAGGGTCCTGGGATCAAGCCCTACATCAGGCTCCCTGCTCGGCAGGAAGCCTGCTTCTCCCTCTCCCACTCCCCCTGCTAGTGTTTCCTCTCTCACTGTGTCTCTCTCTGTCAAATAAATAAAATCTTAAAAAAAAAAAAAAGTGTTGACCCATTTGGTATAATTTTGTTTTTACATCATACATTTTCTTTGGGGCACTTGGCTGGCTCAGTTGGTGGAGCATGTGGCTCTTGATCTTGGGGTGATGAGTTCGCACCACATGTTGGGTATAGGGATTGTAAAGTTTCATTTAGCATTTATTTAGTTCAGGTTTCCTGCTAGTCAATTATCTCAGCTTTTCTTTGTCAAAATAAGTACTTAATCTTAATTTTTGGAAGATATTTTTGGGGCATAAAATTCTCAGTTGACAGAATATATATATGGTCTCTAGTGGTTCTGTTTTACTGGAGAACCCTGTTTTACATCCAAGCTGTAAACATCTTTGTGGGGACATTGTCTTGCCTTCCACATGCTGCCAGTTTTGCAAAGTGGCTGTAGTATGTTGCATTCCCACTAGCAATGTATGAGAATTCTATTTGGTTCATATCCTATCAACAATTGATAATGTCTTTTCAATTTTATTTATTTTTCTTTTTTAAATATTGTATTTATTTATTTGGTTGGGGGGGAACTGCTGAAAAGGGAGCCTGCACAGGGCTCAATCCCAGGACCTGATCATGACCTGAGCTGAAGGCAGATGCTTAACTGACTGAGCCACCCAGGTGCCCCTGTCTTTTCAATTTTAACTATTTTACTAGGTATGTAGTAGATTAAATTGCAGTTTTAATTTGCATTTCTCTGAGAAGTACTGACCTTTAGCATCCTTTCCTATGCCATTTAAATATACTCTTTAGTGAAGTGTCTGTGCAAGCCTGTTGCCCGCTTTTATTGGGTTGTTTGTCACCTTTTTCTCATTGATTTGTAGGAGAGTTGTTTTTATATTTATAATACAAGTCTATAATGTATTACAAAGGCCTTTTTCAAGTCTGTGGTTTATCTTTTCACTCTCTTCATTGTGTCATTTGATGAATGATATTTCTTCATTTTAATGAAGTCCTACTTACTTTTTCTTTTATGGATTTGTAAACCATAATAGGACATACTTATTATGTTCTGTTTAATAAATCTTTCCTTTTCCCAACAACATGAAGATGTTTTTCTACATATGTATTCTTTTAAAGTTATATAACTTAATTTTACAGCTAAGTGAAAACTTCACATTAGGCATTTTGTCAAAGAAAATCTTGCATTAATTTTGTGTACTATGTAAGGTAAGGATAAAGATTCTTTTTTTCCCTTGTGGATGTCTAATTGTTCCAGCACCGTTTACTGAAAAGACAATCCTTTCTCCACTGAGTTAATGTGGTATTTTTCTAAAAAGTGGCTATCTTTTTATTTTTTTTTATTTCATTCCCTTTGTCCATGTTTTATCCTTGTACAAATACAACACTGTTCTGATTACCATAGCTGCAGTAGGTAGAATTCTAAAAAGGACCCCATGATAAACACTCCCCGCTGTTACTTCTTTGATAATGTTATAATACATGGCAAAAGAGATTTTGTGAATGTATTTAAAGTGATTAATCAGAGGCCTTAAGATAGTTTATTTGGGCTGGCCTCACCTAATCTAACACGAGCCCTTTAAAAACAGTGTTTTCTCTGACTACTAGCAAAAAAGGAAGTCAGAGAGATGTGTTCTAGATGGCCTGAAAGAAAGCAAACATACATGTTGTGAATTGCCTGTGGGGGCCATTTGGAAAATATCTGAGAGTGGTCTCCAGCTCACAGCCTAAGGAAATAGGGACTTCAGTCGTGCAACACAAGGAACTGAAATCTGCCAAAAAGAATGAGCTTGGAAGTAGATTTTTCTCCAGATCCACTAAGTGAGAACTAAGGCCAGCTAACACCTGGATTAAGCCAAAGGGGCCAGGTGACTGAATGGGGTATCCCCAGTTGCTGAGGAGTCAGTCCTAGACTGCAGCTAAGCAGTTCAATATTTTTTTTTCAATATTTTTATAATAACTTTTGTTTTGTTTTGTTTTGTTTCAGCTCTATTCTGAGGGGTGGAGGTTGGGAAGAAAGCCCCATACTTCACCAGAACCTGAATGGTGATGAGAAACTATCACAAAACAGTCTCCCAATGTCTGATATATAGAGGCATATGGGAGATGATCTTGTAGCAGCTCCTTAATGGTCTCCCTTTCTCTCATGTTTGGGGAGAATCATAAGACATTCTGCCAAGACTCAAATAAGCTATATTTCTAGCCTTTGCCTGCATGGGTACATGCAAGGTGGCCATGTTGCCATGGTGGGGCTGTTCCCTACAATACCACCCTCTGACCTTTCAGTATCCAGCTAAGCATTCTCAGGATTGCAGGCTACCCCATGGGCTACTCTAATTAATTTTACAGATAGGGGCTTGGACCAAATATGTTCCGTTGTCTTAAGCAACATAGTGACCACAACTACAACTTCCAATTTGGGGCCAAGTCAGCTAAATATGCCCCAGCTGCTATCAGGATCAACCTTAGAGAGCCGCATTACTTTCTAAGGTGAAAATGGGTTGCTCTGTTTTTCCTTATTCATTGATCAACTGTAGCAAGAAATGTTAGAAATTGCCCATGTATCGGCTGTACTGGCCGGCAGGAAGTCCAGGGCAATACAATCGTCATTACCACTCATCTTAGAGCGTTTAGAACCATCAACAGTCTGAAAAACAAGAAAAGAGTCTGAGAACAGGTTAAAGAAAATCATATCAGTGTCCAGAATGATAGCCTTGTTCTGTCATCTCAAGCGGAGGCTCTTACTTTCTGAAGTCAGTAGTTGCGTTTATCACTTACTGGTCAACAGTTAAGTTGAGGTGATGGTGGCAGTTTGAGATAAATTGGCCAAATGCCAGGCAGAGATAAGAGCTGAGAAGGATCACTGGTCCTTACCTCTACCCAGACCTCAAAGGGTCTAAAGTGCTCTCTCCCCACAGAGAGTTGTTCCTTTTTTTCTACAACTATATGATTGGTCCCCCACCAGTCTCTGCAGCAATCACTTCATTCTTTTTCCAACCTTTCCCATGTCTTACACCACACAACTGGTCCCTGACTGCCTCTGTGGTTTCTTTCTATACCTTGGACCATCCTAGAACGGCGTCCCCACCCTGATGTGTACGCCAGCAAACATTACCTTAGCAGTCATCACCTCATATTCATGATCATTGTCATCAATATCCATAATTGCCAAATCCAATAAGGACAGCCAGTAGACAAAAGAAGTACTAGGTTAGAGTTTCTCAACCCCCTGTTCTCCAGGGGTAAGTGTGGGAGGAAAAAATGTAGAGCGAGAAGTTGATTATGTGGATTGAGTTCTTAGAGCCAACTCGACCTCTTCCCTCCTCTTCCTTATAATCAAACATTTTATTATTTATTTATTTAAAATTCAATTAGCCAACATATAGTACATCATTAGTTTCAGGTGTAGGGTTCATACACATTCTATTTAAATGAAAATTACCATTTTGGGGGAATTGCCACATTTAGAGCCCAAATTGCCTGTCTAAAGTGTGTGCTCCACGGGGAGTGGGGCTTGGTTGTCCGATTATCTTTTCCAATTTCTCTTTTAAGAGTCCATTTCATCTTTCAACAGCACTTGCCGCCTAGGTATGACATGGCCATGAAAGTTCCAATGACTATCCCCCGTTGCTGCCTACTGCTGCATATTTGTTGTTGTTGTTGTAAGGTGGCACTGTTGTCTGACTGGATATGTTTAGGGAATACAAATAGATAACAACATAACACTGTCCATCTAAAACCCCTGAATAGTATGGCTGCCCATCTGCTCTGTGGACAGGGATGGAAGTATTGGACTCTGAAAAGGTGTCTATTGTCATCAACACTCAGCAGTACCCGTAGGTGGAGGGTAGAGAGCCCATATGGTCTATTTTCCAGCACCGGCCAGGTTTGGTATCCTTGGTTATTGGTCCCAGAGTTCTCTCTGCTACTCAGCTGCATAGCTGACAGCCTGGGCATATTTGCTGGGCTTTCTTGACCTCATGTGCTGGAATCACTGTGTCTTATTTTTAGGCTTAGTCACGAATGACAAATTCTCATGCCCTGTGTGATGGTGTGTCCAGGTGGCTATGGTCCTTACCTGGGTCCTTATCTGATCATCTTGTGGATTCTGTTGATGTTCATCTTTGTAAGGTCCTTTACCATGGGCATCCACATGGTCACAAACAGGATGTGGGTCTTGTGCAGTCTGCTATCATAATGCTTCATCCCCAAAGAGGCTAAAATTTGGTCATTCAGTTGTCCCACTGCCAGGCACCACACCACATTGCCAGTCCATTGGCTACTGCCTATGAATCAGTGAAAATGTCACAAGGTGCATTTGGGGGAATATTTTCCAGGGGAGCACAACAGCCTACAGCTCCTCCCATTATGCAGAATTCTCTTTGCCACACACAGTTTTAAGCAGTTTTCTTTGAGGCTGCCCAGTGGCAGTGGTCTACTACATCCCACCTCCCTTTACCTTAGCTGGTAAGTACATGAACCAGGCCCAGGAATACTCAGGAATGTCAGTGTTCCAAAGCTCCCAAGAAGTCCAAAGTGCTGGGCCAGACACCACATCTGACACGGCTGCATCTACAGTGTGACAGGGCCTCTTTTGAGCGATCTGATACGATGAGTTCAGCAAGATTCTCATCCTCGTGTGAGGTATGGAGAGCCTCCAACACCGGAACAAGCCAGCAGATGTTGTGCCTCATTTTTGTTTGCTAGAGGTATTAAGATCAACAGTTTTTCTTTAACAAGGTCAGGGCTTTTTCTCTGAGCATCAGCCCACACGGTTCCCAAGTGGCTTACTTGCGTGGTTAGCCCAGGTATCTTGTTGGGATGTTAATCTTCCAGCTCTGGTTCATATATTGACTCATCTCATGAAAGGCAGTCTAGGGGCGCCTGAGTGGCTCAGTCGTTAAGCGTCTGCCTTCAGCTCGGGTCATGATCCCAGGGTCCTGGGATCGAGCCCCGCATCGGGCTCCCTGCTCGGCGGGAAGCCTGCTTCTCCCTCTCCCACTCCCTCTGCCTGTGTTCCCTCTCTCGCTGTGTCTCTCTCTGTTAAATAAATAAAATCTTTAAAAAGAAAAAAAAAAGAAGAAAGAAAGGCAGTCTACACGCTGTCTTTAGCCCTTTCAGTCAGAATAATGCCATCGATGTAAGGGTACCAAGACATATCTGGTGATATTTCAGCTTTTTTTTTTAGGGCTAAGCCTATCCACTAGTGATAAATTATAGAGAGTTTAGGATAACCTATGGCAACATGATAAAATAAAGGTAATTAGAACCTGTGAAGGCAAATTGGCGCTAATCTTCAGGAGGCAATGGGATGCTGAGAAAGCATTAGCAATGTCTACAACTGCAAAACAAGACCTTCGGTCTGCATTATGGAGTCTATGATTGTTAAATCTGGAACTGCATGTGCCAGTATATTACTGCCACATTGAGCTTGTGGGAGTCCATGGTGACGTGCCAAATAATATCGGCTTTTCCCCCGGTTACTGAGGGCTGTTATGTGATATAGTTTCTTTAAACACCTCTGCCTCCATTAGCTATTTGATCATTATAGTGACCTCTGACCCCTTCTACTCCCCTGATCCCCTTCCCTGGCCTCCTGTACGGCTTCACAGTAACTATGTGACTACACTGGAGAGGTCTCATAGGCTCTGGGTTGTGTCCTTGTGCCACAACCATTATTCTAATTGTGGCATTTCCCCATTGGGAACATCCCTTATGATCAAGAGAATTATTACCTATAATTAACACATCTATTTCCACAATACATTCAGCAATATCAGTCACAACCACCTGAGTTGATACTGGCCCAAAAGAACCCACCTATAAGTTTATACTGTCAATTGGAAAATTATTTCTAAATCCAGTTCAAGTAATTTTTCTGACCATGACCAAGGGCATTTACTGGCATCAGAGTAACTTAGGTTCCAAGTCCATAAGTGCTTAAAATGTTTGGCAAACTTGGTCACTGTCAAGTCCCCAACATACTTTGACTA
>NC_138384.1:39047530-39070709 GCF_054177405.1 Leptonychotes weddellii
GAGAGAAAGAATCTTAAGCAGGCTCCACACTCAGCACAGAGCCAAAGCAGAACTCCATCTCTTAACCCTGAGATCATGACCTGAGCTAAAATCAAGAGTTGGAGGCTTAACCAAATGAGCCACCCAGGCACCCCTCCTATTTGTTCTTAAAGGGTACGGTAAGGTTTGGAGAGGCAATATTGAAGGCGTTGTATCAACATCAATATGTACAACACAGACCTCTGCAAGGGGATCCTCTTGGTCCTTCTCTTTGTCCACAATAAATGCTAAAGCTGGTTGGGTATCTTTGCCTGTTACAGAAGATATACAAATGTATACATCAGGGGAATTCAAATTAAAACAACCATACACCCACCAGAAAGTTTAAAAAAGAAAAGGCATACAATATTACGTGTGTTAGGATGCAGAACAATTGGAACTATCATACAGAGCTGGTGGAACTGCAATTGGGAAACCACTTCAGAACACAGTTTGGCAGTATCTACTAAAGCTAAATATATGTGTATCCTATGACCCAGCAACGCCCCTCCTAGATATATATGTAACCAAGACGACACGTATACAAAGCAAAAGACTACAAACAAGAATGTTCATGGAGCACTATTCCTAGTAGCCCCAAGCTGAAAACAAGCCAAGTACCGTCAACAATGAGAATAAACAAACTTTATAGATTAATCTCACAAACGAAATATTTGTCAAAAGAAGTCAGACTAAAGAGGGGAAAAGTGTATACACAATATGATAACATTTATGTAAGGTTCAAAATCAGGCAAAACTAATCTATGTTGTTGTAAATCAGATGGAGACTTTACAGGAGGCAGGTAGGGGACTTCTGGGATGCTACACGAGTACACAAGTCTGAGCAATCTATGGAAATGTATCCAGCTTTACTCTAATGATTTGGACACTTTTTTGTGTGTTACATTCAAAAACTGTACTTTAAACACCCAACTTATTTTTTATTATTTAAAAAGAAATCGTGAAACAGTCTCAGGCATAGCAACACAACCACACCCGAGGTGATAAACCGAAGCAAACGCACTCAGACCAGCACTAAAGCGTCACTCTCCCTCTCCTTCCCCACAAGCCTGGCTGCATTTAGGGCCCAGGCAGTCCTCTTCTCGTCAGACTCCGATCGCCCCCAACCCCCGCAGGTCTTCTGGACTCTGCGGCGGCACCTCCCGCAGCCTGCTCCAAGCTGCGGCTGAGGGTTCCTGACCGCCCCGCTCCGCCCTCCAGGGCTCCTAGGTCACACTACAAGTCCCAGAAGTCCCCGGGGCGGAAATAAACTTCCGGTTGAATGCGAGTTGGGCTGCCGGGTGCGCAGCCGGGACTGCGCGGTCGCAGTGCTTCGCCGTAGAGAGTGGAGGAGCAGGGGTCGAGGGCTGGCGCCGGGGGAGGAATACTCGGGTCGAACCTCTTTGGGGGGGGTCTTTCGTGTTCTGGACTACACTTTCCAGAGGCCTCCGGGAATGACGTCACTTCCTTCTAAGGTGGTCAGCGCCGTTGTGCCGGAGCGAGCTGCACAGCGCCCCGGCGCGGGAAGCGCGGCCCGTGGGTTCGTTCAGGTCTGGCGGAACGTGAGGGGAACGCCGGGGAAGCTGAAGGTGAGGCGTGTCTTAGCCCGGGGGACCGAGACCGGCTGTGTGCGGAGCCTCAGCCATTAACACGTCAGTGTGTGTGTGTGACGTAATGTGCCTGTGGGACTGCATGATTATGTGTGACCACATGAAGGAGTGGTAATTGTGTCTCCAGCTGTGTGAGTGCTTGTGTAAAGCTGTGAGATCGACTCCTCCTTTAGTTGTGTCATTGACTTTTTATGAGTTCGGCCCCTCCCAACTGTGTCTAGCTGGGAGCCGAATTGGGGGGGTGGGGTGGGGGAGGGAGCAATGATAGAGAAATGGTCACCCTGAGGCCAATTGTGGGTTTGAGGGTTTCTGGAAGCTTGTGGTTGTGGGGTCTCTGTGGCTGGCTGCGTTGCGGAAACCCAGATTGGCCTATCGGTGGCTGGAAAGGCCAATACTCAAGAGTTTTGACTGGAAAGGAATCAAATTCCTTTTAAGGAAGGCCGGCCACTGGGGAAGGAGGCAGACTCTTGTCCAAAGGCCGACTCAGGTTTCTTCCTGGCCCAGAGATTTTTATTTTTCTTTTCTTTTTTTTTTTTTGTTTTGTTTCGTTTTGTTGTTTATTTTTGGCCCAGATTTTTAAAGGGGTTTAATCGGTTAAGGGAGCGCAGTGGTCTGTGACATTTCTTGATGACATGCAGACTTGATGCCAGCTATAGAGTTAATCTTGGTCCTTGGAGGTTGTACAAGAAATTCTAGTTCCTTGGTGCTCTGCTTTTTGCTGGATTGTGCGAGAAGGTCTTGTTCCTTCGTACCCAGGGGTTGTTCAAGAATACTCTGTTTTTTCTGAAAAGGAGGGCAAAATCTACAGATGCGCAGAGGGAGGTCAGTAAAATCATTTGTGTGACCTTAAAAAAGAAAAACATTTTGCTAAAAGATTGCTGGGCTAATCAGAGAACTAAAGGGACTTCAAACAGACTTGCTGGCCTCTGTGGCCTGGGAAGGTTCCCGTTCTTTATTCCTGAAGGCCAGTGGTCTGCCTGTCTCAAAGAAAGCAAACTAGTTCTGTCACAGATCAAGGGACTTAAGTCAGCAAGCAAGGAGTGTGTTAACTTGAAGCAAGTAAGCCTTAAGACTGGCTGGAGTGCTGTTACAGCTGCCCCCTCTCCTTGTAGTCATGGGGGCCCAGGTTCCCTGGAAATGTCCCTGTCTGATGTGGGAAGATAGAAAGGTGAATCCCAGATTAAAGATTCCAGATAAAGAAATTTATCTCCAAGTCACAAACCTGATTTCATATTGAGATTTAAGAGCCAGAAACAGTCCCAAGTTCAGGGGAGAGCCTGAGAAAAAAGGAGGAAAAAAGCTGGGGTTGTAAGATTCCAGTCTCTTCCCTCAGGAAATCACCTGGGGAGACTTGTGGGGATTCTCCACTTCCACTTTGGTTCTCAGGTCTCTCACTGACCTTCCTCTGAATGTTTATTTAGTTCAAGAGGGGTGGGAGTGGGGTGGAAGTAGTTGCTTGTTTCTAACAAGTTAGTCTGGGCTCAGATAAAGGCTTGGTGTCTCACGATTCTTTATGTCTTACCAATTAATGGACTTGTCTTACACAGGTGACCAGAGACTAAGGGAAGAGCCGCTGTTGGACAACTGAGAGTTTTATCCAAGGTAAGCTGTTATTCTTTCTTCTGTCTCTGAAGTGTTTTCTGGTTTTTCACAATACGGGAACATTGCTTTCTTTCTTTTGAAACTCCATAACAAGGATCCTTTTAGTGTTCTGCTCTTTGGGCGTGGCTATTCCAAAGAATAATGGGGCCAAGAAGGAATGGACCCAATGAGGTTATTCCACTCCATTTTGTTCCTTATGACCTGAGGTACACATATTCACTGGGCAAACATTTCAATTCCATTTTTATACTTAGTCTTTTTCTAAGATTTATGAAGGAATGGAATACATCTCTCAGAGTGGAATTTGAAAGCCTTGACTTTGAGTATTTTCTTTTCAATTTCATTGTTTAAGAGATCATCTTCTAAGTATTTAAAAGGTTCAGAAGAGTATACAGTGAATTCTCCTTCCCAGCCCTGCCCCTAAATATGAGCTTTTCCTCCTTAGAAAGCAACCAGTGTGCCTAGGTTCTTGAGTACTTCCAGGGGAATTCTATATATCCTTTAGTACATGATTGACTTCTTCACTTTATGGCTGCACGATATTACATAATTCCATAATTTTAAGAACTAACCCTTGTTAATGAACTTTCAGATGGCTATAGTCTTTTGCTGTTATAAACAATGGTGGGATAAATATCCTTGAATATATGTCATTTAGCCTATCAGTGAGTTTGTTGGTAGAATGAATGCTAGTTTTTCAACAGTGTTTATGTGGACTTTAAATTTTCATAGTTTTTGCTATGTTGTCCCTTGTATTATCACTTTTCTAACAATATTTTCTGATTTTATGTTTTATTCAAGGTATTTTGCTGGTTGTTGGAAAGTTTAAGGAAATTATTAATATGCTGTTACAGGGTTTTTCAAGCTGTGGTGTTGTTACCTGATTTTTGTGTGTGGTAAAATCAGTTTACTAAGCCCTGATCAGCATTTTCCTTAACTCTTCATTGTAAAAAATTCAATCATGTACAAAAATAGACAAAGCAGCAGTGAACATCTGTGCACCACTTTGCTCAGTTTCAGTAATGACTGACTCATGGCTGATCTTTTTTAATCTGTACCTCTACTTACCAAGGATTATTTTGAGGCACATACCAGAAGCTGTATCGTTCCATCCATAAATGTGTATATCAATGATGGTCTTTTAAGAACTTAATCAAATAGCATTAATCTCCATAAAAAAATAAATAATATTTCCTTAATATCAGATTTCCAAGTTAGAGTTTAGATTTCCCCACAGGGCAAATAACTTTGTTTTTAATTTTAAGATTTCTTTGAATCTGGGCCCAAATAAGATCCATGCATTGTGATTGGTTCATAAGTCTTTTTAAAGTCTTTTTAAAAATCTACAGTTTCTTATTCTTGTTTAATTAAGAGAGAGAGAGTGAGCATGTGAGTGGGGGAAGGGGCACAGGAAGAGGGAGACCAAATCTGAAGCCGACTCCCTGCTGAGCATGGAGCCCAACACCAACTCCAGGCTCTATCTCACGACCACCAGATCATGACCTGAGCTGAAACCGTCAGACGCCCAACCGATTGAGCCACCCAGGCGCCCCTCTTTCTTTTTCTTTCTTTCTCTCTTTCCTTTCAACGTATTTCTTGAAGAAGCTGGGTGATTTGTCCAGTAAAGTTTCCCACAATCTGTCATCATTAACATGTTCTTCTATATTTCTCTAGTTCAAGGTTAGATCTAGAGGCTTCATCGGGTTTAGTGTGTTCCCTCCATTTCCACTCCCCCCTTTTTTTGGCAAAATGACTGTATTGATCCTAGTGTATACTTCCATGAAGAGGCTCATAATGTCTGCTTGCCTCTTTTTGTGATATTTTCTATTATTATTTCATTAGAGATTGCTAAATAGTTATAGTCTAATTAATTATATCTCTATTCTTTAATGGGAATAATTATATAAAGTGAAAATTCCCTGTATGAACTGATTGGTTATCTTGAGGTACAGATTCTTTAAGGTAGGCAAGACAGATTTTTTTTTCTCCTAACTTAACAGTTTTCAAAATGAGGAAATAATGAATCATAATGAAATAATGGTTTGCTAGCATTCTCTCCTGGGGAACAGTGATTGTTATTTTTTACTATCATTATAACAGTGTGGATTTTGATACTTACGTGTTTCAATCTGTTGCAGTTATTTATGTATACTTAAGTTAGTATTGTGCCATATTTGACCATTTGGAGCCTTTTCAGGTTGACTCAGGGGTCCTTTTGACTTGATCTTAGTAGTCATTGCTAGCTTTCTTGGTTTTCAGTAGATCTTCTTAGTCAGGAATCGACAGACTGTCTGCAAAGGACTATCTAGCTAATGTTTTAGGTTTATGGGTCATACATTCTCAGTTGCAACTACTCAACTTTGTTGTAGAGTGAAAGCAGCCATAGAGAATACATAAGCAAAAGGATGTGGCTAAGTTCCAATGAAACTTTATTTCCAAAATGAGACAAGGGCTGTACCAAATAGGAGCAGAGTTTAAAAGGTCAAATTCAGTATCTGATTTAGTGCACGCTAATAGAGATGATTTCATTTTTACAGAGAGTAGGTGCCAGCTGCAATTTTTAAGCAAGCACTGCCCACATACCTGCCTTCTAAACACACACTTAATGGAAATCAAATTTCCTGTAACACCCATGAAGGAGAAATGCTATTACTTTGTTTCTAAACAGTTGTCAGATTTCTAGTACTATTTCAAATCACACCCTCACCTTTCATGTGAAAAGGCCTCTTATAAATTTGATAGCTTGTTCAGGAAAAAGAAATGGGTAGATGGAATTTATTGGAGTTAAATTTGACTTTAGAAAAGGAAAAACAGAAGACTCATAGTGTTATTTTATCATTATGCATTTCTACCCTCTGTTTCTGAGCTCATTGGCTGAATAATGCCCCAAATAGGACTTGTCCTATGGCAGGGATCCGGAGTACCTGAATTGTATTGAATTAAATTTAATTGAAATTGTAAACATAAATTGTAAACAAAACCAAAAATCCAGCATTATTACCCTGTTAGAGGTTCTTGTCCATTTCCTGATTCAAGCCCCCTTCATATTAATGGGAAATGGCATTTCAAGACTATATTCTAGGTGCTAGGATATTCATTGCTACAGGGTTGATCATTGTTTCTGTGGCTTTACAAAGCTAGTATATATGTATCTTTTAGAAGATTAAAAAATAGATGTCACAACCCCAAGGAGCCTAGAGATATGAGAGTTCTGGATGTGTTCTGGATGAGATCATGGAACAGAAAAAGGACAGTTCTTTATTCCACACTTTATAAAATATGGAATAAATACTATGATTCTTCCACACTTTATAAAGAACACTCAAAAATAATACTCAGTGATTTGATTACTGAAAACAGTTTTCTGTTTTTGTTTGTTTCTTTATTATAATCTTCTTGTTCTTTAAGGTATATTCCACTGGGGATACGGAATCAATTACTGTGTGCTAGAGTCATTTGGAATAGTTCTTCTTGAGATGTGCCACAAATTGGAATCAAAGATTTGTTTTAATTTTTAGAGATTGCTCTTTTAAAATTTAATTTTTTCCTATAATTATATAAAGTATTTATGTGGCCCCAAAGTCAAATATGCAAAACAAGGTTTAATTTCATCTCTTCCTTCAAAAAGTAGTCACTTTTTTCTCTTATAGTTTATTCCATCTTTTAAAATGTACTGTAAGAAAGCACATTAGTGTGCTTTAGATGTATTTATATTTATATATGCCACAAGCAACAAAACAAAAAGTAGATAAATGGACTTCATTAAAATTAAAAACTTTTGTGCTTCAAAGAACACTGTCAAGAGAGAGTCAAAGACAACCCAAACACATTATGGGGCAAAATTCTTGCAAATTATTTTTCTGATGAGGGACTTGTGTCCAGCATATATAAAGATACATTACCACCTAATAATAAAAAGTTAAACAACCCAGTTAAAAATGGACAAAGTATCCTGAATAGCATTTCTTTAAAGGAGATATACAAATTGCTATTAAGCAAATGACAAGGTACTCAACATCATTAGCCATCAGGAAAATACAAATCAAAACCACAGAGCAATATCACTCACCCTGACTGGAATGGCTACAATAGAAAAGGTAGATTGTAACAAGTGTTAAGAAGGATGTGAAGAGGGGCCCCTGGGTGGCTTAGTCAATTCTTGAGTTCTGCTCAGGTCATGATCTCAGGGTCAAGAGATGGAGCCCTGCGTAGGCTCTGCCCTGAGCATCAAACCTGCTTGAGATTCTCTCTCTCCCTGCCCCTCTACCCCCTACCCCCACTCCCGTTCACATGCATGTGCTCTCTCTTAAAAAAAAAAAGTGAATAAATTAGAACCCTCACACACAACTGGTGAGAATATAAAATATACAAAGAATATCAATATAAAGAGAGAATATAAAATGGTGTGGTTGCTTTGGAAAACGTCTGGAGGAATGGTGACCAATGGTTGCAGGCTTTCTTTTGGAATAATGAAAATGTTCTAAAACTGTGGTAATGGATTCTGTGAATATACTAGAAACCATGGACTTGTACGCTTAAAAATGTGAATTGTATGGCATGTGAATTAAATCTCAACAAAGTTGTTTAAAAATGTATGCCCTTAAGGAAAAATCAGGAAAAAAGAATGATGTCCCTATTTCTATCCAACATTTATTTCAGATTGTAGGCACTGCACTAAGACTAGAGAAAAAAAGTAAAAAGTCTAACCATTGAAAAGCAACAAAAAATTGATTAGCAGATAATTGTCTACAGGGAAACAACAAAATGTGGAAGTATTCTAAAATTAGAAATTATTAAGAAAAGAAAAATCAACAAAATATATAAATAAAAAAGTTCAACAGCACTTATCTTTTGGGATGTTCCTAGCTTTATTTTTTCCTTTTTTACGAAAGATTTTATTTAGAGAGAGAGCGTGTGCATGTGATTGGGGGGAGGGGCAGAGAGAGAGGGAGAGATAATCTCAAGCAGACACGGAGTACGGATCCTGATGTGGGGCTTGATCTCATGACCCTGAGATCATGACCTGAGCTGAAATAAAAAGACGCTTAACTGACTGAGTCACCCAGGTGCCCTGCTAGCTTATCTTTGAAAGGAATTACTAGGAGTAGGACAACTGGATCACTGGTTAAATGCTTCTATAATTTCCTGGTTATTGCTAAATTCCCCTCCTTTGAGGTTGTACATTTACTCAATCAGCATTTTATTACTGGATTTCCCATAGGTCGTCCAGCAATATACCGGCAAACTTTTGGATATTTTCCAGTGACATTGTTCTCTCAGTGTAATTTTATTTTATTTTATTTTATATATATATATATTTTTTTCATTTTAAGATTTATTTATTTGACAGAGAGAGACACAGCGAGAGAGGGAACACAAGCAGGGGGAGTGGGAGAGGGAGAAGCAGGCCTCCTGCAGAGCAGGGAGCCCGATGTGAGGCTCGATCCCAGGACCCCGGGACCATGACCTGAGCCGAAGGCAGACGCTCAACGACTGAGCCACCCAGGCGCCCCTCTCAGTGTAATTTTAGTTAACATTTATGTAATAGTGAGCAAAGTTGAACATCTCCTTATATACTTTAGTGTATTTGCATTTATTTTACTATGAACTGTCCATTTCTTTTGTCCATTTTTCTGTAGGAGTATTATTCCTTTTCTGCTTTTAAAGCTATTTTATGTAATATTTGTTAACCTTTTCTCTGTAATATAAGTTCCAAATGCCTTTTCCCAGGTTGTCATTTATCTTTTGCTAATGGTGTTTCCCCAATTAAAATAATTTTTTTTGTAGTTAAATATCTATCTTTCCCTTATTACCTATAGATTTGGCTTACAGCAGGTAAGTTTCTCTAACTCCTGAATTTTAGAAAAATCCAGGCATTGCTGCTGCTTATATGATTTCAATTTTTATATTTCTTTCTTTTTTTTTTTTTTTAGGTTTTATTTATTTGAGAGAGAGACAGAGATAGTGACAGAGAGCACAAGCGGGGAGGAGAGGGAGAAGCAGGCTCCCTGCTCAGGGAGCCTGGACTCAGGGCTCAATCCCAACCTGAGCTAAAGGCAGATGGTTAACTGACTGAGCTACCCAAGCACCCCTCAGTTTTTACATTTCACAAGCAGCTTGATCTGGAGCTTAATCTGATATATTGTGAGGAGTAGTCCAGTTTTTTCATTTTTCAAATGACTACTTATTCCATCATCACCTTTTTAAAGGTCCATATATTCCCCACTGATACAAGATGCCACCTTTATCCAATATGACATTTCCAAATATTTGGGTCAGTTTTTATATCTCACAATTTTCACTGGATTTTCTCTTTATAATTTTGAAAGAATTGAAAGAAATTAAGAGGGCTTATATCTTCCCAAATATCCCTTAAAAACCATATGAATCAACAAGGAAAACAATTAAAACTGCATATAACAGCCTATGCCTATAGCCTTATTCAAAGCTAGAGGTTACTATAAACTTCAGTTTCTATGTAAGTGGAGAAATACATACCCCAAACAGGCAGATCAACTCTGGTGTCCATACTAGACTGAAGAGTTAGGGAGAGAAAAGTGAGAGATACATTGTAGTGTTGGAAAACGGATAACTTAATCCCATGAATATAGAGGTCCATCTTGAGTGGGAACATACTGACAACATGACTGACCCTGTTAGAGTATTGCCTTTTGATTGAAAGGAAGGTTCTTGAAAATGGTGAGATGAAAGATGGCACTCTTAGGAAATGCCCACTCCTTGAGGAGAGGGAAAGCAATATAAAAAGAAAAGGCATGCTTTCAAGGATGATAGTGAAAGGAAAAAAGGAATCAAGTGTTGGAAACTAAATGCTTTTCAGAACCAAAAGAATGTCACAGATTCAGAAGTGACAGAATTTATGTAGCCAAGAGTTTGGCCTTGCCAAAGAGAGGTCTGGTCATTTTACTACTTTTGGGAGGTAATCTCTGGGCCCTTGGAATGTGATGCCTGAATCTTTGTTTGCTTGGAAGCCTTAGGTCGCACAGTATAATCTAACAATGTGATGTAGGGTAGGGACTGGCCACACCTGTATAATGTTAGGGTAATGGTTGGCCATGTGAGAAAGGACAACAGTGTGACCAAGAGTGGGGGCTTTGGGTCACAGGATATCAGTTGACCTGGACACAGATCAATGACATAGTCAATGAGCCATCCCCACATCTGGAGCTGTCATAAAAACTCAAAAATTGAGGCTCAGGTGACTTTCCGTGGATGGCAATACTCCATGCATTTCATCACACATTGATGTCAGGAGAGTAACACATCCTGACTCCATGGAAAAAGACATGGAAGCTCTATGTTTGGTATTTCTCCTGAAATTTGCCCTATGTGTTTCTCCTCTAAGTTGATTTTAATTTGTATCTTTTTTCATATAATAACTTCCTATGTAACTGTGAGCATAATAGCTTTCAGTGAATAGGTATGAATCCTAGTGAATTTTGAACTTGAGAGTAGTTTTAAACTCTCAGTTGGCCTTAGCTGGTTTGGGGAGCTTATAGTTCGTGTCAGAGTTGAGGGTAGTCTCGGAGGGATTGTGCTCTCTAACTTTGTAATTAGTCAAAACTCTTACAAAATCCTACTCCCAAAAAGAATCTATTACTAGGAACATTGCACATCATAGTATCAAAGAAGAAAATGCCCTTGAACTGGGATTTCTATTAAGTTATCCCAAATCTCACATCCTTCTCTAATGATATCTGTTTATGCTGGTACAGAAAAAAATCTAAGACTTAAAAAAATTAACAGAAAATAGTAGGAAAAAAATATATATGCAAAGCAGTCAATAAACAAAAAGAAATATAAAGCATCCACATTGGCAAAAAAAAAGTCAAATTTTCACCCTTTGCAGATGACATGATACTCTATGTAGAAAACCCAAAAGACTCCACCAAAAAATTGCTAGAACTGATAAAGGAATTCAGCAAAATTGCAGGATATAAAATCAACACACAGAAGTCTGTTGCATTTCTATATGCTAACAATGAAGCAGCAGAAAGAGAAATCAAGGAATCAGTCCCGTTTACAACTGCACCAAAAACCATAAGACACCTAGAAATAAGCCTAACCAGAGGTAAAAGATCTGTACTCTGAAAACTATAGGACACTTATGAAAGAAATTGAGGAAGACACGAAGAGATGGAAAAGTATTCCATGCTCATGGATTGGAAGAACAAATATTGTTAAAATATCTATTTTACCCAAAGCAATCTACACATTTAATACAATCCCTATCAAAATATCATCAGCATTTTTCACAAAACTAGAAGAAGCAATCCTAAAATTTGTATGGAACCAGAAAAGACTCCAAATAGCCAGAGGAATGTTGAAAAAGAAAAGCAAAGCTGGTGGCATCACAATTATGGACTTCAAGCTCTATTACAAGGCTGTCATCATCAAGACAGTATGGTACTGGCACAAAAACAGACACATAGACCAATGGAACAGAATAGAGAACCCAGAAATGGACCCTCAACTCTATGGTCAACTAATTGTCGCCAAAGCAGGAAAGAATATGCAATGGAAAAAAGACAGTCCCTTCAACAAATGGTGCTGGGAAAATTGGACAGCCACATGCAGAAGAATGAAACTGGACCACTTCCTTGCACTATACACAAAGATAAATTCAAAATGGATGAAAGACGTAAATGTGAGACAAGAATCCATCAAAATCCTAGAGAAGAACACAGACAGTAACCTTTTGGACATTGGCTGTAGCAGTTTCTTATTAGATATGTCTCCTGAGGCAAAGGAAACAAAAGCATAAATGAACTATTGGGACTTCATCAAAATAAACCTTCTACACAGCAAAGGAAACAATCAGCAAAAGTAAAAGTCAGCTTATGGAACAGGAGAAGATATTTGCAAATGACATATCTGATAAAGGGTTAGTATCCAAAATCTATGAAGAATTTATCAAACTCAACACCCAAAAAACAAATAATCCAGTTAAGAAATGGGCAGAAGACATGAATAGACATTTTTCCAAAGAAGACATGCAGATGGCTAATAGACACATGAAAAGATGCTCAACATCACTCATCATCAGGGAAATACAAACCAAAACTGCAATGAGATGTCACCTCACACCAGTTGGAATGTCTAAAATCAACAACACAAGAAACAATTGGTGTTGGGCAGGGATGTGAAAAAAGGGGAACCCTCTTACACTGTTGATGGGAATGCAAACTGATTTAGCCACTCTGGAAAATAGTATGGAGATTCCTCAAAAGTTAAAAATAGAGCTACTCTATGACCCAGCAATTGCATTATTAGGTATTTACCCAAAGGATACAAAAACACTGATTCAAAAAAAGGGATGCATGCATCCCGCTCTTTATAGCAGCATTATCAACAATAACCAAATAGGGAAAGAGCCCAAATGTCCATTGATTGATGAATGGATAAAGAAGATGTGGTTTATATATCCAATGGAATATTTCTCATGCATGAAAATGAATGAAATCTTGCCATTTGCAACAACAAGGATGGAGCTAGATAGTATTAGGCTAATTGAGATAAGTCAGAGAAAGACAAATACCATATGATTTCACTCTTATGTGGAATTTAAGAAACAAAACAGATGAACATGGGGGAAAAAATGAAAAAGAGCGGCTAACCAGAAAACAGATTGTTCGCTATAGAGAACGAACTGATGGTTACTGGAGGGAAGGTAGGTGGGGGAATGGGTTAAATGGGTGGTGGGTATTAAGGAGGGCACTTGTTGTGATGAACACTGGGTATTGTATGTAAGTTATGAATTACTAAATTCTATACCTGAAACTAATATTACACTATATGTTAACTAACTGGAATTTAAATAAAAACTTGAGGAAGAAAAAAGCTAAAACCTTAAAACTCTTAAAAAGAAACAAAGGAGATCTCCATTACCTAGGTTAGATAATGGTTTTTTTATATGACACCAAAAGCACAAGCAACCAAAGGAATAAAAATTATATAAGTAGGATTTTAGCAAATTTAAAAACTTTTGAGCTTCAAAAGACACCATGAAATGAGAATATAGCCCACAAAATGGGACCAAAAGGTGCAAATTCTATGTTCAGTAAAGGAATTCTATTTTAGAATATGAGAAATTATTACAAGGCAACAATAAAAAGACAACCAGGTTTTTAAAACGAGCAAATAATTTGGAAAACATATTTTTCCAAAGAAGGGATAGAAATGGTCAATATCATCAGGGAAATGTAAATCAAAATCGCAGTGACATACCACTTCAAATTCACAAAAATGACTATAACCCCAAAAGGTGGTGAGGATGTGGAATAACTGGAACTTTGACAGATTTTTGCTGGAATTGTAAGATGATGCAGCTGCTTTGGAACAGAATTTGGCAGTTCCTGAAAATGTTAAACAGAGTTACCATATGACCCCACAAATTCATTTCTAGGTATATCTAAGAGAAAAGAAATATATGTCCACACGAAAATATGAAGGTAAATGTTCTTAATAGCATTCTTTATAGTAACAAAAGATGTAAACAATGCAACTGTCCATCAGCTAATGAATGGGGAAAAAAGATGCTCTATCCATACATCGGAATGTTATTTGGCGATATATAGGCATGAAGTTCTGGTCCATGCTGAAACATAGATGAACCTTGAAACATTATAGTATGTGAAAGAAGCCAGTCACAAAAGACACAAATTGTAGTTTCATTTATACAAAATGTCTATCTAGAATAGGCAAATCTATAGATACAAGGAGTAGATTAGTGGTTGCCAGGATCTGGGGAAATGAGAATGGAATTGCTAATGCCTATGGGTTTTATTTTTGGATAATGAAAATATTCTAAAATTAGATAGTGGTGATGGTTGCACATCTCTGTGAATTTGTTAAAAGCCATTTACTTGTATTTTAAAGAGTATGAATTTATGAAATGTGAATTATATGTCAGCAAAGCTGTTAGAAAAAGAAATATAAGGAAGATGCTAGAGCTGGTGGAGTGGAGAATGATGGTGGTGGTGGTGGTTAAATTCACAGACCTGTTTGTTCATCAACTAAATGTTAATGTGTATAAGGCATCAAGCGCATGGTATGTGCTCGGTGGAAATTATTTCTTGTACAGCCACTGTCTTAAACCATCTTTAGCCTGACACTTAGAGACAGAATGATGTTAAGCAGTATTATAGGGAGGTACTGCCTCCAGAGTTCCTGAATTCAGCTAAGGCCATGATTCAATGCAATAGGCAGTTGTTTTCTGTTAGAGAGTGTTTGGATTTGTTCCTTGGTTACTGGGTGAGTGTAGTGAGACTTTATGTGGCCTAGATGAAGCCTGTGCTTTGCATTCAGCATGTTTTCTTGCACTGGAATGTGAGAATGAGCCAGGGAAGCACTTGAGGTAAATAGTGTGTTGAGACTGGGGGAAAGAGGCAGATCTTAGTCATGGAAAGTGTTTTTCCTAGGAATTGGCCTACATAACAGATGATTTCAAAGCCTGAGGGCCCCATCAGTGTCCTTGAGGTGGGAACCACTTGGATAAATCTGGATCAGGGCCCCTAGGTTATAAAAGATGAACTGCTAAGGCCAGGTCAGGGAACCCTAACAACATCATGGGGATTTGGTACTGCTTTAGCATAAAGTAATTCTTCTACATCTCTGTTTTCTGGAATTGGGGAAGGGGTGAGATTGTTTAGGCTTCTGCAGATCTTCTCAGTATATATTTTTGGGTGTGGAAGGGTCCAGGCACCATGAAAAGGGGAGGAAATACTTAGTCATTTAGAAGTAGGCCTCTTTTCATGGTTTCCTTTTTCTTCCCTGTCTTCTCAGGACTGCACTTCTCCATGAGGAGAAGCCAGAGGAGGACTCATAAGTTGTAATTCTAAGCCATGCCTTGTGTGAGTTCATGTTTCTTCTTCCCCTTTATATCAAACAGTCATTGTTTTCTTTTTTTTTTTTAAGATTTTATTTATTTATTGAGAGAGAAAGAATGAGACAGAGCATGAGAGGGGGGAGGGTCAGAGGGAGAAGCAGACTCCCTGCTGAGCAGGGAGTCTGATGCGGGACTCGATCCCAGGACTCCAGGATCATGACCTGAGCTGAAGGCAGTCACTTAACCAACTGAGCCACCCAGGCGCCCACAGTCATTGTTTTCTAGGATATGAATATTCAGTATTCTTATCTCTAGACTTTCTGCTTCACCAAGGGTTTGCTCTCCTGCTCACTCTCATTCTAGTGAATGATGGGAATGAGTCCCAGGTCTTTCTCAACTGCCCTTCTCTTCTCTAACAGTGTTTTAGGGATCCATTTGCAAATCACGAAATGTGTTTGAGTGACCTCTCCTGTCAGAATGTTGTTTGATGAGATGGTATTACACGTGAAAAACTTGGCCTTTCTCATTAACCTGGATTTTCTCATGGATTAAGATGGAAATTGGTGTTAGTCTCAGAATGTGGTGAGATCTGCTCTGTGAAGCTTTTAAGATTGGAAATGTGATCAAATGCAGGATTGAGAACAGAGAGATAGAGAATTGTGTCAGGAATTAATACAGTGACAAGGTCCATTTTGAATTTGAATAGTGTGAGGGTAGCTCATCTTTCATTAGCTTTCTGTTGCTCATAATAAGCAGAAGCACAGGTGAGCAATGATAAGTGGTAATATGATCAGCCAGATGATTAAATGGCTGAAGATTTTAGAAACAGAGCTGTGAAGGATGTTAGAGGAGGAGTGCAAACTATTGCAAAATAAGAAAATGATTATAATCATAATATGGAACATTATGTAGCTTCAAAAAATGATATCTGTGAAAGGATTTGCCAGGACTAGGAAGAAAGAATATTATTACTAAATTATTCTGAGACTTAACTTGGAAAGAAATTCTGAAATCATGTGTAAATCTTATTTTCTAAGGTAAACATTTTAAATGACATTTTGGAATGTGCCCATCATGTTTATTTTTTCTTTTCTCTTCCTCCCTCTCGCCTTCCAGCCCTCCTTTTTCTCCTTCCCTCCTTTTCTTTCTCTTTTCAGTTCTTTAAAGGGACAGGGGAAGAAGGAACTTTCAATTTATTTGAGGATTTGCATGTGTTATATGCTAGTACACATTATTTCATTTAATCACAAAAGTACACTTACCTGGCTTTTGTTCATTCCCATTGCTGTTCCCAAGAGGCTATGTGATAGAGTAATAGGAATGTTCAGGAATTGTTTAGGTGCTCTGTATTTCCCACTCACTTCCCTTCTATTACCTACCCACATTACTTACTCATGTTAGCTTCAACATATTTGTTCACTGTTTTGGCCCCTTTATGTAATACTTTTCTCCTCCTCTTATTACTGTGTGTGTGTGTGTGTGTGTATGTGTGTGTGTGCACCTCTCATTACTTCTAAAAAATATTCCTTTATTTTGCCTTTAACACTTGGGCTTGTCATTTCAGAGGTTAGTGTTGTTCAAGGATGTGGCTGTAGACTTCTCTCAGGAGGAGTGGGAGTGCCTGGACTTGGAACAGAAAGATTTGTACAGAGATGTGATGTTGGAAAACTATAGCAACCTGGTCTCACTGGGTAAGTTTGTCTGGTCCCAATAATTCAACTATAGTCTTTGTGAAATTTGGGAAATATTTCAAGTACCTAGCTGAATTTCAGAACCCTAGTCCCAACTAAGTTATTTGTGGCTTATAAACTTTAAAATGGACAGTTCCATTGAGTACCTTTATCTTCTCTGTTCTTCAGATATCCTTCCTCTAAATCTTTTTTTAAATATTATTTATTTATCTGAGAATGAGAGAGCAACAGAGAGAGAGCACGTGAGTGCACGAGGTGGGGGAGGGGCAGAGGGAGAGGGAGTAGCAGACTCCCCACTGAGTAAGGAGCCCAATGCAGGGCTCAATCCCAGGACCCTGAGATCATGACTGCAGCCAAAGGCTGACGCTTAACCTTGAGCCACCCAGGTGCCCCTCCCCCCCCCAGTCTTTCTGTAATTGACCTTCTTACTTGATGAACAATGGACTCAATTTTAATTCTGGGCAAGCAGAGTATAATCATATCTTTTCCCATTCTTTTAAGCAGGATTTTCCATTTCTAAAGCAGATGTGCTTTCCTTATTGAAGCAAGGGAAAGAGACCTGGAAGGTTGTGCAGGATGTGACAAGAAGTCAGAGTTCAGGTGAGTCAGAGATGGTCAGACAAGGGGAGGCCATTGTTGAGAACAGTCAAATCGCTTAATTTGTTGGCTACAACTTTGAGATGTTAGCTGAGAAGACCAAACCAAGGCCTGTGGAGTAGAAGCTTGAATACTGGAAGGCAAAACGGTTTTAGCATCAGTTACCAAAGGAAACCCCTTCTTCACCCCAATTACCACTTCCTTGTTTTTCTTTCACATTCCCCTGTATTTTCAAACTTTGTTTGAATAGCCCTCCTCCAGTGATAACAATTTTACCTATATTTTTCATCCAGTTAGTGAGGGAGAATAAAAGTTGAAAATGAGGTCAGAGAGGTGGTGGGGCTAGGTCACGTAGGGACCTGTGTGCCATGACAAAGAATTGGGATTACATTGAAACTGCAATAATGATTGGCTGATATAAAGCAGGAGCGTGACATGATTAAACTTGTTATTTTCAAAGACTACTGTGGATACTGTATGGAAAATAAAATGGGAGCAAGAGTGAAACAGAAAGACCAGTTGGAAAGCCATTTTTTAGTCCAGATTAGAAATTATGGTGTCTTAGATGAGGGCAGTAGTAAGTGAAGGTGACATGAAGGGGTCAGATTCTGATCAGATTTTAAAGGTGGTGCCTCTTGCTGATTAGTTGGAAGTGATGTGTGATGAAAGAGAAATCCAGGATAACTTACTAGATTTATGCCTGAGCAATTGGACATCTTTTTCTTAGTTGGGAAAGACAGGTGTTCACGAATTCTGTTTTGTTCATGATACTTTAGGATTATCTATTAGAACTAGGAAGAAATCAAGAAAGAACCTGGAAAGAAATAATATATGTATAAGTAGAATTTAAACCTTAGACTTGGAAGAAATAATTTATGAAGTTATATAGTAGTTTAAAAAGAGAAGGACCCTAATCTAGTCTGTATTTTAGTTAGAAAGAAGGGGAAGGTCCAGCAAAGGAGACTGAGAAGGAATAGTTAGTGAGCTAATAGGAAAATAAAGAAAATGTTGTATCTCAGAAGCCAAGTGGAAAAAAGGTATTTAAGAAGGGCAGCGTCTGGTGACTAACATAACATTAAAAAAAAAAAAAAAATGATGTTCTCAAAAAAAAAAGGGGGGGCAGCCCTCTTTCTTATAAGGGAACATGAGTAAGTTGAGGACTGAGAATTGATCATTGGATTTGGTAATGAGGGAAAAGAAAGCTGTACATTGGTTCAGATAGAAGAGAAGAGAGGGGAATGGGAGGTAATATAGTATTATAGTATAGGGGATGATTGGAAGAACTGGAATCACTTAGACCAGAGTTTTAGTGGCAGCTTTTGTCTTAAGCAAATTACTTTACCAGGCTTGACTCCCTCGTCCCATTTCCTCATAGTTTAAAAGGAAAAGAACACCTAACTGATAAGATGGTTGAGAAGATTTGGAATATTGAATGCAATTACATTATTCTAAGTTCTCAATAAGAGATAAATTTATGGAAGAAAAATTAGTACAAATGGGATAACTATAGTGCTGCATTTTGAAGTGTAGACAGATTTCAAACTAGAACCTTGTGAATAGCTCTAGTCAGAAAGCTGGCAGACATTCTAGGGGCCAGTCTATGCTGTGACTACCATACAATCAAGTTTTTCCTGATGATTTCTTCTAACTAAATCTCTCTTGATTCTGTGTGCTCTCATATCCACTAGCAACCCTTTAAGCCTATACTCCCTCTGATCTGGGCTATTGCAGTACCCTTCTAACTGGTTTTGACGCAGTAGCCAGAGTAATATTTTTAAAAAATACAAATCAGATCACACAATGGATAAAATCAAAACTAGAAAGCCTTACCTAACCTGGCTTCTGAAGGTTTTTATAACCCTACCTTAGATATCTCTTCCCTTTCTCATTGGACTCCAGCCACAGGAGCCTTCATTCATTATCTCAGATACATCTAGTATCTACATGTCTAGTACCTGTGCTCCACCCCCTTATGTCACTCACTCTGCCTGGAATGCCCTACTCACCTGACTACCTGCTGTGCTTCTTTAGGTCTCAGCCTATATATCATTATATCCTGAGAATTCTTTCCTGATCAAATTCTCAGTAATGATCTTTTAGGTTTTCTTACAGTCATTTCCAAGCTATAATTTTATAATAGTAAGACCATCACTCTTTGGCTGCAACACATCTGTAAAGGAGATCTGCAGAACTCAGTGTGCCTCTGATTTAAGTGAGCCTTCAAAATCTTGTGTGCTCTTGGTAAGACCAGCCCCTGACAGGCCTCCAGCAGAATTTAAGGGAAACAAGATCACTTCCTGTACTAACATGGCAGTATTTTTCTTACCATTAGAACTGTTTTCTTAGAGACCAATTCCCATTAACAAAATTACCCACATTCCCCTAAGAGGTTTTTTAGGACCAGTTCCTGTTTGTCTTACACCTTCAGTTACCTCACTCAGGTCCGGAAGTCCAAGCTTTCCAGGGCACCAATCAGCAGCTGAACTCTTTCACCATATATTTCCAGTCAGACTTAATTCCCCACTCTTTCTCAACACCCAAATCTCTTCCATCATACTGTTTGAAACTTTTTAAGAAATATCCCATATTGGGCGCCTGGGTGGCTCAGTCGGTTAAGCGACTGCCTTCGGCTCAGGTCATGATCCCAGGGTCCTGGGATCGAGTCCCACATCGGGCTCCCTGCTCTGCAGGGAGCCTGCTTCTCCCTCTCCCATTCCCCCTGCTTGTGTTCCCTCTCTCGCTGTGTCTCTCTCTGTCAAATAAATAAATAAAATCTTTAAAAAAAAAAAAAAAAGAAATATCCCATATGATCTTTAGACTCTTTGACTACTCCTTTCACCTTTTGGCTTTAAGTGAACACTTTAGCTGTGCCATGAATATACAAATTTCCCTTAGAGTACTTAATAATGGTTCTTGCTTTGTCTTATCCCACAGTCCATTATTTTCCATTATCAAAGTCCCCAGCTCCTTTAAAGCACTTCAGAGACTGAACCACCCAGTATGTGTTCTTGTCATATCATTTACCAATATCCTCTCCTTGAATAGACTGAAGATCAGAACTCTTGGCCCACTGACTTTCTCTTCTCCACTACACCTGTCACCATCGTTGGTGACTTCTGTATCCTTACAATAATACATCTTGGGATGCTTGGGTGGCTCAGTCAGTTAAGTGTCTGCCTTCAGCTCAGGTCATGATCCCAGGATCCTGGGATCGAGTCCTGCATTGGGCTCCTTGCTCAATGGGGAGCCTGCTTCTCCCTCTGCCTGCTCTGCCTGCCACTCCCCCTGCTTATGCACGCGCACTCTCTCTCTCTCTCTCTGACAAATAAATAAAATCTTAAAAGAAATAATACATCTGAATTCTCAATTCCTTAACCTCATTTCAAATGATCTTTCTCCTCCAAATTCCTTCACTTATTCACTCCCCTAAGTGATACATAAACCTTGTAATTAATCAGCCCCAAATCTTTCAAACATTCACTCTCTTTGACAGCTACTTTTTTTAATGGGTTATTTATTTATTTTAGAGAGAGAGAGAGCATGCGAGCAGGGAGAGGGGCAGAGGGAGAGGGAGAATCTCAAGCAGACTCCCTGCTGAGTCTGGAGCCCAAATGGGGCTGGGCTCGATCCCGCCACCACCAGATCATGACCTGAGCCAAAACCAAGTATTGGACTCCCAACCAATTGACACATCCAGGTGCCCTGACAGCTACTTTTTAACTTTTCAACTAACTTATTCTTGTACTACCACCTCAACCACATAGTGTAATGTCTTCCATATTAAAAAAAACTTGTTCTTGATGTTACATTTTCCATTCTGTTACTTTGCCCTCCTTGATAGCCGTGAATTATCTATACTTCCTCACCTCCCATTCTCCCTTGCCTCTTTCAGCTACAGGTATAGCCATTGCTGGGTAACTTTTCTCTTCTTGCTGGATAATTTTAAGGCATGCCCAAGAAATTACTTAATTTAAAAATTAGATTAACAGATTTAATACTTTGGACATAGAATAATCCCTTTCATCTCTAATTGATGCCAGACTCATTTAATAATTTTGGTATCTCTTAGTCTAATTTTTTATATGGATTGCCATCTCTTCACTTCTTGTTCTACCACACTGGGCCAACTTAAACTTCTTCAGTTGAAAGGAGAAGAATACAAACATCAGGTTCCAAATTTGCTCTGGGTCCTTACAGGGAGCATTAGGGGAATCCTAATTATTTACAGAATTTTCATTTAGGGAGTATTGCTAACATTTAAAAAATCAGCCCCATGATTTTTAAAAATTTATAGTGAAATATACAGGAAAGTGCATTAAACATACGTATAGTGTGATGAATAACCACCCATGACAAGAAACAGAACATTGCCAGGACTCCAGAAACACCCTCTGAATATATATACTTATGACCTATGTATACATTTCAGAAAGTATTGTTTAATTTTGCCCATTTTAGAATTTAGGTGAGTGACATCATATTGTACGTATTCTTTTGTGTCATGCTCCTTTCATTTATTATTATATTTGTGAGAGTCGTCCATATTGGTGGCTCTAGTTCATTCATTTTTGTAAGAATTCCATTGTTTGAATATACCAAAATTAACTCTTGGTTATTAACTTTCAGTATATTCTTGGTTAAAATTTGGGTCATTTCTAATTTGGCTCTTATAAATAATGATGCGATAAATGTCACTTGACATGTTTACTCCTATACCTGAGCATGACGTTCCCTGGGATATCTAAGAATAAAAGTGCTGGGTCAGGGCGCCTGGGTGGCTCAGTTGGTTAAGCGACTGCCTTCGGCTCAGGTCATGATCCTGGAGTCCCGGGATCGAGTCCCACATCGGGCTCCCTGCTCAGCAGGGAGTCTGCTTCTCCCTCTGACCTTCCTCCCTCTCATGCTCTCTGTCTCTCATTCTCTCTCTCTCAAATAAATAAATAAAATCTTTAAAAAAAAAAAAAAAGTGCCAGGTCAGAAGATATGTGTATCCTTGATTTTACTAGATAATGTCAAGCTGTGTTCCAAAGTAATTATACCCATGTACACCCCTACCAATAGTATATGAGAATTTGGTTGCACCATATCCTTGAGTGCAGATTTTAAAAGTTTTGCGAATCTCGTGGGTTTGTATCTGTCATTGGAATTTTATTTCCATCTCCTTGATTACTAATGAGTTTGGGCTGTTTTTTTATATACTTATTGGCTGTTTAGAACTTTTCTTTTGTAGATTCCTGTTCATGTCTTTGGCTTATTTTTCTCTTGATTTGTTAATTTTTCTCTTACTGATTAGATGGGTTTTTTAAAAATATATTGTAAAAATATATTGTAGTTACTATATTTGTGTTTCAGATATCTTTTGCTGTGTGGCTTGGCTTTTCACTCTTTTTCTAGAATCTTTTGATGAATAAAAGTTCCTAATTTTAAAGTAGTAGAATTATTAATTTTTTCCTTTATGATGGATATTTTTTGTGAGGTATTACAAAATATCCTTCAGGTAGCACCTGGGTGGCTCAGTTGATTGAGCATCTGATTCTTGATTTCAGCTCTGGTCACGATTTCAGGGTCATGAGATGGAGCCCTGGTCTGGGCTCCATGCTGAGCATGGAGCCTACTTAAGATTCTCTCTCTTCCCCCCAACCTGCTAGCCCTCTTTCTCTCAAAAAAAAAAAAAAAAAAAAAAAAAATCCTTCTGTACCTTTCATTCATGAATATATTCTTCTATATAAGTATTTTAATTTTTAAAAATTTTTTTTAAATTTTTAAATTTTTTAAAGATTTTTATTTATTTATTTGACAGAGAGAGACACAGTGAG
>NC_138384.1:39071209-39091160 GCF_054177405.1 Leptonychotes weddellii
TGTTGTTTTGTTTTAGAGAGAGTATGAGCAGGGGAAGGGGGGAGAGGGGCAGAGGAAGACAATCTGAAGCAGACTCCACGATGAGTGCCAAGCCCAATGTGGTACTCAATATCATGACCCTGAGATCATGACCTGAGCTGAAATCAAGAGTCAGACACTTGGGCGCCTGGGTGGCTCAGTCGTTAAGCGTCTGCCTTCGGCTCAGGTCATGATCCCAGGGTCCTGGGATCGAGCCCCACATCGGGCTCCCTGCTCAGCAGGAAGCCTGCTTCTCCCTCTCCCTCTCCCCCTGCTTGTGTTCCCTCTCTCACTGTGTATCTCTCTGTCAAATAAGTAAATAAAATCTTTAAAAAAAAAAAAAAAAAGAGTGACACTTAACTGACAGAGCCACCCAGGTGCCCCTTGTACAGCCACTTTGGAAGACAGTTTGGGACTTTCTTTTTTTTTTTTTTTTTTAAAGATTTTATTTATTTATTTGACAGAGGCAGAGATAGCGAGAGCAGGAACACAAGCAGCGGGAGTGGGGGAGGGAGAGCAGGCTTCCCGCCGAGGAGGGAACCCGATGTGGGACTCGATCCCAGGACTCTGGGATCATGACCTGAGCCGAAGGCAGACGCTTAACGACTGAGCCACCCAGGCGCCCCTTGGCACTTTCTTATGTAACTAAACATAGTCCTACTGTATGATCCAGTAATTGTGCTCCTAGATATTTACCCAAATAAATTGAAAACTTTTGTTTTACAAAAACCTGTACATAAGTGTTTATAAAAGTTTTCCAAAACTTGAAAGCAACCAAGATGTCCTTCAATAGGTGAATGGTTCATCCATACAAAGGACTATTATTCAGCAGTGAAAAATAAATTAGCTATTGAGTCATGAAAAGACATGAAGGAACCTTAAATGCTTAGCAACTTGTTAAGTGAAAGGAGCCAGTTTGAAGAATTTACACACTTTATGATTCCAACTATATCACATTCTGGAAAAGGCAAATAGTGGAGTTAGTAACAATCAGTAGTTGCCTGGATTTGGGGAGGAGGAAGGGCTAGGTAGAGTACAGGGGATTTTTATATATATAATTATATATATAATTGTGTGTGTGTGTGTGTGTATACATATATATATATATGTATATATATCTTCACATCTTCTTTATCCATTCAACAGTTGATGGACATTTGGGTTCTCTCCATAGTTTGGTTACTATTGATAATGTTGCTATAAACATTGGAGAACATGTACCTCTTCAAATCTGTATTTTTGTATCCTTTGGGTAAATACCTAGTAATGAATGCAATTGCTGAATCATAGGGTAGTTCTATTTTTAACTTTTTGAGGAACCTCCAAACTGTTCTCCAGAGTGGTTGCACCAGTTTGCGTTCCCACCAACAGTGCAAAAGGGTTCCCCTTTCTCTGCATACTCACCAACACCTGTTGCTTCTTGTGTTGTTAATTTTAGCCATTCTGAAAGGTGTGAGGTGGTATTTCATCGTGTTTTGATTTGTATTTCCCTGATGATGAATGATGTTAAGCATCTTTTCATGTTTCTGTTACCCACCTGGATGTCTTCTTTGGAAAAGTGTCCATTCATATCTTCTGCCCATTTCTTAACTGGATTATTTGTTTTTTGGTTGAGTTTGGTAAGTGCTTTATAGATTTTAGATACTAACCCTTTATCAGATATGTCATTTGCAAATATCTTCTCCCATTCCATAGGCTGCCTTATAGTTTTGTCGATTGTTTCCTTCGCTGTACCAAAGCAATTCTGACAAAGAAAAAACTGGAGGCATCACAGTTCTGGATTTCAAGCTATATTACAAAGCTTTAGTCATCTAGACATATGGTACTGACACAAAAACAGACACACAGATCAGTGGAACAGAATAGAGAACCCAGAAATGGGCCCACAACTATATGGTCAGCTAATTGTAAGCTTTTTATTTAACCCTTTTAAAGATCTTATCTCTGTGTCCATTTTCTCCCATGCCAAGAGTCCTGGTTATCATGAACACTAAAAATGATAGGATTGGAATATCATATTTACTTATTTTATTCTACATTATACAAACAACTCTCTAAAATAAGATCAACATTACTACCAACAGTATGATTACTCAGAACAGTTTGAGACAATTGTTTTGGCAATTCTTTTTTTCCCCCGCCTTGTAGGATGTATTTCACAGTCAAATTACTATGTTTGAAAGTTATTTGAAATAGTTTCCTTGTGTGGTTATTCCAATAATTGTAAATACTGTTGTTGTTTTTTTTAATTCAGTATTTTCTACTTTTAAGCTGTTCTTGTTATAATTTGTTTTATAATTACAGAAAATATTTATATACCTCCAAAGTCAAATTTACAAAACAAGTTGTATTGAAAGAAGTCTGACTTCTATCCCTGCCCCTCCACCTGTTCCTTCCCCACCCTACAATCCATCCCCCCTTTTAAAAAATAAAAACAAATGTATGTTATACATGCATACTTCCTCTTCCTGTCTCTCCTTCCTAAGATAAAAGGCATAACTCTACATACTTTTGTCCACATTTCCTCACAATTAACAATGTATTTTTTTAAGATTTTATTTATGTATTTGGGAGAGAGAACAAGCGGAGGGGAGAGGCAGAGGGAGAGGAAGAAGCAGCCTCCCCGCTGAGCAGGGAGCCTGATGTGGGGGCTCGATCCCATTACCCTAGATCGTGACCTGAGCCAAGGCAAAAGCCTAACCGACTGAGCCACCAGGTGCCCCTATATTCCCTTTCTTAACTGCTGCATGGTACTCTGTAATGTGGCTAAACCATGAATTACTTCCATCAGCCACTTACCAATGGACAATTGGGTAATTTTTAATCTTTTGCTGTAATACATTATGCTTCAGTGAAACCCTTTTGCAGCAGACTTTTGACATTTTGCTAATGCAATTTTGGGATTGATTTCACAGAAGTGGAGTTGTTAGATCAAATCATACATGTAATTGTGCTAAATACTGCCATATTTCCTTTCATAGGGTTTCTATCATTCATATTCTTACTAGCAATGTATATAAGTACCAATTTCCTTACAGCCTTGCTAACAGTATTTGATGTCACATTTGGAAATTCCCTATTCTAAAAGGTTTCATAGCATGTCAGTGTAGTTTTTTAGAACTACTGAGATATATTTCACATGACATACAGTTTACCCATTTATAGCAAACAGTGATGATTTTTATGTATTCACAGTCTCATACAGCCATCACCACAATTTTGGATATTTTTATCACCCCAAAAAGAAACCAGTATCCAGTAGTAGCCATTCCCCATGTTTCTCTCTCTACCCCTCAGTCCTGTGCAGCTATTGCTCTGTCTGTATGGATTTGCCTATTCTGGACAATTCGTATAAAAGGAATCATACAATATGTGGTCTTTTGTGACTGGCTTATTTCACTAAGCATAATATTTTCAAAGTTCATTCATGTTGTAACATGTGTCAGTATTTTTATTGCCAAGTATTCTATTGTAAGGATATACCATATTTTATTTATCCATTCATCAGTGGATGTTTGAGTTATTTCCACCTTATGCTTATGATGAATAATGTTATGAACATTGTATTCAAGTTTTTTATATAGACATGTGTTTTCAGTTCTCTTGGCTCTATACCTATGAGTGGGATTTCTGGGTTATGTGGTAATTCTATGTTGGACACTTCTGTTGGGCATATAACTTGGAGTGAAATTGCAGGGTAATATGGCAACTCTATGTTAACTTCTCGAGGAAGTGCAAAACTGTTTTACAAAGCAGCTGTACCATTTTGCATTCCCATCAGCAAGCTATGAGACTTCCATTTTCTCCATATCCTCACTTCTGTGTAGCTTTAATTTGCATTTATCTTATGAGCAAATTTGAGTATATTTTCATATGGTTAAAAGCTATTTACATTACTTTTCTATCAACTGTCCATTTTCCTAATCCATTTTTATATAGTGCTGGTGCCCAGTTTTATATAGTAGTCTTTTTCTTTTTAGTCTAATTTTAGAAACTGTTTATATATTAGGTATATAATAGGCATAATGCAACTTTGCAAATATTTGTCATTTTACTTACCCTATCCTGTTTTTGACATGCCAACTTTGTTTTTAACTATATTGTGGTCATTTTTATCAAATTATGATTAGGAAATTTTTCCCCATTCCTAGTTTATGGAAGAAGTCTCACTCAAGTTTTATTCTAATTATTTATATGTTTTCATTTCTGTAAGTATGGACATCTGATCCACTTGGAATTTGTCCAACTGTACGATATGAGGAATTAATAGAATTTTATCTTTTTTCTATATGTCTACCCATATGTTTATAATTTCATTTATTAAAAAGAGTTCATGTTTTTCCTACTGATTTGAGCTGCCAGCTTTATTGTATACTAAATTTGCACTGTTTCTGGATTTTTCTTTTCTGCTCCATTGGTTCCATTGACATGAGTATGATGTTCAGTTTGAGTCTACTCTTACTACCTTAGAGGTTTTATTTTTCAAGGAATATGAAAGTAACATTTACTTTCTTGTTACCTTACAGACTGGGAATCCAGGTGTGAGACCAAAAAGCTGTCCTCAAAGAGAGGAATTTATGAAATAGAATCATCTCAATGGGAGATAATAGAACAGCTCACAAGACATAAGTGTGAGTGTAAAAGTTTTCAAGATGATAGGGAATGCAAAGACCAGATTGAAAGTCAATTAGGAAATAAAGAGGGACTTTTCAGGCAACTTTTAATCACTTGTAAAGAAATTCCCAATTTTAGCCAGACCACATCCCTTACATTAAAACGAAGAATTCATTTTCTGGAGAAATCCTATGAATGTAAAGCATGCAGAAAATACTTTATCCGTGGCTTTCAACTTACAGAACATCAGAAGGGTCATTCCAATGAAAAATTCTGTGAATGTAAAGAATGTGGAAAGGCCTTTATTCGGGGCTCAGAACTTACTTACCATCAGAGAGTTCATGTTAAGAAACCCTATGAATGTAAGGAATGTGGAAAAGCCTTTATTTGTGCCTCACAGCTTACTTATCATCGAAGAATTCATACTGGGGAGAAACCTTATAAATGTAAAGAGTGTGGGAAGGCCTTTATTCGTGGCTCTCATCTTACCCAACATCAAAGAATTCATACTGGTGAAAGACCCTATGAATGTAATGAATGTGGTAAGGCCTTTTTTCGTGGCTCTCAACTTACTTACCATCAGAGAGTTCATACTGCAGAGAAGCCCTATCAATGTAAAGAATGTGGAAAGGCCTTTATTCGTGGCTCCCAACTTACTGAACATCAGAGAATTCATACAGGTGAGAAACCTTATGAATGTAAGAAATGTGGGAAAGCCTTTAGTTATGGCTCACAGCTTACTCTACATCACAGACTTCATACTGGCGAAAAACCCTATAAATGTAAAGATTGTGAGATGTCCTTTATTCGTGGCTCACAACTTACTGAACATCAGAGGATTCATACAGGTAGGAAACCACATGAATGTAAGCAATGTGGAAAGGCCTTTAACTATGGCTCACAGCTTATTCGACATCAGAGGATTCATACTGGTGAGAAACCCTATGAATGCCAAGAATGTGGGAAATCATTTATTCGTGGCTCACAGCTTACTGAACATCAAAAAATTCACACTGGTGAAAAACCTTTTGAATGTAAGGAATGTGGGAAAGCCTTTATTCGTGGCTCACATCTTACTCAGCATCAGAGGATTCATACTGGTGAGAAACCCTATGAATGTAAAGAGTGTGGGAAGACCTTTATTTATAGCTCACAACTGACTCAACATCAGAGAATTCATACAGGTGAGAATCCCTGTGAATGTAAGCAGTGTGGGAAGATCTTTATTTGTGCCTCACAACTTACTCTACATCAGATTTCTCATTCTGGTAGGAAACCATATGAATGTAAGGAATGTGGTAAGGCTTTTATTCGTGGCTCACAGCTAACTTACCATCAGAGAGTTCATACTGGTGAGAAGCCCTATGAGTGTAATGAATGTGGGAAAGCCTTTATTCGTGGTTCACATCTTACTCAGCACCAGAGAATTCATACCGGTGAGAAACCATACAAATGTCATGAATGTGGGAAGGCCTTTAATCGTGGCTCACAACTTACTCAACATCAGAGAATTCATTCTGGTGAAAAGCCTTATAAATGTAATGAATGTGGTAAGGACTTTAGACGTCACTCACACCTTACTCAACATCATAAACTTCATAATTGAGAAAAACTTTATGAAAACACAAATTTTTTAAATCTTTTATCTGCCCATTGGCATTTAGCTTTGGAATATCAGATAATTCAAATCATGAAAGTGGGAATCCTTTACTTTCACTCATAGGTAATGACTCAGAAAATTCAAACAAGGAAAGGCTAGATTAATATAATGGAGAATCAGTTTCCATCATATTTCAATCTTTGTTAGGCATTAGTGAATTCATACGAGAGTACAACCATAAAATATAGGGTTTTCTTGTTTGGCATCGTTCTCTTGTTTAGCATGATCTGAGTCCCACTGTTTACTACATGTGTGTTCCTTTGGGAAAGTTAGTTAACCCCTGTTGCTTTAGTTTTTTCATTTATTAAACATTAAATATTCTCATTATAATGATTTAAAGACATAAATACATATAAAGCCTTGAAGCAGTGTCTAATAACTAGATTATACTTAATAAACATTAGTTATTGAAATTTTATTATTCAGTATTTTAAAAAATTTTGTTTTCCTTCTGGGCTCGAGTCATCTTTCTTTTTTCTCAATTGAAGTGTAGTTGACGTACAATGTTATATTAGTTTCAGGTGTACACCATAGTGATTTGACAATTCTGTACCTTACTCAATACTGACCACAATATGTGTGGTTACCGTCTGTCTTTATACAACATTGTTACAATATTATTATTGACTATGATCTATTAACTGTGCTGTACTTTTCATCCCTGTGATTTACTTACTCTGTTTTATTTTTTTAAAAGATTTTTTATTCATTTAACAGAGCTAGAGAGAGAGCACAAGTAGGCAGAGTGGCAGGGAGAGGGAGAAGCAGGCTCTCTGCTAAGCAGGGAGTCTGATGCGGGGCTCGATCCCAGGACCCTGGGATCATGACCTGAGCCAAAGGCAGTCGCTAACTGACAGCCACCCAGGCGTCCGATTTACTTATTTTATAACTGGAAGTTTGTACCTCTTAATCCTCTTCACCTATTTCACCCACCCTCAAGCCCCTGCCCCTCTGGCAACCACCAGTTCTATATATTTATGATTCTGTTTCTGTTTTGTGTTTCAGATTCCAGATATAAGTGAAATCAGATGGTATTTGTCTTTCTCTGTTGACTTATTCCACTTAGCCTAATGTCCTCTAAGTCCATCCATGTTGTTGCAAATGGCAAGACCTCATTCTTTTTTAAGGGGGAGGAAAGAAGGGATCCTCCCCCTGCCTTAGCTAATATTTCACTGTATATATATATATACTACATCTTCTTTATTTATTCGTCTATTGATGGACACTTAGGTTGCTTCCATGTCTTAGCTATTGTAAATAATGCTTCAATAAACATTGGGGTGCATATATCTTTTCAAATTTGTATTTTTATTTTCTTTGGGTAAATACCCAGTAGTGGAATTACTGGATAGTATGGTATTTCTATTTTTAATTTTTTTGAGGAAGCTTCATACTGTTTCCAGTGATTGCGTCAGTTTACATTCCCACCAACAGTGCATTGAGGGTTTCCTTTTTTCAGTATTTTAATTGTATATTATTACAGAATTCAAATGAGAGGGAGACTTTACAAATACAGTACACAAGGTAACACTTTAATCAGTCTTACTAATCATCAGATAAATGATTTTGGGACAGAACATCCTAATACAATTAATGTGAGGTTATACCTTGTTCTGAACATTAAAATTCTTATTAGAAGGAAACCCTAAGGAAAATGGCTGTTACAAATAAAGCTACATATGAACATTTGTATATAGGTTTTTGTGTGAATATAATTTACATTTCCCTGATATAAATGCCTAAGTGCAATTTCTGGGTCTTAGAGTAAATGCATGTTTTCTTTTATAAGAAATGGACATATTATTTTTCAAAATGGCTTTACCATTTTACATTCACACCAGGAGCATATGAGTGACTTTCTCAGTATTTGGTGTTGTCATCACTTTTTATTTTAGCCATTGTGATAGGTGTGTAGTGATGTCTCTTCGTGGTCTTAATTTGCATTCCCCTAATGACTAATGATGTTGAATACCTTTTCCTGTGCTTGTCATCTGTATGTCCATTTTGGTGAAATGCCTGTGTCTTTTACTCATTTTTGAATTTTATTTTTTATTGTTGGGTTTTGAAAGAGTACTTTCTATATTCTAGATGATACTAGTCCTTTGCTATGTGGTTGTGAATATTTTTCCTGAAGCATAGCTTATTTTTTTTAACCTTTTAATAGGGTCTTTTGAAGAGCAGAAGTTTTCAGTTTTGATAATGTCTACTTTATCAATTTTTCATTTTATGGCTTTGCTTTGGTGTCAAATCTAAGGACTCCTTGCCTAGCCCAGATTCCAAAGATTTTTCCTATGTTTTTGCATAAATTTTTTATAATTTTACACATTTTACACATAAGTCTATAATCTATTTTGAGTTAATTTTTCATGTATGTTGTATGCTTTAGCTTAATGTTCTTTCTTAGTTTGTTTTGGCTAATGGATGTCCATTTGCTCAAGCATCATTTGTTGAAAAGACTGTCTTTCCTCCATTAAATTGCTTTTGTACCTCTGTCAAAAATCTATTGAATATATGTATGTATATCTTACTTCAAGGTGTTCTATTTCCTTCCATTGATCTATGTGTCTGTCCCTGTGCCAATATCACACTGCCTTGATTACTGTCATTTTATAGGATGTCTTAATGGGATTTCTCCTACTTTATTCTTTTTCAAGCTGATTTACCTATTCTTAGTTTTTTTTTTTTTTAAGATTTTATTTATTTATTTGAGAGAGAGAATGAGAGAGAAAGAGAGAGACAGCGCACATGAGAGGGGGGAGGGTCAGAGGGAGAAGCAGACTCCCCGCCGAGCAGGGAGCCCGATGCGGGACTCGATGCGGGACTCGATCCAGGGACTCCAGGATCATGACCTGAGCCGAAGGCAGTCGCTTAACCAACTGAGCCACCCAGGCGCCCCCCTATTCTTAGTTTTTGCCATTTCATATAAATATTAGGATAAGCTTACCTATATCTACAAAATCTTGCTGAGGTTTTAATAGGAATTCTGTTTAGAAATAATTTGTATCTTTAGTAAATCTTTTAAGATTTTATTTATTTGACAGAGAGCACAAGTAGGCAGAGCGGCAGGCAGAGGGAGAGGGAGAAGCAGGCTCCCCGCTGAGCAGAGAGCCAGATGCAGGGCTTGATCCCAGGACTCTGAGATCATGACCTGAGCTGAAGGCAGCCGCCCAACCGACTGAGCCACCCAGGCGCCCCTTTAGTAAATCTTTTAATCCATGAATCTGGTATGTCTCTCCATTTTTAGGTTATTGTTGTTAGTTTGTGTTCTCCAAAATATTCAGGTAGTAACTCCCAGTACTTATGAGTGTGACCTAATTTGGAAATAGGGTCTTTGCTGATGTATTCAAGTTAAGATGGAGATCATATTGGATTAGATTACTAATTACTCTGATGGCTCGTGTCCTGATAAGAAGAGGGAAATATGGACACAAACACACAGGGAAGGCCATGTGAAACCAGAGACAGATTGAATGATGCATCTACAAGCCAAGGAACACCAAGATTTACTAGTAACTACTAGAAACTAGAAGGGAAAGAAGGGATCCTCCCCCTGCCTTCAGAGAGAGCATGACCCTGCCAATACCTTAATTTTGAACTTCTGTTCCCCAAAACTATAATAGATTTTTGCTGTTTGAAAACACTAAGCTTGTGGTAGTTTGTTATGGCAGCCCGAGGAAACTAATGTCATCTTTTAAAAAATTTTTTATTAGGATTTGTAATTTTTGGCATACAGATCTTATACATGATTTGTAAGTGTATATACTTAAGTGTCTCACTTTCTTTGGAAAAGTTCTAATTGGTGTTTTTAATTTCAACTTTTAACTATTCAACATTAGTATATACAAATTATGTAAATGTATATCTGTATGTTGATCTGGTAATCTGTGACCTTGCTGCAAAACTCACCAACTCATTCTGGAAGGTTTTATTTCATTTTTTAGTAAATTCCTTGGGGTTTTCTTTTTTTTTTTTTAAAGATTTTATTTATTTATTTGAGAGAGAGAGAGAATGAGAGACAGCATGAAAGGGAGGAGGGTCAGAGGGAGAAGCAGACTCCCCGCCGAGCAGGGAGCCCGATGCGGGACCCGATCCTGGGACTCCAGGATCATGACCTGAGCCGAAGGCAGTCGCTTAACCAACTGAGCCACCCAGGCGCCCTCCCTTGGGGTTTTCTACATAGACAATCACGTCATCTATGAACAGCGACAGGAAAGTCTGTCTTTTATTTCTTTTGTTTGCCTTATGCTGGCTGTAACTTTTAGTGGTATGTTGAATCACACAGGCGAGAGCAGACATCCTTGCATTTTTCCAGATCTTAGGGGGAAACATTGTCTTTCACCATGAAGTACAAAGTAAGCTGTAGGCTTTATGTAGATGCTCTTTTTTATTTTTTTTTAAGATTTTATTTATTTATTTGACAGAGAGAGACACAGCGAGAGAGGGAACACAAGCAGGGGGAGTGGGAGAGGGAGAAGCAGGCTCCCCGCAGAGCAGGGAGCCCGATGCGGGACTCGATCCCAGGACCGTGGGATCATGACCCGAGCTGAAGGCAGTCACTTAACCAACTGAGCCACCCAGGCGCCCTAGATGTTCTTTTTTAAATTGAAGAAGTTCCCTTCTGCTCTTGAGAGGCTTTTTAAAATCATGAATGCATATTGGATTTTATCCGGACACATGATATGATTATATGATTTTTTTTTCTTCAACCTATTTATATGGTGGATTACATGGATTGATTTTTGAATATAAAACCAGTCCTTGTATACCTGTAATAAATTCCATGTAGTCATGTTTTCTAATTTCTTTTTGGAATTGATATGCTAACATTTTGTTGAAGATTTTTCTAAAATTATGATGTTCTATCATTGTCATTTTCTTTCTTTTCCTCCCTCCTTTCCTTATTTCTTCTAGTCTTTGTCTCACTTTGTATTGTATAATGTTGGCCTCATAAAATGAATTGGGAAGTGTTTTTCTGTTTTCTGAAAAAAGTTGTATAAAATTTGTGTTCATTTTTCAGATGTTTATGAAAATTTGCAAGTGAAACCATTTGGGCCTGAAGATTTTTAGGGAGCTTTACAATTATAAATTCAGTTTCTTTAATGGTTATTCAGTCATTTGGCTACTTGGGATATCTGTTTCATCATAGTTGAGATTTGGTAGCTTGTGGTTTTTGAGAAATTTAGGCTAAGTAGTCTTACACTTAAAATTTTCCAGCTTCCTCCCCCAATAAAATTTTTGAAGCTCATTCTCTGAGGCTGGTAGCATAGCCATAGTGTCAAAATTAAACAAGACCAGATTCCCTTATAATGATAGATATAAATATTCTAAATAAAACATAAGTAATCTCTACCAGACAATTAAAAGAATACAAAGGAATACCGCTCCCCAAGAATGTCCAAGATTTAATCTGTTCTAGATTAATTAATTACATTTTAAGAGTTTAGAAATTATATTTCGAAGAGATGATTATGATGGAAAAATTATTTGCAGCCTCAAGTCATTTTAATTCTCTCAGTGAATGGTTTTGAAATATGTGTTTTTCAAGGTTCTTTGAGAGTGGCCTAATATACAGGACCTTATGTACAAAATTTAAGTTAAAAATTCATACAGTATTATTACCTGCAAAAGTTCATTGAAAATACACTACCTGCAAAAGTTCATGTGCAAACACACTGTATAGACATTTTGGCTGAATAGCCAAGTTTTAAAATTAATATTTGCCTTAAGACCAATGCACTAGCATAGAATCAACTTCTGGCATTCAGAAAATCTCAATTTAAAAAATGTTTATGATAGACTTTGTTAAATGATTTCAGGATTTTTTTTCATCATGAAATTTTGAGGTCCTTTATTTGATATTTTGCTTTTAATTATTTCTTACAATATGAGAATTCCCAAATAGGACTTACTGTTGAGATAATAGCCAAGGTGAAATTAAAATAACATTAAGATTTTTGCTTTTTTTAGATGTTCAAATTATCAATGCTAGTGTCCCAATAGTTCTACAAAGATTTCAGTTATGATCTAATTTATTAATTTGCCTTTTTGTTACTTGAATTATAAATTCATTGACTCTGAAAAGGCATGAAGTTCTTCTTAAAGTTGTCTAGCGAAGACACATTCTCCTAATATTTTTATTGTTATGTCTTATTGTTTAACAAATTTTAAACTATTGATACCTACAACTTAAATGTACTGTTTATGTGCAACTTGCCAAATTAAGAGTTCAAAGGTTAGTCATTACATACTAAATAAATATTAGAGGATCATAATTCATGTGTATTTAGCAATATTGCTGTGGAGTCACAACAGCCCTTCGTTGTTACCTGTACCACCAGCCTGTTTTGCTCAGGTTTTGTAATTTATTATATCATAAATAAACCTTTCACCAATAGATTGCATGATTGTCACATCTGAAAAATATTTTTATAATGATGTAACAGTAATGTACCGTGTGCTACCTTAAAATTATTTGTTTTGAATTCTTTTACTCAGGACCATATCTCTGTGTTAATTGAATTCCACAGATAATATGTTAGCCTAAAATTTCCTGTAGTACATTTCAAGTAATACTATGATTCAGATGATATTAGAAAAAAAGATTCTGTGGTTGAAAAAGACTGTAAATCATGGCGTATTTCACATCACTTTTTGGAGCAGTAAGTTCATTTTATTTCATCAGGGCTATAATATTTCAGTAAAGCAATTTTTTAAAACTTTAACCCATCATGTGCCAAACGTACTTGACCATGAATCCCTTCTTATAATGCCTGTTAATATCTTTTGCATATGAACTATTTTTGTAAATGCTGCTCTAGCTACGAGAAATAACCTCAGAGGTAGAAACCCTAAAACATTATAGCTGGAGGCCAATTAAGTTTATGAGAGGGCAAGTTTCTTTCTCTGTAAACCAATCCCATTCTTTTTCTACATATAGGACCCTTGTCCTCTTAAAAAAGGGAAATTCCTCCATGTAACAATCTCCCTTCTTACTCTTCCCTCTACCCCAGTTCTTAGTTCAATTTAATGAGATATTAACAAAAAACCCCGAGAAAACAGGTTTGTGGAATTTTAAAGACATGGTAATGAAATAAATGGCTTTAACTTTGATGTATTTAATCCATAAATCAAGTTCTAGAATTGGAGATTCTTTTCTAAGATGAATTTTATGACAAATAGAGGAATAAAGATGGTCAAATGGGCCATTATGCTATTACTTTGTTCTCTAACAGTTTTTTACTTATTCTCAAAAGAAGTTAGAAATTAAATGTATTTTTCATGTAGTTTTTCTTTCCATATTTGAATTGCCCTTCTGAAATTATATAATGCATTTACCTGCAAAACAAGAAATTATAACAAATATACATAAAAGAAAATCTGGCTTCCTGGGGCGCCTGGGTGGCTCAGTTGGTTAAGTGTCTGCTTTTGGCTCAGGTCATGATCCCAGCGTCCTGGGATCAAGCCCCGTGTCCCTCAGGTCCTGCTCATTGGGGAGTCTGCTTCTCCCTCTCCCTCTGCAGCTCTCCCTGCTTGTGTTCTCTCTCTCTCTGTCAAATAAATGAAATCTTTAAAAAAATAAAATCTGACTTCTTAAACTAACATGTTAAAAGCGTCATGAGTACTTTTCTGTAGCTTTATGTTTAAATGTACATGTTTATACATGGTTCTTTTTTTTTCTTGGTTGTTTGTGAATATTTATATATTTAAACAGGATCACTGTATGGACATCAATCTGCAACTTTCCTGTAACATACATCACGGACATCTTTCCAGGTACATATAAATCTAACTTACTCATTTTAGTGTTAGTAGCTGCAGAATACTACATATGGAGAGGTATTAATGTTCAGATTGTTTCTCTGGTGATGAACATTCATGTTGTTTTCACTTCCTTGCTATTTCAAACAACTGTCAATGAATATCTTTAAACATAAATATTTGTATATGTTTTTATTTCTGTAAGATTCTTACATCAGGTTTGTGGAACAAAGAATATGTGTATTTTTCAAAAAGATTCATTAGAGAGAGAGGGCAGGGGGAGGGGCAGAGGGAGAGAGAATCCTCAAGCAGACTCCCCACTGAGCAGGGAACCTGACGTGGGGCTCAATCCCAAGACCCTGAGATCATGACCTGAGCCAAAATCAAGAGTCAGACACTCAACCGACTGAGCCGCCCAGATACCCCTTTATTTATTTTTTTATTGTAATAGTAACATTACTTTCCAGATAAAGCACATTCAGTCCCATCAACAATGTTTGAGTTGCACATTTTCCTACTAATTTAATAGCACTTGGTGCTCTTTGTCAGTCTTTTTTTTTTTTTTTTTTTTAGATTTTATTTATTTGAGAGAGAGACAGTGAGATAGAGAGCACAAGTGGGGAGGAGAGGGAGAAGCAGGCTCCCCACAGAGCAGGGAGCCCGATGCGGGACTCGATCCCAGGACCCTGGGATCACGACCTGAGCCGAAGGCAGACGCTTAACCGACTGAGCCACCCAGGCGCCCTTTGTCAGTCTTTCTAATGAAAAATATGTCATTGCTTTAATCTGAATTTATTTAAATATAGGGTAGACTGAGCATGCTTTCATTTGCTTACTGGTCATCTGAATTTTCTGTAAATTACCTGTCAATAGTGCACAATTTCTAGTATTTTTCATTAATTTGTAGAAGTTTTTTGTGTTTATGGCTATTTATCATATGGGTTACAAATATAATTTCTTAGTCTATCTTATACTTTAATATAAAGTTTGTTTTTTACTTTTATAGCATCAAATGTAATCTACATAGAATGTTTCCTACACCCCAAGATTATTCACATTTTCCTAAGTATCTTTTAATATTTTTTGTATTTTAAAGTCTTTTTTAGCTAAATTTCCCCAGGAACTTTTTGTACTGAAGATTTCTAAAAACCACAGGAAAACTAAAATAATAGTGAAACGTCCATCACATCCTCAACTGACTTAGTTAACATCCTGCCACATTTTATCTTTATTAATGTTACATTTCACTCCTAAATACTTCGTGCATAACCTAAAAATAAGGAGATTGTCTTAATTTTAAGAGCATGGCATTAGAAAATTAATAATTCCATTAATTTCCCAAAGTGTCTCACAACTGGTTTAGGGACACCTGGGTGGCTCAGTCGGTTAAGCGTTTGCCTTTGGCTCAGGTCATGATCCTAGGGTCCTGGAATGGAGTCCGGCATTGGGCTCCCTGCTCAGCGGGGAGCCTGCTTCTCCCTCTCCCGCTCCCCCTGCTTGTGTGTGCTCTCTCTCTCTGACAAATAAAAAAGTCTTTGGAAAAAAAAAGATTCGGCAGCGGCCACTGTGCCGACCGGACTTCGCTTGCTCATGCACCTTGCTCTGCTTCCTCTGCAACCATGTCTGACAAACCCTACATGGCTGAGATTGAGAAATTCGGTAAGTCGAAATTGAAGAAGACAGAAACGCAAGAGAAAAATCCACTACCTTCAAAAGAAACGATTGAACGGAAGCAAGCAGGCAAATCATAATGAGGCATGTGCCGCCAATATGCACTGTACATTCCACAAGCATTGCCTTCTTTACTTCTTTTAGCTGTTTAACTTTGTAAGACGCACAGAGGTTGGATCAAGTTTAAATGACTGTGCTGCCCCTTTTCACATCAAAGAACTACTGACGACAAAGGCGCCTGCCTCTCCCATCAGCCTGTCTGGCTGGCAGGGAAGGAAAAGAACTTGCATGTTGGTGAAGGAAGAAGCTGGGAGGGACGACTGTGAAATCTAGAGTAAAAATCATGCTGGTCCAAGGTGTCCTGCAGGCTGTAAAATGCAGTTTAATCGGAGTGCCATTAGTTTGTTCAAATGATTTTGATTATTGGAATGCACAATTTTTTAAATATGCAATAAAAAGTTTTAAAACCTGAAAAAAAACTGGCTTATAAAATGTTTTTCTAAGTAAGGATCTGATCAAGGCTCTCATCTTATAATCTCTTAACTGAGAACAGTCACCACCACCACTTTTTTAGTAATTTTTTTGATACTACCATTTTTAGAATCTAGGCTTGGTAGAATGTCAAACTTTTAGGATTTGTCTGTTTCCTCATGAATAAATACAGAAGCAGTTTTGGTAAAAATAAAATGATACGTACTTATTTTAGCAAAAGATATACTATGCATAACATAAAGCATTAAATGTGTCATTATATAAGTAAAATAAGTTGTCCCAGTATTGCTGGATATTACTATTGTTATTGCTAAATTTGTTCACTGATTGAGGTAGTGACTACTAGACCTTTCCATTATAAACATAATTTTTAACTTTCTAATTAGTATGCAGTGAGTGGGATGGATAAACTCTTTTGAATAGTTCAAAAAATTTGACAAGGCACTCAGGTATTATGTAGAATAACTACATATTAACATGACTTCATATTTTTATAGTAAATATATGAAAATTAATGATAAATGTCAAAGATCCATTGTTTCTCAATCCTATCCCTATTGTAGATTTAGTGTGTATAATTCCAGGCCATATACAGGTATCTGTCATTTTTTCAGATCTAATTTATTCTCTAAATGTGTTGGATGGCTAATTTTTAAATGGCAGGACCCTGTATTTCATTTCTTAGTACTGTGTATCTCATTCCCAAACTCCCCTTTTCTTTTCTTTTTTTTTTTTTTTAAGATTTATTTATTTGAGAGAGAGAGAGAAACAGCATGAGAGGGGAGAGGGTCAAAGGGAGAAGCCGGCTCCCTGCTGAGCCAGGAGCCTGGTGTGGGACTCGATCCCAGGACTCCGGGATCATGACCTGAGCCGAAGGCAGTTGCTTAACCAACTGAGCCACTCAGGCGCCCCCAAACCAGGACTCCGGGATCATGACCTGAGCTGAAGGCAGTCACTTAACCAACTGAGCCACCAGATGCCCCCAAACTCCACTTTTCTTAATGCAACTAAGATACTCTATCACCTAGAAAATAATCCACTAAGAACTCATTAACATAAAGCATTTAATAAACATTATATAATTCTTTAACAAAAGAAAATAATGTTTTTCTTTTATAATGCAAGGGGCATGTTCTCTAGTAAAACCCAACAAAGAGGGGCGCCTGGGTGGCTCAGTCGTTAAGCGTCCCTGGGATCGAGCCCCGCGTCAGGAAGCCTGCTTCTCCGTCTTCCACTCTCCCTGCTTGTGTTCCCTCTCTCACTTTCTCTTTCTCTGTAAAATAAATAAAATCTTAAAAAAACAAATAAAGAAATAATGTTAAAAATACACTCTAAATTAAAGATTGGTAGTGCTCCTGGGCACATAGCAGAAGTGAACTGGAATCCATGAAGGGTACATGCTTGGAGAAATGATAGTGATAATGTACAACATGTTTAAACAGTAGAAGCAGAAGTCTCAAACAAATGGGGAGGTTAGCTGAGATGTGACCACAATAGACTCTACATCCTCTCACCCACACTTACTTCAATTTAAAATTTTTACATAATATGAGAATTGAGATTAATTACTGAAAGGTTTTTATTCAGATGGTGAATTTGGGGTAAAAATTTGTAAACATGGTGAATATTTGGGTAATGCATGTTCAAAAAATGAGAGATAAGGTATGTTACCTATCAACATGTTATTTTGCATAGTTTATAATTTCCTCAAATAATATTACCTTTCCATAAATTTCCTTATTCATTTTGAGACCTATTTAGGCTGAAATATACAGATAAACTTCACTTATTTAAGATTTATTTATTTGAGAGCGAGAGTGCGCACACACAAGCAGGGGGAGGGGCAGAGGGAAGAGGGAGAAGGAGACTCCCCATTGAGCAGGGAGCCCAACACAGGGCTCAATCTCAGGACCCTGAGATCATGACATGAGCTGAAGGCAGACCATTAACTGACTGAGCCACCCAGGAGCCCCTCTAAGTGGCTTTCTTTTACTAGACCTAGGGCCACATCTAGTCCTTGGGAAACACTCATGCATTCTTGTTCTGGATACACTTTGAGATTGTTAGCTGATAGTAAAGCAGCACTAGTTCAACCCTTCTCATGATATTTAGATTTCTCCAGGAAGTCAGACAGCACCCCACTTTGTTCCCAGCTCGGAGTAACCTTAGTATCCCCTCCCAATAAGCATAAGAGATGGGCAGACATTCTCTTCTATCTTGGAAGATGTAAGACTCAGCACACAAAGAGCTTTCCCCAAATTCTTTGGTCTCCACAATCTGATGCTTTGAATGTACTGAACATGGTATATGGGAGTTTCGTAGCTCGTTTTTGGCAACTTCCTATCAGGTACTCTATTTTACAACTTTTAAGATCTGGTATCTCTTTCTCTTAAATTCTGAAGACTTAGAGTCTCAGCTAACATTTTTTTCCCTTAGTATCTTATTTAGTATCTTATTTTTCTTTAGTATCTTATTTTTTTTTAAGATTTTATTTATTCATTTGAGAGAGAGCATGCACAAGCAGGGGAAGAGGCAGAAGGAAAGGGAGAAGCAGACTCCCTGCTGAACAGGGAGAATGATGTGGGGCTTGATCCCAGGACCCTGCCAGGGATCATAACCTGAGTCGAAGGCAGACGCTTAACCATCTGAGCCACCCTGGCACCCCTTTAGTATCTTATTAAATATCTTACTACCCATAGGTATTTGGTATCTACCACACTCAGGTCAGAAATGTTTCTACTTCTTCTCTACCACAATGCTGTAGTCAATATCCCTGTTGATGTCTTCTGGCTCATATGTGGAGAAGTGTTCTCTTGCATAGTGGAGAAGTAGGATAATTTTGTATATATGTTTCCAACTGTATTCTCTACAATTCTATACATTTTTTTCTGCATGACTGTACCAAAAAGCACCCACTAAACAACAAAATATTACTTCAATTCTCATCATTTCAAAAACTTGTAGTGTTTCAACTTGCCTTTCCCAAATTTTCAATGAGGTTGAGAATTTTAAAGCTTTCCCAATCTGTTCCCATACTTCACTAAACAAAGGTCTCTACCCCATGTTGCCAATCTTTCCACTTCCTTTTCTCCCACATAAACACACCAGTCAATCTCAGCTTTTTGTTTTTGCTGTTATACCTCAGATCTTGTTTTACAGTTCAGTGATGTCTTGAGAATCGATTTTTCTAGAAGGAGCTAGCAGCCCATGCAAGCTTACCATCTGTCAGTTATTGGAAGTAACATCCTAATGAGCAACCTCCACCCCTTTACATCCCAACACTGGTAAGACTGGTATTTCCTATTCCTATTTTTGGCAGTCTCCACAAATAGCCAAGGACTCCTAGGTCACCCTTAATCCCTCAGACTTTAACTCACGTGGCTCTGTATGACCCCCTTTACTCCGTTTTCCTCCCTTGCCTAACTCTAGAAACCCTGTGCTCTCTGGTACTCACACTGTTATCAATGTAATTCCCCATGCCCTCAACAATTTCTCTGTTTCTCTCTTGTTCTAACTGAAACCTGGCTCATATTATTCCCTAAAGACTCTGCTTCCTGGGGCTCCTGGGTGGCTCAGTCGTTAAGCGGCTGCCTTCAGCTAGGGTCGTGATCCCAGGGTCCTGGGATCGAGCCCCACATCGGGCTCCCTGCTCAGCGGGAAGCCTGCTTTTCCCTCTCACACTCCCCTTGCTTGTGTTCCCTCTCTCGCTGTGTCTCTCTGTCAAATAAATAAATAAAT
>NC_138384.1:39091660-39110113 GCF_054177405.1 Leptonychotes weddellii
TGATTCATTGTTGGAACATCGTTTTTAAGTTGTCAGAGAATTTTAATTGCCATCATGAGAAAATGATATGATGATGCTGAGGAAGATAGTTCAGATTTCTTAAAAAAAGTTATGAAGACCAGATTTTAACTTCCCCTCTCATAAAACTAACAAACCACCACCACCAACAACAACAAAAAACCCAAAAACCTAACTTCCAAAAGAATGTGGAATAAGAAAAATCTTCATTTGTAATGGAAATAAGGAGGCATCCACATATCCCATACTTTGAAGACTTTCTAACAAAAATAATACAAATGGGATGAGATAGATATCACCAAGACCTAAGTTAGTACTGCTTCTGACAAAGAAATGAGGCAAACATCAATTGAACACATAATGGCACCAATCACATGTAACAACTCATTAATTCTCAAAAACCACCATCTAAGCAAGGATTTTGTCTCATTTTTAGGCGATAAAACTAAGTAGTGACAGCTTAAGTAACTATAACTAGCTCATGGTCACACATAAAGTGATGGAGCCAGGATTGAAACCCTTTTACCTCCACAAAGTCTGCTTAACCTCTGTACTATTAGAATTAATTAACGGGGACACATAGAATTGTTTTTCTCCCAGGATATGGAAAATGACAGAAGAAAGAGGAATGAGGCAATAAAGAACTGTTTGATATATTTAAGTATTAACTGATGAAGAAATGTTCTAGAAGGCATAGGAAAAATGGGATCAAGAATAGAAAAGATAATCAGTATCTTTGATAGGAGAAACTACTCATTTTTTGAGACCAAAGTAAAGAGGGTATAGGGAAAACTATGGATCACAATTTCAAAATTATGCCAAAGCAAGTTACTTTGTGCCCATGAAAACTGTTTATTTTCCTCTGAGAAATTAATTAGCTTATAAATGAAAGACAAGATAAAACTATGTAATGAATTTTGCTAATTTTATATCCTAATTTGTTTTTCCTTTGAAAGTCAGATTTAAATTTAAAGCTTAATTCTAAATTAACTTATTTCTTCTGTATATTTTAATTGCAGTTTTCTCCTGGTCTTACTAATTTTTATTTTTTCCTGACTGATTTCTATCCACTTAGGGTTTTTCATCTTATTGTTGAGATTATTGACCTACTTTCTCTGCAGTGCAGAATAAAATAGTAAAACAAACCCACATCATTTAAAACTCACTTGGGGGGCGCCTGGGTGGCTCAGTTGGTTAAACGACTGCCTTCGGCTCAGGTCATGATCCTGGAGTCCCGGGATCGAGTCCCGCATCAGGCTCCCTGCTCGGCAGGGAGTCTGCTTCTCCCTCTGACCCTCCCCCTCTCATGCTCTCTCATTCTCACTGTCAAATAAATAAATAAAATCTTTAAAAAAAAAAAAAAAACTCACTTGGGACTTGATCATTTCTTCCTGGAAGAGAGTAGAATTCTGAAATGGCCAAGGTGGGTGATGGGTGAAAAGAAACCATGAAAAATCAGGCTTACTTAGTAGCTCCAGACAAGTCATACTAGAAATCTCCAGTTAAACAAGGTCAAGCATCTTGTGGGGGAACCATCTTAAGATTCATCAAAAGCCAAGAATAACCACAGTTTGGAGGCATCAATATATACAAGCATGACAAAAGCCTATGGAGCTTCAATGTGAATTTTAAAAACTATTTTAAGGTTAGAAATATAGGGATGCCTGGGTGGCTCAGTCGTTAAGCATCTGCCTTCAGCTCAGGTCATGATTGCAGGGTTCTGGGATCAAGCCCCGCATCGGGCTCCCTGCTCGGCAGGAAGCCTGCTTCTCCCTCTCCACTCCCCCTGCTTGTGTTCCCTCTCACTCTCTCTCTCTGTCAAATCGATAAATAAAATCTTAAAAAAAAAAAGATTAGAAATATAATTCACAAGGTATTTTTAAATATCACCCCATACTTTTTTTTTTTAATACATCTATCCAATCACAAACTTAGAGAAAAGTTGAAAATTTAGTACAAAGAACTTTTTTTCCCTGAACGATTCGAGAGTAAATTGCTGACCTAATGCCACATCACCCCTGAAGATGCTAGGTATTTCCTACAAACAAAGACATGTCCCTATGTAACTGCAATACAATGATCAGAATCAAGAAATTAACATTAAGGGGCACCTGGATGGTTCAGTTGGTTAAGCATCTGCCTTCGGCTCAGGTCATGATCCTGGGGTTCTGGTATCAAGCCCCATGTTGGGCTCCCTGCTCAGCGGGGAATCTGCTTCTCCCCTGCCCCTCTCCCCCTGACCTTCCCCCTGCTTGTGCAAATCTTAAAAAAAGAAATTAAGATTAATACATTACTACCATCTACATTAGATCCCATCCAAGTTTTACCAAGTGTGCCAATGTCATTTGTACTAAAGGATCCAGTTCAGAGTCACACACTGTGTTCAAATGTCCTGTCCCTTTAATCTCCTTTAGTCTGAAACAGTTTTTGTCTTGCCCTGACTTTTATAATCTTGATACTTTTGATGACTATAAGTCAGTCTTTGGAGAATGTCTCTCTAATTTGGTTTTCTTTGATGTTTCCTCATGATCAGGTTATGCATTTTGAAAGGAATGCCAACAGAAATGATCTGCATTCTTCCCAGGGCATATCAGGGGACACATGATGACTTGCCCCATTACTGGTGATATTCTTTTAATCAATTAATAAGGTATGTCTGCCAGCCTTCTCCACTATAAAATTACTCTTTTCCCCTTTGTAACTAGTAAGGATTTTATGGGAGGGGTAATCTGAGATGATATAAATGTCCCATCCTTCAGCATAGCCTTGTGATTTCCTATTTCATTCAAAGCTTATAATCTATTACTGTTATTATTTATATTAGTATTAGGTTTGTTCCAGATTTGTTAAGTGGAAACCCTTTCAATCCGACTTCTGTGTCCTTTTTTTTTTTTTTAAGATTTTATTCATTTGAGAGAGTGAGAGAGAGCATCAGCAGGGGGAGGGACAGAAAGAGAGGGAGAATCTTTAGCAGACCCCACACCCAGTGCAGAGCCCGATGCGGGGCTTGATCCCAGGACCCCAAGATCATGACCTGAGCTGAAATCAAGAATCAGACAGTTAACTGACTAAGCCATCCAGTCACCCTCTGTGGCCTTTCAATAACCAGTCCCTATCGTTCCCTTACTTTCACATACAAGATGTTCTAGGTTCATCTTGTATTTGCTCTGCCTCAAGACTGGAATCAGTCATCTTAAAAGAACCCTGGTTCCTATTAGTGAGGAAAATGGTATTTGGAGGCCATGATCTGGGTACTAGCATGCTTACTGCTACTGCAGTGTCACTGTTCCCAGGCCCACTTAGAAGTGAACAGATCTAGTGAATATAAATACACATAGATTGAATACACACATTTATATCTACACTTATTTTTATATCTATGTATCTGTAATGAAAATAAGTTTGCACGAATACAATTCTAATCTAAAACCACTGAGTTCATTCTAGTTGTATCCTTTTCATAAGTGTAACTCCTTTCCCTGACAAAGAAATGTTCATTTTATTATCCTTAAATATATAGTTATGTGTATACAAAACATATTTGATTAATCTTCCTGGAAGTAATCAATACCCCATTGTCACTGCCATACTCTCCCTGGACAGATACTCCTCACAGTTCTGTAGGGCCATCATGGCTTTACTGATGTGTATGCCTACCTTGCTTAGTTCCACCTAATGGCTTTAGGATTAAATTGTTAGGAAGAGAAAAATAAATAAATAAATAAAAAATAAATTGTTAGGAAGAGAAAGAAAAGTAAAGACTCTTTCCCACCTAGGTCAGAGAGATGTGTTGTGAAAAATACTAAACCCGCTGTTGCTGGCTTTAAAGATGGAGGGAGAGGGCCATGAGCTAAGTCAGGTGGCAGCCTCTAGGCTGGTAACAGTTCTCAGCTTACAGCTAATAAGAAAATGAAGATCTCAGATCTATAGACATAAGTAAATTTTGCCAATAACCCAAATAAGCAGGAAACAGATTCTCCCCTAAAGCCTCCAGAAAATAACACAGCCCTGCGGCTATTTGATTTTAGTGTGATGAGACCCATACTGGACTTCTGACCTACAGAACTGTAAGATAATAAATTTGTGTTTTTTTCAAATCATGAAATTTGTGGGAATTGGTCACTGCAGCAGGGGAAGACTAATACAACAGTCATTTAATTTTCAACAAAGGACCAAGACTTCTACTGTTGAAAATACAATTTGTAACAAAATGATATTGAAAAAAAATTGATATCTATATAGGAAAGAAAAGAATCTCAACCCCTATCTAACACCATGAACAAAAATTATTGCAAAATAAGTCCTAGACCTAATATAAAAAACTGCAATTATAAAGCTTTCAGAAAAAAACATAGGTAACTATTTAAATATTTTTCAAACTTGGCAGCAGACAAGTTTCATAAGTCACACAAAGCAGTAACTATAAAAAAAATTGATAAATTAAACATTATAAAAAAGCCTTTTGCCCATCAAAAGACATTATTAAAAAATGACCAAGAAATCCAATGGCTAGGAGAAATATTCACAAAACATCTGTCCGATAGAGGACTGATATCTAGGCTATATTAGAATTTATATAACTCAACAGTGAAAATATGATCAATTAAAAATGGACAGAAAATTTGAGCAGAGGAAATGTTCAAATGGCTAATAAGTACATAAAAAATGGTCAACATCAACAGTCATTAGGGAAATGTCAGTTAAAACCACTATGAGACACTACAGAACACAATATGAGATACATATCCAGAATGATAGCACTAAATGTTGGTGAAAATGTAGGGAAACTAGAACTCTCATACATTGTTGGGAGTGTAAAATGGTACAACTATTTTGGATAAAGTTCTGACAGAAACTTATAAAACTGAACTTATACCTATACACTGCATCCAAACAATTCTGCTCCTAGGTGTTTATCTAAAAGATATGAAAAAATACATTCATAAAAAGACGTATCCAAGAATGTTTATAACTGCATTATAATAGCAAAATACGTGGAAATATCCCAGAAGCCCATCAAGAGGAGAATGGATAAAGAAACTGTGATTAGCCATACAATGGAATTCAACTCTGTAATAAGAACTATTTAGGGGCGCCTGGGTGGCTCAGTCGTTAAGCGTCTGCCTTCGGCTCAGGTCATGATCCCAGGGTCCTGGGATGGAGCCCCGCATCGGGCTCCCTGCTCAGCGGGAAGCCTGCTTCTCCCTCTCCCACTCCCCCTGCTTGTGTTCCTGTTCTCGCTGTCTCTCTCTGTCATATAAATAAATAAAATCTTTAAAAAAAAAAAAAAAAGAACTATTTAGATACACCATAAGCACACACACATATCATAACATGGATGAATTTTAACAACATTATCCTGGAAACTGACTGGGAAGGAGCCTGAGGGAATTTTTTTTTTTTTTAAAGATTTTTATTTATTTATTGAGAGAGAGAGAGAATGATAGAGAGCATGAGCAAGGAAGAGGGTCAGAGGGAGGAGCAGACCCCCCTACTGAGTGGGGAGCCCGATGCGGGACTCGATCCCAGGACCCTGGGATCATGACCTGAGCCGAAGGCAGTCGCTTAACCAACTGAGCCACCCAGGCACCCCGAGGGAATTTTCTAGTGTGATGATATTTTCTTTGATAGGATTTTGGTTTGTACAGTGTATGAATTTGACAACATTCTTCAAATGATAAATTTAAGGTAAGTGTGGTTCACTGTTTATAAATCTTACCTTAAAAACTAACAAAATGTTGGGGCACCTGGGTGGCTCAGTCATTAAGCGTCTCCCTTCAGCTCAGGTCATGATCCCAGAGTCCTGGGATCGAGCCCCGCATTGGGCTCCCTGCTCGGCGGGAAGCCTGCTTCTCCCTCTCTCACTCCTCCTGCTTGTGCTCCCTCTCTCACTGTCTCTCTCTCTGTCAAATAAATAAAATCTTAAAAAAAAAACAACAAAATGTTGAACTTAATTAGTAATATGCATGCTAAAGTGTTTAGGAGTAAAATATACTGATGTCTGCAACTTACTTTGAAATACATAAAAAAATGGACCAATTCATGGATGAATACATGGCTGGATAGTTAACTATTTGATAAAGCAAATGTAGCAAAGTATTAATTGTAGTATCTAGGTGGTGAATACATGGGTATTCATTGTATAATTCTTTTAGTTTTCTATGTTTGGAAATTTTCATAAGAAAATGTTGGTGAAAATATAAAAAAACAACTATCAACCCATAATTCTGTATTCAGTGAAAATATCTTCTTAAAAATGAGGGGATTTTAGTTCTCTTTCTGTAAGCGGCCTGAGGTGATCTCTGAAAATGGTTACCTATTCACTCGACCCAGAAAACCCCATAAAATCATGCAAATCAAGAGTTCAAATCTTCATGTTGATATTAAAAACACTGGTGAAACTGCCCAAGCCATCAAGGGTGTGGATATCTGAAAAGCCACCAAGTCTCTAAAGGATGTCACTTTACAGAAGCAACATGTGCCATTCTGTCACTCCAATGGTGGAGTTGGTAGGTATACCTAGGCCAAACAGTGGGGTTGGACACAGAGTGCTGAATTATTATTGTACATGCTTAAAAATGCCGAGAATAATGTTGGACTGAAGGATTTAAATGTAGCTTCTTTGGTCATCAAGCACATCTGGTGAACAAAGTCCCCAAGATGCAGTGCAGAACTTACAGAGCTCCAATTAATCCATACATGAGTTCTCCCTGCCACATTAAGATGATCCTTACTGAGAGGAGATTGTTCCTAAACCAGAAGATGAAGTTGCACAGAAGAAAAAGATATCTCAGAAGAAACTGAAGAAACAAAAACTTATGACCTGGGAATAAATTTAGTATAAAATAAATGGAAATAAAAGTACACATACATGCATATATGCACATGTGTGCATGCACACACACACATATAACTAAAATATACTACAATGATAGCATTTAAATTAGTAGAAGCAATGACTGGTGTAAAGTATTCTAACATCATTATACTGCTGGGCAGGAAAATTCGTAAGTTTAGACTTTGAAAACTTAAGTATGTCCTGCTAAGTTAAAGATTAATGCAAATAGAATATATACCTTCCAAAAGAGGAGGACATAAAAGAAAGGAGAGGATAACAATCTAAAGAAGGAATAAAGGCGGGGAAATGAAAACATTAAAAAGTTACACAGAGGGTGCCTGGGTGGCTCAGTCGGTTAAGCGACTGCCTTCGGCTCAGGTCATGATCCCAGGGTCCGGGATTGAGTCCCACGTTGGGCTCCCTGCTCAGCGGGGAGCCTGCTTCTCCCTCTGACCCTCTCCCCTCTAACGCTGTTTTTCTCTCTCTCTCAAATAAATAAAATCTTTTTAAAAAAGTTACATATAACATATATAGTGATGTGATAAAATGGTAGAAATAAATACAAATATGTCAGTAAATGTCTGACTGGATAAATAAAATATAATTATATGCTATTGTCAAGATATACATTGAAATAATTATACAGAAAGGCTGAAAATAAGGGAACAGAAAAAACATCAGTCAAAATACTAATCAAAAGAAAGCTGAAGTAGCTATATTAATATTGAATAAAATAGACTTTAAATAAAAGCATTATTATAAAAAGATCAGCACATAATGATGTTTAAATCTCCAAGAATTTATATAAATTCTAAATGTATGTGTTACTAAAAATACATACATTTAAGCCAAAATTAGTGAAATGACAAGGAAAAATAACATCACAGCCACAATGGGAGATTGTGCATATTTCTTTTAGTAACTGATATTTAAGAGACAAAAATCAGTATGATTATAGAGGATTTGGACAAAAAATTTACAAACTTTATCTAATGGATACATTTAAAAAATATACTATACTAATAACTGCAGAAGACAAATCATTTTTTAGGACATACTGAATATTCAGAAAACTTAGACATATATTAGGCCATAAAGCAAATCTGAAAAAATTTCAATGGACCAATTTTATATAGACCAACTCCATTGCCCACAAAATTATGTTAGATATGAGTCATCAAAGGATAATTAGAAAAAAATCTATATGCTTAAGAAAGATTCTTCCAAATTATTTATGGGTGAAAAAATCAGCACAAATTTAAAAAGAAGTATTTAAAACTGAATGATGAGACTACTACATATACCAAAATCTGTAGGATGCAGCCAAAGTAGTACATAAAGGAAAAGTTATAACCTTAAGAATTTATAAGTATAAAAACTAACTACCCAACTTAAAATGTGAGAAAAAATGGCAGAATAAACTGAAAGAAAGCAAAGAAATAATAAAGAATAAAAAATAAAGGGAATAGTAAAAGAGTTATATAGTGAAGAGGATTAAAAAGGTCCCAAATAGGTCTTTGTGTTATACTAAAATTATAATACTATGTTAATTAAGAATATGTATATATAAGTATATACTGCAGGGAATAATAAATTGACCAACAGAATTGAATAGAGCCCCCTAACAGTCCCATATATATATATGATAACCTAATTTATGACTGTTGGTAAGATGGGAAAGGATAGCCTTTTTATAATGTGAGACAATTGGTATACACACAAACACACAAATTGCACCCCACTTTTGTCCTACAGAAAGAGATCGATTCCAAGAGATTTTATAACAAAAAAATGTGTAAGGCAAAACTATAAAGCTTTAAGAATATAGAAAACGAAAAATTATGACCTTAGTATAGAGGAGAATTAAAAAAAAAAAATTTAGAGAGCACACACACATTCGCCTGCGCCTGTGTGGGGAAGGGGCAGAGGGACAGAATGCTCAAGCCAGCTCCCCTGGAGCCTGATGCAGGTCTCCTTCCCACAACCCATGAGATCATGGCCCGAGCTGAAACCAAGACCTTCATTTTCTCTCCATGAGCCAAGGTCAAATCTTCTTATATATAAAGTTATTTAATTATTTTATTAGTCGATGGCCTCTCAACCTTACCCAATAATGTCCCCATAATAGAAGAGAATGGATGCCCACTTTGCGGGGATGTGCCAGAGGAAATAAGCAGTTAAGCTAGGACTGGCTTTAAAATCATGTTTCTTGACAACGAAAAAAACTGTTGATTTTGCGTTCTTCCCCATAACACGTATATTTGATCCAATAGAAAAATCATGTCTAAATTATTTGCTAGATAAATTGATAACCTTTTTTTCCCGATCAAATTAGTGTCCAAGAAAGAAATAACTTGACCATCCATCGGGAAGACCTCCCGCTCTTCTGGCAGTCAAACTCCTACAGACACTCTGAAATAAAGGCACGAGAAAAGCACATTTGCGTAACAGATCATCACCACTCACGCAACCACTCTCAATTATGAACACAAAACAAACCAAAACAGCAGAGGTCCCTTCCTCCATCAGACAATCCCACAGTTATGTCATTACCAGGCCGCTTCGAGTACGAACCACCTCACACCAACGGCATGGAGAATCACACCAGGCAGAAATACAACCACACATCCAGCCGCCGAGGGACTCCCAGTCCGCCCTACAACGTCTCCCGTTGTCTCACACACTCCAAAGGGCCTGGTAAGGCACACAGGCGGTCTCTTTGAGTCTGAGGCTCTGTCTGATCCCTGGCTCAGCTCCAGCTCCTCCCCCGCACCTGCCCGCCTGATGGTCCGTCCCACCTTCTCCGGATCTGGTAGGACCCTGGGACAACTCAAAACTGGCAGTCTCAGGCCACAACCCAGGAGCGCGCGCCCGACGCCTGCGCACTGAGCGCAGGCGGGCACTCCCAGAAACACCCGCGGCGCGGCCGTTGCGCGAGCGGGTTTTAGCCGCGGAGTCCGGGAACCTCGCGGAGGGTTAGTAAAGCGCATATCCTAGCGTCCTGGCCGGCCAGCCTACAGCCTTCCCGGCGTTGGACTACATTTCCCAGAGTCACCGCTTCCCCAATGCGGCTTCATTTCCGTTTGTTCGCGCGATTTGGGGACCTCGCGTGGGGAGGACAGCGTCTGTGGAGAAGCTTGGCCCGGCTCCGGCTGGGCGGGCGAACCCGAAATCGGGGCTTGGACCCCGGGCGCCAGATCCTGGATCCTGAACCGCACCTTTTGTCTAGGTGAGGATGTCCGGAATGCCGGGGCGGAAGCGTCGCTGGAATTGCGTGTGTGACGGTCTCCTGCCGTTTTGTGTTGTGAGACAGCCTGCCTGTTATTGGTGTGGGCGAATGGACGTGTGCGACTGTGGTTTCGTGTGTAAGCGTTTGTGTGAGGGTGAGTTGTGACTGAGAGTGTAGTAATACTGCTGTGACCATGTGTTTGTGACCGCGTGCTTAACTGACTGGGAATGTGCCTATGTGACAGTGTGATTGTGTGTGTACCTCGTATGTGACTGGGGGTTTGCTTGTGACTGAGCTGTGTGACAGGGTGTTTGGATGTACTTGGGTCACTTTGAGGTTGTGTATGCGACTGTGTATTGTATTACTGAAGTTTGTCTGTGACTTTGAGGTGTTATGAGAGTGTTGCTGTGGCACGGTGTTTGTGACCACTTGTTTTTTTGACCTGGTACTTGGTTGTATTTTTCTGATTGGATGGCTGTGTGTATGCCATATGTGTGACTGTTGGGACTGTGAGTGTGCCGCTTTCATGACTGTGTGAAGAGAGTAAAAGTGCTGCTGTGAAAGGGTGTTTTTGGCCATGTGTATCCCTGACAGGGTGCTTGGATGTGCTTGGGTGATTGTGTGTATGCTCTGTTTATGATTGAATTTTGTTTAAGATAAAAGGTGGTCTGAGGTGTAATACTAATTTGGCGATGGTGACTCTGTGTGACCATGGAAACGTGTGTGACTTTGTCTAGTCATTTGTATATTTTATAGTCTGTGATCTTATGGGAGTTTAGTGAGGTACAGAGATAAAATTGGGTTTTTGTATTTTGGGGGTTCATTCTGGGACTGAGTCTGCCTATGTGTCATGAGTCCCATGTGGCTTTGTCCTCACAGAACTTGACTTCTTTCTCTTCTGACCTCAGTGGTCCCCCTTCACACATGGCCTGTATTGCTTCATTTCTGTATCCATTCTTAGTTCACACTGGGATTGTAGATGTAGGTTTCCTTTTGGCTTCCAGGTGTCCTCTCACCTTACAGCCTTAAGAATGTTGAATGCAGAAAGGTGACAGGAAGGAAAGAAGTCAGAAGTTTGAGCCCCTGAATGAAGATTGAGTACCTGTAGTATTTCACTGCAGGGCTCTATCTCCAGTGGACAGTTTTGAATCCAGCAGTAAATTCTTGCCCAAGACAGCTGTGGTCTTGGACCTTCTTTCTGAAACAAAGTGCAGAACTGTTCTACTCTCCTTCTGACTTTCCTCTTGGGTAAATGAGGGGTAGATTGGGGGGCTGGGTGGGTAAGAGCATGTGTTCTAATTTAGAGTATGTCCTAAGAAAGGTCTACTATCTCATGATTCCATTTTCTTTTCCTGAGAGTAGGGCCCAGAGGAGGAAAAAATGGCTGTTATACATTCAAAAGCAAAGTCCAAGGTGAGTAGATGTTTCCTCTGTTTCCCTAAATGCCTTTAGTTTTTCAGGATGTAGGAATCTTTGTTTTCTCTTTGAAATTTCCTACTTAAGCTTTCTCAAATGATGGAGGTGGCAAGGCAATTTTCTGTAGATTGGGAACAGGGAATATGTGCAGTTAATTGTGGTAGATACTTCCCAACAGTAGTTAAATTGAGGAAGAATGGATTTGAGACTCATAAAATTAAAAAGGAGATGATATTGTGTTATTTCTGACACAGCAGCATTCTTTTTTAACTTTTTCTGTTTGGTAATTTTTTTTTTAAGACAGAGAGGGGCGGTGGGGTGGGGAGGGAGGGGGAGAGGGAGAGAGAGAGAATCTTAAGCAGGCTCCATGCCCAGCTCAGAGCTTGAGGTGGGGCTCAAACTCATGATCCTGAGATCATGACCTGAGCTGAGATCAAGAGCCTGACATTTAACCAACTAAGCCACTCCAGGTGCCCCTGTTTGGTAATTTTCAAACGTGCACAAAAGTATAATGAACCATCATAGGCCCAACTCAAAAGTTATCACTTGCCAATCTTATTTATTCTGCCTTCAGTTTGAATTCCTTCCTAATTTTCCTTTTGATTTCCTCTTTTGACTTATGGTTTATTTAGAAATATGTTATTTAGTTTTCAGGTATTATGAGGATCTTCCAGAGATCTTTTTGTTACTCATTTCTAATTTCATTCCATTGTGTTCAGAGAATATACTTTTTATGACTTGAATCCTTTAGAATTTATTAAGAGTAGTTTTGTGACCCAAAATGTGTGGTCTTAGTAAATGTTTGGTGTGCACTTGAAAAGACTGTATTCTGCTATTGTTGGGTAGAGAGTTCCATAAATGTCAGCTAGGTAATGTAGGTGTGTAGTCTTGTTGAAATCCTCTGTACCTTTACTGATTTTCTGTCTGTTGCATTTATTTCTTTCTCATAATTTCTGTAAGTTTCTCCTTCATGTATTTTGAAGCTCTGTTATTAGATACATAAAAGTTTCAGGTAATACATCCTGTTGGTGAATTGATCCCTTTATCATTATGAAATGGTCTTCTTTATCCCTGGTAGTACTGACGCTCTGAGCATTTACTTTGTCTTATATTTAATGTTGCCATTCCAGCTTTCTTTTCATTAGTGTTATCATGAAATATCTTTTTCTATCCTTTTATTTTTAACCTATTTATGTTCTGTTGTTGGAGTGCATTTCTTGTTGGCTGCCTTTAGTTGGATCTTGTGTTTTTATCCCGTTTGACAACTTCTGTCTTACAATTAAGTATACAATTTATATTTAGTGTGATCATTGATGTGGTTTGGGTCAGATCCATTGTCTTGTCCCATCTGTTCCCTATTCCCTTTTCCTTCTTTTCTGCCTTCTTTTGAATTGGGAGAGAGAGTTTCAAACTAACAATACCAATATTTTTACTATCTGAATACAGAAAAACAAGACTTCAATAGGATATGACCTATCCTACAGTTAGGCTCATTTGTTTCATCTTGCTTTCTACTTTTAGTGATTGTTTTTCCCCCACTTTGATTTAATTTTATTTTAAAATTATATAAAATATTTACTTATCTCCAAAATCAAAACTATAGAACAAGGTGAATTCAGAGAAGGCCAGTGTTCATTCCTGTCCCCTTCAGCCTGTTTCCTTTTTCTCTGTGTAGATAATAACTACCTGTACTTTTCTTTGGTGTATTCTTCTATTTTTCTTTTAAATGAATATGTTTATGTGTATGTATATGTATGTACACTTACATGTATACATGTATTTTTTACATCTCCATTCCTAACTAAAAAAGGAGTATTCTGTGTACACTACACTACACCTTTTTCTTCCCTCACATGTTTAATGTATCCTGGAGATCATTCTTAGCAGCCTGCAGACATTATTCTTACTCTGTTTTATAATTATCTATTCTGTTGTGTGGGTGTAAGAGTTTATTCACCTAGTCTTCCATGAGCGGGCATTTGAGTTTTTTCCCCCAGTATTTTGCCATTATATAATATAGCAATCAATAACAGTGTATATGGTTTCTATTTGTAGATGTTTATCTTTGGGGCAAATTTCTAGAAGTGGCCTACTTTTAGTTTATTTTAATGTTTCTGATATAAATTCTACCTGAATCACAACTCTTGAATAATAAATGGGTGCATTTCCTTATTTTTCCCCTTCCCCATCTTTTTCTCCATTAGCCAAGTTAAAAAAAAAAAAAAAGAAAAGGTCTTAGAGTTTATCTTTTTATTGTTATTCTTTTTTCTCAGAATTTATTGAGACTTTTTTTAACCGTTGCATGTCCTTTTTTTAAATTTCACAAAGCTATTATTTCCTTGTTTTCTGATATCAAAGTAGTGCATGTTTGTTGGTATGACTTAGAAAATACAAAAAAAAATGATGAAGAAAATAACAGTTACTCAAAAAACCTCCTTAGACTGAATCATGGTTCATATTTGGAATCTATCTTTCAAGTCTTTTTTTTTTTTAACTTCTTATAGAAAAATTCAAACATGTATGAAACTAAAAAGTATAATGCTTCCCCATATACCCTACCCATCCCTAAGCTTCAACAAATATCAATTTATAACTAAACATGTTTCATCTATAGATCCACTACTCCCTCTCACCACCAAAAAAATGGATTATTTTGAAGTAAATTCCAGATATGTATTTCATCCACAAATATTTTATGTGTATCTAACGATAAGAACTTTTTACTTAAAAAACTTAACCATGGGGCCCCTGGGTGGTTTAGTCGGCTAAATGTCTGACTCTTGGTTTCAGTTTAGGTCATGATCTTGCGGTCGTGGGATTGAGCCCGGTGTCTGGCTCTGAGCTCAGTGTGGAGTCTGCTTCAAATTCTCTCTCTCTCTCCCCACTGCTCGCGTGCACTCCCTCTCTCTCAAATAAATAAATCAAATCTTAAAAAAAAAAAATAACCACAATATCATCATTATAAAAAAACCCACCTTTAATACTTTCTTAATGTTATGAAATAGCAAGTCAGTGTTCACATTTCTCCCATTGTCCATAAATATTTGTTAGAATTAAGATCCAAACAGTGTCGATTTAGTGTAATAGTGTGATATATTTCTTAATCTTTCTTTCTCTTTTCTTGCAGTTTATTTGTTCCAGAAATGGTTTTCTTCAGAGTTACCTGTATTCTGGATTTTGTTGATTGTATATGTGTGGTGTCATTTTGCATGTTCCTGTATTTCTTCTAAACTGGTATTTAATTCTAGAGGCTTGATCAGGTTCAGGTTTTTTTGTGGTTTTGCTTGTTTGCACTAATCTTTCATACATAATGGTGTGTGCTGCATAACATTTGGTTGTTTTCCTTTATGTGATATTAGCAGCCATTGTATCTTTACTTGGAATTTATCATTTTATCAGAGTTACAAAATGATATTCTAGTTCTCTTATTTCTTATGTAATTATTAGTTGGAATACTTCTGTAAAGGGAACCATCCTTTCATCAGTGTCTTGGTTACTCTGAAGTATAGCACCTGTAAAAAAGGTAGAATAAAAGCTTGCTTTTACTCATTTTTCAGCATCTTCCAAAGTTTATCCTAAGTTATCCTTTTAAATTATTATCATGAACTTGAAGATTTAAATATATTTGATAAGTTTCAGTCCATAGCAGTTACTGTTCTTATTAATACTCAGATTGTTCATCTTTGTTGAACAGATTGTTCATCTTTGTTTCATCCTTTTGTCTGGTACTCTGTTGGCAGTGAAGTGATTCCCTACATCTGTGCTGATCCATCTGATCCTCTCTAGGTACTGTTCCATGAGGGAACATAGAACTGTGGGGGAGCCATTGCTTTCTTTGGGTTAGCCTCTTTTTGTACTAAGTGATTAGTAAGTGATTAAAAGCTTGACTGTTACTTTCATTTTGGCTTGTCTTAGTTTTTCTGACAACTGATAGTTCAGCTCTTTTCAGCTCATCTTTTGACAGTTTGGTGTGGTATTCTTGACAGTTGGGTGTGGTATCAGTTTTGTCAAGGTACTTGATAGTGATGTATATAAATCCTCTCTATCATTACTGCCATTTTATCTACTTGTTTTGTTAGTTGCTGAGAGAAAGATGTTAAAATTTCCAAATCTGACTGTGGATTTGTCCATTTCTTCCTTTAGTTCTTTTAGTTTTTGCTTCATATATTTTGGTGCTTTGTTGTTAAATCTCTACACATTTAGGATTTCTGTGTCTTCTTGATGAATATATCCTCTTTGTTTCTTATACTAGTCTTTGTCTTGATCTCTGTTTTGTATTAATACAAGTACATAGGCTTTCTTTTGCTTAGTATTTGTATGGGTATATCTTCCTCCACCATTTTACATTCTTCTTTGTTTTTTAAGTTTTTATTTAAATTCCAGTCAGTTAACATACAGTGTAATATTAGTTTCAGGTGTACAATATAGTGATTCAACACTTCCGTACAACACCTGATGCTCATTTTGACAAGTGCCCTCCTTAATTCTCCATCACCTATTTTATCAGTCTCCCCACCCACCTCACTTCTGGTAACCATCAGTTTGTTCTTTACACTTAAGAGTCTCTTTCTTGGTTTGCCTTCCTCTTTTTGTTCCCCTTTGTTTGTTTGTTTTGTATCTTAAATTCCACATATGAGTGAAATCATATGGTATTTTTCTTTCTCTGACTGACTTATTTCGCTTAGGATAATATTCTCTAGCTCCATCCGTGTTGTTGCAGATGGCAAGATATCATTCTTTTTGTGGCTGAGTAATATTCCATTGTGTCTATATACCACATCTTTATCCATTCATCAGTTGATGGATACTTGGGCTATTTCCATAATTTGGCTATTATAAAACATCACGGTGCATGTATCCCTTTGAATTAGTATTTTTGTGTTCTTTGGGTAAATACCTAGTAGTGCAATTGCAAAAGTCATAGGTAGTTCTATTTTTAACTTTCTGAGGAACCTCCAGACTGTTTTCCAGAGTGGCTACACTAGTTTGCATTCCCACCAACAGTGCACAGGTGTTCCCCTTTAACCACATCCTAGCCACCACCTGTTGTTTCTAGCATTGTTGATGTTAGCCATTCTGACAGGTATGAGGTAATATGTCATTGTAGTTTTGATTTGTATTTCCCTGATGATCAGTGATATTGAGCATCTTTTCATGTGTCTGTTGTCTTATATTAATACAGGTACAGAGGTTTTCTTATGCTTAGTATTTGTATGGTATATCTTCCTCCACAACTTTACCTATCTGTGTCTTTATATTTAAAGTACATTTCTTGTAAAGAACGTATAGTTGAAACTTACTTTTTTTTTGTTGTCTTGACATTGTCTTTTAATTGGAATGGTTGGACTATTTACCTTTAAAGGAATTAGCATTTAGTTTAATCCCTGCTGTGGACAGGAGCTCCCCAAATATCTGTTAAGGAGTGCTTGACACATTTTACAGTTAGTTCATTTAAATTTCCTTGTGTCTTTAGCTCTGTGATGAATTTAAAGGAAACTATGATTTTTTTATCTTATCTGAAGTATTTTTGGTTGTTAAAATGGGCACAATTATATATTGAACTTTCCACATCTGGAAGAAGTAGAATTTTTAATTAGATGTTTATTGAATAGCTATATCATTGATTCTCTGTAGGGGCAATGGTTCTCCCTAGAGGATGTTTTAGAAATACATCTGTGTGCTTTTGAATGTTAAAATAACTGAGTTGAGGGTGAGGTCGTCTAGCTATTGAAGGACTGACATGATGGATCTTGATTATAGGGTAGATGATTTTTCTATAAAGGGATAGACAGTAAATACTAAGATTTCTGGGCCAGATGGTCTCCATTGGTTATTTGACTCTGCCACTGTCGCGTGAAAGTAGGCAAAGATAATTTATAAACAATTGAATGTAGATGCGTTCCAGTAAAGCTTTATTTACAAAAACAGTTGGTGGGCAGTAGCTTGCTAACTTCTAATCTAGATGCTCTGCAGTACACAGCAAATAATTGTTCTATGACCTGCAAAATGAAGACCATACCTGGGGAAAAAATTTGTTTATAATAATCTGGGTCTAGAACTTCTCACATAAAGCATTATTTTTGCATGATTTTTACAAACTGCTTAATTTATCTATGTTACTATTACTGCATGGTTTTACTCTTAGTCTTCCAGGAATGCTTGAGAATGATTGAGAAAAGACTGTACTTTTATTCAGAAATTTACTGTGACTTTTAAAGTCACAGCCCTGATGGTAACACTGCTTGTGATATTTTCCTTACCAGTATACTTGTAGAAGCCTACATTTGTAGATAATGAATTTCATTGAGTCTGTACATACCCAAACACATCACACACACACATACATACATATACACATATACAGACTTTATTTCAAAATGTCAAATATAAGTAAAAGTTGTCAACAATACTTAGGTGAAGACTTCTGGGAAAGATGCCAGAGTAGGAGGGCCCTAAGCTCACCTCGTCTCATGGATACAAACTAGGTAACACCCACATCAGTGTAAATAACCTAGAAAATGACCTGAAGACTGGCAGAACAGACTCTCCACAGCTAAATGTAAGGAATAGGCCACATTGAAGAGGGTAGCAGGGTAGGGATTCAGTTGGGAGCTAAATGGACCCACAGGACTGTCTACAGAACAGAGGGACTCTACAGGCATGTAGAGGGGAAAACAAACAGATCCCCACACCAAGCACCCCAGGCATGGGAGCCCTTACCGGGAGATGCGTCCCCTTAGGATTTGGCTACCACCCCTTCCCCTCTGCCCCTCCCTCCACTCACTCTTGTGCAGGTACGTAATCTCTCTCTAAAATAAATAAAATCTGGGCACCTGGGTGGCTCAGTTGGTTAAGCGACTGCCTTCGGCTCAGGTCATGATCCTGGAGTCCCTGGATCGAGTCCCGCATCAGGCTCCCTGCTCGGCAGGGAGCCTGCTTCTGCCTCTGACCC
>NC_138384.1:39110613-39130692 GCF_054177405.1 Leptonychotes weddellii
TATATATCTAATCTAAATATCTCCCCAGAACCCCATACTTGTACATATACCTTCCTACTCAACATCTTCTTTACAATATCTAATAGTTCAAAACCAAACTCTTGATATTCTCTCTCAAACCTGCTCCTACTACAATGAGAAGTTCTCAGTAAATGGCATTTCTACTGTTCTGGATGCCCAGGCAAAACACTTAGAATTTTCTTTGACTTCTCTTATAGTACATGCCCAATTGATCATCAAAGCCTCTTCATCACACCTTCAAAATATATCCAGAATCCAATGACATCTCACTTTCTCCACCCCTTCCTCCAGAATCATCTGGTCCAAGCCATGTGGATTATTGCTGTAGCCTCCTAGCTTCCATCCACCCATCTTCTGTACTTTCCCATTGACTATCTGTTGTTTTTAAAGATTTTTACAATTTATTTATTTTAGAGAGAGAGTGCAAGAGAGAAGGAGAGTGTGTGGGGGAGGGGCAGAGGGAGATCATCCCCATAGGGCATACTACCCACCAAGCGCAGAGCCCGAATTGGGGCTTAGTCCCACACTCATGAGATCATGACCTGAGCCGAAACCAAGAGCTGGATGCCCAACTGACTGAGCCACGCAGGCCCCCTGACTATCTGTTGTTTTTTAAACAACCAGAATGATTCATTTTTAAACAAAAGTCATATTGTCATGTTGCTTCTCACAACCCTTCAGTGGCTCCCCATCTTAAAATAAAAGTCAAAATTTATTAAATGGCTAAGACTAAGATTTCCTTGTCATTTTCCTTTGAAACCAGGGAATTTTTTTCCTCTCCCTCTGAACTGCAGACTTTGGATGGTTATAATTTTCTGAAGAGGTTTATTACTAATCTGACATATTGTCAGTCCAGGGCCTTATCTGAGATTTTTTTTAGACCATTAAGTTTCATATGTAGGCAATTGAAGACAGCAAATGTCCCAAGGGTAGCTGTGGCTTGAAAGTATGTTTACCTTTTTAGTTTCTGGTTCTTCATGGTAGACTCTGTAGATCTAGCTTGACATTCTTCTGGAAGGTTGTTTCTCAGGTTTTATTCAGTATTTATTGGTGTTCTTCAGGAAATCTGATGCACTATTTACTGTTGTAGTCCTAATATACAACAGTCCCATTACAACCTCAAATTTCCTTATGTTGGGGGCACCTGGGTGGCTCAGTTGGTTAATCAAACAACTCTTGGCGAAACCAAAAACCTGAGCCGAAAGCTCAGGTCATGATCTCAGGGTCATGAGATCAAGCCCTATGTGGGGCTGTGTGCTCAGTGTGGAGTCTAGTGGAGATTCTCTGCCTGTCCCTTTCCCTCTGCCCCTCCCTCTGCTCATGCTCTCTAAAATAAATAAATAAATAAATAAATAAATAAAATCTTTTAAAAAAATTTCATCATGCTGTCCCTTATTACAACCAGTGACCTGTTTTCTATCCCTACAATTTTGCCTTTTCCAGAATATTATATAAATGGAATAAAAATATATAGCCTTTCTGGTCTGGCTTTTTTCACTTAGTAAAATGTATCTGAGATTTATCCATATTATTCCATGCATCCGTACTTTCTATTTATTCCTGAGTAGTGTTCCATTGTAGGGAAATGCCAAAGTTTGTTGGTTCATTCACTTTTGAGGGACATCTAGGTTTCCATTTTTTTAATTTTGCATATAATTGACACAAATGTTGCATTAGTTTCAGGTGTACAACATAATAAAGTAATATGACAACTTTTTTTTTTTTTAAGATTTTATTTATTTGACAGAGAGACAGAGAGAGAGAGTGCACAAGCAGGGGGAGTGGGAGAGGGAGAAGCAGGCTTCCTGCTGAGCAGGGAGCCTGATGCAGGGCTCGATCCCAGCACCCTGGGATCATGACCTGAGCCGAAGGCAGATGCTTAACGACTGAGCCACCCAGGCGCCCCAATAATATGACAGCTTTATACATTATGCTATGTTCACAAGTGGAGGTACCATTGTCTTGATTGGAATGTTTTAGTCCATTACATTCAAAGTGATTGTTGATAGATACGTATTTATTGCCATTTTATTACTTGTTTTGTGGTTGTTTCTGAAGACTTTCTCTGATCCTTTCTTGTCTTTCACTTTTTCGTGGTTTGCTGGTTTTCTTTAGTGATGTATTTTTATTTCTTTTAATTCTTCTCATACTTATTAGTGACTTTTGCTGTCTGGGTACCATTAGTTTTGTCTACAACATCTGCATGTGGCAGTCTATATTAGGTTAATGGTCTTAAGTTTGAATTCAGTCTTTACTCCTCTCCTCCCCACATTTTAGGTACCCAGTGTCATATTTTACATCCTTTATTTTGGGAGTTCCTTGACTGAATTTTTACAGAAATATTCATTTTTACTGCTTTTGTGTTTTCTACCTTAATACTGTCATTTTTGTTCTTTACTTTCCATTCAGAGGGTTCCCCTTAATATTTCTTGCAGGGCTGGTTTAGTGGTTACAAACTCCTTTAGTTTTTATCTGAGAAACTCTCTATCTCTCCCTTGATTCTGAATCAAAAACTTGCTGGATAAGGTGTTCTTGGCTGGAGGTTTCTCCCAATTCAGCACTTTGAATATATCATGGCACTCCTTTCTGGCTTAGAAAATTTCTGCTGAAAAATCTGCACCTAGCCTTACGGGGTTCCTTTGTATGTAACTTTCTTTTGGCTTGCTGCTTTTAATATTTTTTTCTTTATCACTATTTTGCCATTTAATTACAGTATGTCTCAGTGTGGATCTCCTTTTCTTGATTTTGTTGGGGGTTCTCTGTGCCTTTTGGATCTGGATATATCTTTCCTTCCTGAGATTACAGAAGCTTTCAACTATAATTTCTTCAATAAATTCTCTGCCCCCTTTTCTCTCTTCTTCTCAGACTCCTATAATGCAAATGTTACTATATTTGATGGAGTCACTGAGTTCCTTAAGTCTCTTCTCATTTTGTGTAATTCTTTTTTCTCTTTTGTTTAGCTTGATTACTTTCCGTTACTCTGTCTTCTAGTCATTAATTCGTTCCTCTGCTTCATGCAGCCTTCTGTTTATTCCACCAAATGTGTTTCTCATTTCATTTCTTGAGCCCTTCCTGTTATTCCTTATCTTTGTTAATGGTCTCACTGATGTCTTCCACTCTTTTGTCAAGTCCAGTGAGTATCCTTATGATCATTAAATTCTCCATCAGGCATGTTACTTATATCTGTTTTGCTTAGATCTCTGGCCATGGCCTTGTCCTTTTCCTTCATTTAGGACAGATTCCTCTGTCTTCTAATTTTGTCTGAGTACTCTATGCCTGTTTCTCTGTGTTAAGAAAGTTAGCTATGTCTCCTTACCTTGAGGGTAGTGGCCTTACGAAGAAGAGTTTCTGTTATGTCCTGCAGTGTAGTGTCCCTGTTCCCCAGGGCCTGGTGCTTTAGGGAGTTTCTCCAGTGTGTGCTGCGTGTGTTCTGCTGTCATGTCCCGGCTGCTTTATCCTTCACGCTAGTCATCTGCAGAGCCTCTTTGCCTGTTGTGAGCAGCGTTTGGTCCCTGGCCTCAATGGGATGCATTTTAACTAGATGTGTTCTGGTCTGCTTGTGAAATGAGACCTGTCACCATTGCCACTGGAACTGAGGCCTCACAAAACTCCTGGGTCAGGAGACACAGTATTAGTGGGGGTTTGATCCAGTATTCTGAGGAAGGGGACCCACCAAGGGAGACAGGCAAGTGTTACTGGGAAGGGTGGTTCCACTGTAGCTTGGTGGAGCTGGGGCTTGAAAGCAAGTTGAGTAGCTAGTGTTGTCACTACGCTGGTTCCCACAGGTGGCTCTGTGTTTATGCTGAGGGATGGGGGAGGGGAATGGCACCTGCTAGTTCCTTTGTTCCTTGAGGGGTCTCTCTGTGATTGCTGCCTCTCAGCTAACCTCCCCACTGTGTGCCCCAGGTGCTCTTCAGATCACTATTTCCACACTGTATGTCTGCGGGCTCTTTGCCCTGCCTCTTCTCCAAGAGCAGCCCCAGTGTTCTCCAAGCTCTCACAGAGCCACACATGCCGACCTTTTAAACTCTAGGCATTAATCCCCGCTGGTTGCATGAACTCTTGAAATTTGGACCCTTTCACTTTCCAAGCCAGCTGCTATGGGGATTCCCTGTGTACTAGTCTGTCTCTTACCCTTCTCCATGTCTGCAACTCCCTTCCCACTACAGCAGACACAATCCATTTCTCTCCCAAGCTGTATCTCCAGACTTCCTAACTTCTTTGATGTGTCCTCTTCTCTACCTTTAGATGTGGAGTACACATCTTCGAATCGATTTCTGGGGTACTTAAGATGATTTGATAGTTATCTAGTTGTATTCATAGAACAAGGTGAGCCAAGGGTCCTCCTACTCTGCTGCCATCGTCCCCCACTCTATATTTTTGTTTTTTTGAGGAACTTCCACATACTGTTTTCCACAGTGATTACATGAATTTACATACCCATCAACAGTGTATGAGGGTTTCCTCCTCTACATCCTTACCAACACTTATTATTTCTTGTCTTTTTGTTTTTAGCATCCAACAGGTGCAAGATGATGATAGCTCATCGTGGTTTTGGTTTGCATTTTCTTGATGACGAGTGATGTTGGCCATCTTCTCATGTGTCTGTTGGCCATCTGTATGTCTTCATTGGAAAAATGTCTATTCAGGTCCTCTGCCATTTTTTAATTGGATTACTTTTTGGTTCAGAGTTGTATAATTCTTTATATATATTGGATACTAACCTCTTATTGGGTATATTTGCAAATATCTTCTCCCATTCATTAGGTTGCCTTTTTGTTTTGTTAATGGTTTCCTTTGCTGTGCAAAAGCTATTTTGATGTAGTCCCAATAGTTTATTTTTGCTTTTTGTTTCCCTTGCCTTAGGGGACATATCTAAAAAAAAAAAAAATGTTGCTATGGACAATGTCAGAGAAATTACTGCCTGTGTTCTCTTCTAGGATTTTTATGGATTCAGATCTCACATTTAGCCCTTTAATCCATTTTGAGTTTGTTTTTTTGTATGGTGTTAAAAGACTGTCCAGTTTCATTCTTTTGCATATAGCTGTCCAATTGTCCCAGCACCATTTGATGAAGAGACTGTCTTTTCCTCATTGTGTATTCTTACGTTCTTTGTCATGGATTAATTGACTATGTAAGTGTAGGTTTATTTCTGGTTTCTCTATTCTGTTTTATTGATACATGTATCTGTGCCATTACCTTTCTATTTTGATTACTACAGCTTCATAGTCTATCTAGAAATGTGGAATTGTAATACTTCCAGCTGTATTTTTCTTTCTCAAGTTTGCTTTGGCTATTCAGGGTCTTTTGTGATATAATAAAAATATTAGGATTATCTGTTCTAGTTCTGTGAAAAATTTTGTTTGTATTTTGATAGGGATTGCATTAAATCTATAGATTGCTCTGGGTAGAATGGACATTTTAACAACATTTGTTCTTCCAATCTATGAACATGGAATATTTTTCCATTTGTTTATGTCATCTTGAATTTCTTTCATCAGTGTTTTATTGTTTTCAGACTACAGGTCTTTTGCCTGTTTGGTTAAGTTTATTCCCAGGTATTTTATTCTTTTAATATAATTGTAAATGGGATTGTTTTCTTAATTTCTTTTTCTGCTACTTTATTATTACTGTATAGAAATGCTACTAACTTCATGATATAAGTTCTTTTTTTTTTTATTCTTATGTTAATCCCCATACATTACATCATTAGCTTTAGATGAAGTGTTCCATGATTCATTGTTTGTGCATAACACCCAGTGCTCCATGCAGAACGTGCCCTCCTCAATACCCACCACCAGGCTAACCCATCCTCCCACCCCCCTCCCGGTATAAGTTCTTTTATTCTGCAACTTCACTGGATTCATTTATTACTTCTAGTAGTTTTTTAGTGGAGTCTTTAGGATTTTTTATGTATAGTATGTCATCTGCAAATACAGTTTAACTTCTTTACCAGTATGAATGCATCTTTGGTTTCTGATTTTTGGGTAATTGTGAATAAAGCTGCTGTAATCCTTGGTGTACAGATGTTTGTCTGGGCGTAAGTGTGAATACATACAATTATTAATGCTGGATCATATGCTAAGTGTATGTTTACCCTTATACAAAACTCAAACTCTTTCATCATGGTTATGCTGTTGTACATTGCCATTAGCAGCATATGAGATTTTTTGGTGTTCTTTTTCTGGATCTTATTTCCATACAGCATACTGTTTTTCAGTAAAATTCCTGGAAATTTATCACTCCAGATTGCTTTCCTTATATTCAGTAATTGCTTTTTTCTCTCCAAAATCCCTAGTATTCCATAAGTTTACAGAAACCTTTCATCATGTCTTTGACCTGTATCAATGCCCAAGAAATTATAGAATTATTATTCTGGTATTTGCCTTGGATACAAGAGTGAGTATGAGAACACATGAGACAGGGCATAAAGAAGGCAGACTGTGAAGTAAAGATAAGTAAACAAAGGCAACTTGGTATTGTGGTTGAAAAGGACAGGGAGAACTAATGAAGATATCTCTGGCTAGTACCTAGGAAGCAGTATGAAAGAGGCAAGGCAATTAGAAAAGTATGATCACTTTTTCCATTTTAATATTAGATTTTGTATGGAAATACTTTTGTTTCCATTTGTAAGGAGGTGCTGGGAAAGCCATAGATCAGTAGTCTCCAGATATCTACACTTAAGGTTAGGAGAAATTTACTACAAAGGGATAGCACAAGAGTATTTAGGAATGAAAGAAGTGTTGTATCATTACTTTTGTAGTGGATACGTGACTTGAGCCCTCATAGATCGTGTTTCTTTTGTCTTTATTCTTCTGTTTTTCAGTTAAGTTGTCTATGTACCCTCATCACCTGGTTATTTTTTATTGAGTGCTAGACATTGTAAAGAAAAATTATGAAAGTAATCTGAAGCCTTGGGTGAATCTTCAGTGAAGATTTTAATACGCTTTGTGGCAAATAATCTTAAATTACTTTAGTCCAGATTTCTTGGTTGAGTTGATTCAAAGATGGTTCAGACTTCGGACCCTGCCCAGACTGGTCTACTGTTTTTCCCTTATTCCGTATTTTTGTAGCCCTCAGGGTTCCCAACTCTAAGTATGACTTTATAGAGCACCCTGTTCTCTAGTTATTGCCCAAACCTTAAGAAATAGTCCAATACACCACTTAGTTTTTCCACGTCTCAGTTGTCTTTTCTTGAACTGTAGGACCTCCATGAGTGGAAAAGTGGCCTAAAATGATTAGCTTATTTCTTTGAATTTTCATGTTTTTCAACTTTCAGCCCACCGACTCTTTATTACAATAGCAGTTCTCTAGTGCCTTCAGTCAGGTGCCCATAATATCTTGTCCAATTTGTGTAATTGCTCTCATCAGGAAATTTGTTTTAAATTACCTAGTCTTCTGTTAATAGAAATGGATATTTACGATATATGAACTGGTATTTAAATTGAGACCTGAAGGATGAGAAAAAGTCAGTATGTCATGCACAGTAGTCCAAAGACATCAGACAGGCTCTAGTTAGTTGTAAGTTGAAATTGGCTCTTTAGTTTTTTCAGAGCTCAAAGGAATCTAGTATGTTTGGCAAATAATGAGCAAAACTGAGAAGGCTCGTGGAGAGAAATCAGATAAGTTGGGACTGCACCATGGAGTGCTTTGTCAAAGTCATGGGAGGCATTTGGATTTTATTCTACGTTTAATTTGGAAGCTATTAAGTTTTAGGCAGAGATAGCAAATCATGATCTGAATCAGAATCAGTTTGTAGAAAGTATTAAAACTAGAGATCACCATGCTCTTTTTCTGATGCACTAGATTCAGATCAGTTAGTCTGGTGTGGTATCTGGGCATCTTTAATTTTATCAAAGTCCCCAGTGATTTTGACCCCCGCCCCAGTTTGAGAACCATTGGCTTAAAAATGTTTTCTCTCCCCTTACTTTCTCAGTAGCTTCTCTGGTGCTCTTTTTACATGTTAGTATGTAAGATCATTCTATGGTAATATTTTTTTGAAACCCTAGGCAGGAATATATTACTGCATGCAGCATGAAATCAGTTTACTGGGTTTTGACTATCTGTGAGTGTGTGTGTGTGCATGTGTGAGTGAGAGGAGACTTGAATAGCATAGAAAAAATAAAACAGAGTAGATATTGTTTAATGAAACTGTATGGGTCAGGTTGTGATGTGAAAGGTAAGTAGGTATTAGTATAGGTCATAGTAAATATCTGAAAAGCACTGATGTAAGCCAGTTATTTCTTGTGAGTATTAGTTACCTATATCAGATCCTCAACTTAAAACCCCTGTCCCAATAATCCCATTGTGAGTTGAAACTTTTGTAAGTTTAATACACCTACCAAACATCAGAGCTTAGCCTATCCTACCTTAAACATGCTCATAACACTTACAAGTCTATAGTTCAGCAAAATTATCTAACATAAAGCCTATTTTATGATAAAGTGTTGAATACCTCATATAATTTTTTAAATACTATACTGAAACTGAAAAGCAGAATGGTTGTATGGGTACAGAATGGTTGTAAGTATATCAGTTGTTTACCCTCATAATCACGTGGCTGCCTGGGAGTTGTAACTTACTGCCACTGCCCAGGATCATGAGGGTATTGCACTGCATATTGCTAGCTCAGGAAATTATCAAAATTCAAAATTTGAAGTACAGTTTCTATATGTTGCTTTTTTATTTTTTTAAGATTTTATTTATTTGTCAGAAAGAGAGAGAGAACACAAGCAGGGGGAGTGGGAGAGGGAGAAGCAGGCTGCCCACTGAGCAAGGAGCCCGATGTGGGACTCGATCCCAGGAATCTGGGATCATGACCTGAGCTGAAGGCAGATGCTTAACTGACTGAGCCACCCAGGCATCCCTGTATGTTGCTTTTGTACTATCATAAAATCAAAAAATTTTAAGTTGAACCATCATAAATTGGTTACCATCCATATCTATTTTCTTTTTTTTTTTTAAGATTTTATTTATTTATTCATAAGAGACAGAGAGAGTGAGAGGCAGAGGGAGAAGTAGACTCCCCGCTGAGCAGGGAGCCCGATGCAGGACTCGATCCCAGTACCCTGGGATCATGACCTGAGCTGAAGGCAGACGCTCAACCATCTGAGCCACCAGGTGCTCCCATATATATTTTCATATATAGTCTTTTCTACTATGGGTTCTCCTGAAATGATAACAGGAATTTTTCATGTTCTCTTATCTTTCAGACTTGCCTTCAAGGAGTGCAAATAAGGATTTATCTCCAAAAAAGGACACTTATGAAACAGAATTATCCCAATGGGAAATGAGTGCCAGGCTTGAAAACTGTGACCTTGAGGAGTCCAGTTCCAGAGATTATTTGGAAGTCAGAGGCACATTGGAAAAGCAACAAGAAAATCAGGAGGAATATTTCAGGCAAGGGATGATCATATATGAAAAAATGTCCATTTTCAATCAGCATGCTTACTTATCTCAACATCCTAGGTGTCATTCTACTGAGAAACCCTATAAATGTAAGGAATGCGGGAAGGCTTTTAGACGAGCTTCACACCTAACTCAACATCATAGTATTCATACTGGTGAAAAACCCTATGAATGTAAGCAATGTGGGAAGGCCTTTAGTCGTGATTCACAGCTCATTCTTCATCAGAGACTTCATACTGGTGAGAAACCCTATGCATGCAAGGAATGTGGGAAGGCCTTTACTCAGAGCTCACAACTTATTTTACATCATAGAATTCATACTGGTGAAAAACCGTATAAATGTGAAGAATGTGGGAAGGCCTTTATTCGTAGCTCACAACTCACCCGACATCAAAAAGTCCATACTGGTGAGAAACCTTATGAATGTAAAGAATGTGGGAAGGCCTTTACTCAGAACTCACAACTTACTCTGCACCAGAGACTTCATACTGGTGAGAAACTCTATGAATGTAAAGAATGTAGAAAGGTCTTTACTCAGCTCTCACAACTTATTCTGCATAAGAGAATTCACACTGGTGAAAAGCCTTATGAATGTAAGGAATGTGGGAAAGCTTTTATTTGTGGCTCACAGCTTTCTCAACATCAGAAAATTCACAATGGGGAAAAGCCATATGAATGTAAGGAATGTGGAAAGGCCTTTATTCGTGGCTCTTTGCTTATGCAACATCAGAGGATTCATACTGGTGAAAAGCCCTATAAATGTGAAGAATGTGGGAAAGCCTTTATCCGTGGCTCACAACTTACTCAACACCAGAGAATTCATACCAATGAGAAGCCCTATGAATGTAAGGAATGTGGAAAGACCTTTAGTCATGGCTCACAACTTACCCAACATCAGAGAATTCATACTGGTGAGAAACCCTATCAATGTAAGGAATGTGGAAAGGCTTTTAATCGTGGCTCACTCCTTACTCGACATCAAAGGATTCATACTGGTGAAAAACCCTATGAATGTAAAGAATGTGGAAAGACATTTAGTCGTGGCTCAGAACTTACTCAACATGAGAGGATTCACACCGGTGAGAAACCCTATGAATGTAAGGAATGTGGGAAGTCTTTTATTCGTGGCTCACAGCTTACTCAACATCAGAGAATTCATACTGGTGAGAAACCGTATGAATGTAAAGAATGTAGAATGGCCTTTACTCAGAGTTCACATCTTTCTCAACATCAGAGACTTCATACTGGTGAAAAACCATATGTATGTAATGAATGTGGGAAGGCCTTTGCTCGTGGCTTACTCCTCATACAGCATCAGAGAATTCATACAGGTGAGAAACCGTATCAGTGTAAGGAATGTGGGAAGGCCTTTATTCGTGGTTCACAACTTACTCAACATCAGCGAATTCACACTGGAGAAAAGCCTTATGAATGCAAGGAATGTGGGAAGGCCTTTAGTCATGGCTCTCAACTTACTTTACATCAGAGAATTCATACTGGTGAGAAGCCCTATGAATGCAGAGAATGCAGAAAAGCATTTACTCAGAGCTCACATCTTTCTCGACATCAGAGAGTTCATACTGGTGAGAAACCCTATCAATGTAAGGAATGCGGGAAGGCCTTTACTCGTGGTTCACAACTAACTCAACATCAGAGAATTCATATCAGTGAGAAATCTTTTGAATATAAGGAATGTGGGATAGACTTCAGTCATAGCTCACAAGTTTATATATGAATTATCTGATTCTTTGTGATTAAGATAGCCTTCTCTGGTCACTAATCCATTATTATCAAAGAATTCCTAAAATGTGAATATGGGAGCATATTTGCCTCGTAAAGTTCAGCATCAGTGAATTCTAATGGGGGAAGATAACTATTAATGTAATCTATGTAGAAAAACCTATCATTACTGGAAACCTATTAAACTTTAGCATATTATAATAGAGAATAATTCTGTTAATATAGTAAATATATTGAGGCCTTTAGCTGTAGAATATGTCTTTTTCAACATTACCCTGTCTCTACCAGCTATTTTCCTCATGACATTTATCATAATTAACCTCTGCTTTGGTTTAATCATTTGTAAGATAGGCCTAAGAATAATACCTTCCTTGTAAGATTCTTGGAAGTATTATGTGAGACATTTCATGTAAAGCTCTTAGAGCAGTGCCTTGAACATAGCATATCACAAGTATTAGCTATCATTATTACTAGTACGATTTTAGAGAATTTGCATGAGAAGAGGACACTTAGGAGTATAATGAATATTAGGAAATCTTTCATTAACACTTGACCCTGAGTCTTTGAGTGAGGGGCACTGTATGCTGTAATGAATATGAGAAAGCTTTCATTCACATCTCATCCCATATACTAGAAGAGAAAATTCATACTGTTGGGGGAAAAAACCCACAAAACATTGTAGATTTAATCAGTGGTTTGTTGAAGAGAGGTAAAGTGAATTGTAACAAAGTCCAGAACTCATATGTCCTATCATTTTTTTTTACCACAATTAAAGAATATTATTTAGAAATGAATAACAATGGATAGCCAAAATAAAATTTCCTACTAGGAAATTTCTAAAAACTTGAATGTACAGCTTTTGAATTAAACTAAAAATAAACCAACATTACTATTTTTCAGTGAAACATGGTGACAGTCTGTCCGGGACTGTTATTTCCCTACCCAATATCCATTTTTCCTTTAGAATTCTTGACTGAAAAATTATCTCAGCCCCTCTTGCAGTTCAACAAGATGGAAGTGGTATTTGTACATGTAGGACATTTAAGAATACCTTTTCTCTCTTTGTATTTCTTTGTTTCCCTACCTACAATGTGGACATTTAATTTGAGAATGGTTATCTGGGTACTAAGGATGATGGAGCAGAAATACAGAATGAGTTTACACCTGTACTGATTTTATGGAACAGTTGTACCAATTCTGGTCTGCTTGCCTCCTGTATTTCTTTATATAAAATTAAAATAAACTTATTTGTTGATGTTGTTTTCATTCTGTTATTGACACTAAAATGTATTAAGGTTATAAAATTTTGTACCCAGAAGTGGAGTGCTGTGGGTAAAAGAAATCTCAAGTTTGGCATTGACTTTGTGCCATCATGAATGAGAATTAACCCACTTCAGGCTAGAAAACTAAAGATTTTTGCTTTCATAGACAGGACATTTGGTCTGTCTCCCTTCCAGTCTATCTTACAAGGCAGATTCTTCACCAGTTAAGACTGTAATGTTAGTAGAAATGGTAGGAGTGATTCAGAATGTGTGTTGGGTGTTTCTTGTTGCTTTTGGTAATGTCCCGTGAAAGATAAATTTGGTATAGACTTAGCTGCAGAGGCTACTAGCAGAGATTGAAAGCGATATTGCTTTGTTAAGAGATGCTATCTCTCCCTACAGGCATTCAGTCCTGGTTGACAGTACATTTTTTAGGTGTTTGGGATATATCAATGAGCAACTCTAGCAGGAGGAGATAGAATAATAATAGAAAAATTACAGAGTATGTTAGAACATTAGTGTTATGGAGGAAAGGTCATTCAAAAGTAGCTAAGGAATATGAAAGTTTATGAAATGGACTGTAGATAAGGAAAGATTCGAGTCAAGATTTGAAGATGTGAAGGAGTAAGTCAGTGGTTATCTACGGGAAGAGCACTGCAGACAGGAAAAGCTAGAACAAAGGCCCTACAATGGGATGATGCTGGTATACTTGAGAAACATCAAAGAAGCTATTGTAGAGGTCTGTGCAAGGGCGTTAAAATTGAGGAAGATGGAGAGATAATAGGGCCACATCTTGTAAGTCACTGTAAGCATTTTGTAATTTTTTCTGATGGAAATGGCAGCCACTGGAGTGTTGAGCAGGGGATGTGATTTGATAGGCTGCTATTGTGTTGTTAAAAGAAAAAACAAGTAAATGGGCAAGAGGCTATGGCCTCTTAATTCAGATGAAAGATGATGTTGGCTCACACCATGGTGGTAACAATGGGGAGAAGTTGTTCAATTCTAAATATAGGGTAAATGTGAGCAAGCAAGATTTGTTTAAGGGTTGGGTATCAGGTGAGAGGGGGTTCTGGGGTGACTTTGACTCACAGGTTTTGGTTTCAAACAATTGGAAAGATGGTATTCCCATCAGCTGAGATGGGGAAAGCTGCAATTCCATCAGGTTTGTTGGGGAAGTTTGGGAGTTCAATTTTGAACATGTTGAATTTGAAGTATCTTTTAGACAAAATGATAATATTGATTAGGCACTTGGATGTTTTAACTTGTACTGTTCTGGAGATTATATGAATTTGGTAGGTATTGCCTATACTTACATAAAACCAGAGGCAGAATAAGATCATTAAAGACCTGGGTATAGATAAAGACTGATCCACAGTGCCTTCTAACATTAAGAGTTCAAGGATAAAAGGACAGACTAGCAAAGGATGCTAAGAAGGACCAGTGGGATGGAAGGAAAAACAGAATAGTGTGGCATTACAGAAGCTGAATGAAAGTGACTCGAAGGATGATCAATGGTTGTAGATACCATTAGCAGATGACATAATACTAGAGAATACTTGAGAATTGACTTGAACCTCTCCATGTTGTTGATCTTGAGAAGAGAAGGGGTATTTTTGTTTGTTTTGGAGTGGTTGAATTAAGAAACTGTTGAAAAATAGAAATTGGAGACAATGAATATAGACACAACTGCTTGGGGGTGTTTGCTGCAAAGTGAAGCAAAAAAACCAAACAAAAAATAGTTAATTAGTGTGGCAACAGGAATTGGAGTGTCTCCAGGATGGGAGAAGTAATAGCAGTTCTGTATGCTGGTTGGAATAATACAGATGGGGGGAATAATTCATAACAAAGAAGTGAGAATTACTGGAGCAATGACCTTATGTCAGTGAGAGGGGATAAAATTTAGCAGATGGAGGGATCATTTTGGGTAATATGAAGAGTTTATTCCTGGCAATAGTATGGCAGAATATGGGGTGCTGGGAAGTAAGTAGATGAGGTGGGAGAAGTTTTGTGAAGTGTTCTTCTGATTCCTTCAGTGATTCCATGAGTGTTAAGGTTAGCTGAAAATATGGGGGATGAGAAGTTTGGGGTCCAAAAGAAAAGATATGAAACATCACCAAAGTGAGATATTTAATGTGAAATATGATTGCCTAGCAACATTAAAGGGATAGAAAAAAGAAAGTACAAAGGGGCCAGTAAGCAAAAGAAATCAGGCTTAAAACTGTACTCACACAAGATCTCTGACATTGTAATTAAACAGTAGCAAATACTTTGAAAGCCTATTGAGTTTTTGAGGGAAATGTACTACTGTTAATGAAACCCAATCCTGGCCTGCAACAGTGTATGACTCAAATCCCCCAAACAGTTTCCAGGCTTTGGAACAAATCCATTAGGAAATGACCCACTTGTGTAATTTTTCCAAGGATATATATGAAATTGTGTATTTCTAGCTATATAAGCTACTAGCAGAGATTGAAAGTGATATATGTATATATAGAGACAGCGAGCGAGCTAGGATGTAGTTTCTCTTTTTTCATTTGCTTTTTAAGAATATATAAAAATTGTATATTTTAAAAACCTGCCTTGCTTTTTTCACTTACATATTTTGGCAATGATTCCAGTTGCTGTTGCTGCATAACAACCACTCCAAACTTGGCTTAAGATACAATAATAGTTTATTTAGCTCACACATCTATAAAGATATGGACAAGGCTTGGCAGCAACTGCTCATCTCTAATTGACATAGCCTCAGGTGGGGTGGCTTGAAAGCTTGATGGCTGAAGGCTGGGATCATCTGAAGATTCACATGCTCACATGTCTGGCAGTTGATTCTGGCTGTCAACTGGACCTTAGATAGGGTGGTCAGCCAGAATACCTACATGTGATATCTCTATGTGGCTGCTTAGCATGGTGTCTTGGGTTCCAAGAATATGCCCTAAACAACAAGGTCAAAGCGCATGTAATTTTTATGATCTAGCCTCAGAAATCACATAACCTCACTTGTGTCATAATTGGTTGAGGCAGTTACAGCTCTGTGAAAGAAGTGTCACATTTTAAGAAGAGCTTGTAGGATAGGATATACTGTGGCCTGTTTGGAAAATGCAATATGCCATAAAGATCTTCCATACCTAGCCTGGGAAGTTGCATAATCTCACTTCTGCCATTCTCTGTGTAGGCAGCTACATCTTGATAGGAGAGTGTCACGTTGTAAGTAGAGCATATGGGGTAGGATATACTTTGGTGGGCCTTTTTGGAAAATATATTCTGTCTCAGAGATCCTCTCCTACATGAAATTACCTCATTTTTATGGTGGCATATTGCTATAACTATATATTCTTTTAGTGATACACCATAATTTTGGCAGACTGCCAGAATTTTCAGTTTTTTCTTGGGTGCTTGGCTGCCTTGCTAGGTACCAAATTTCCCATTCTCCCTTGCCAATTGTGGCCCCATGGCTAAGTGAAACGTTATCAGAAGTGATACATAATTTCCCTCTCATCTGCTCAAAAATTTCCATAAGAGTAGGCTGCCTGGGTGGCTGAGTCAGTTAAGCATCAGCTCTTGATTTCGGCTCAGGTAATGATCTCAGAGTCGTGAGATTGAGCCTTGTGTTGAGCTCCATGCTCAGCAGAATCTGTTTAAGATTCTCTCTCTCCCTCTCCCTTTGCCCCTCCCCTCTTCTTTCAAATAAATAAATCTTTAAAAAAATTTCCATGTGAGTATAGAAATAACTCCCAATACATTATTAATTACAGTTAGTGTAAATAATGCAACTATGAAGGATATATTTTACTTCCAGTTCTGGACCAAGATGGAGTATAAAGAAATATGAAGCTATTGTAAAAGAGTAACTATAAGATATAAAAGAACTCTGAAAAGTACCCAAAGACTGAAGCAGAGTATCCAGGGAAGGATAAATTTTGAAGATGGGCCCCATCTCTAAACCTGGGGTTCAGATTTCATCATAGAAGGTATGGTTTCAGCCCCACTGAATGGTGGAGAATTTTGATGGGGTGCCAGGGCTAGAGCTAATCTATACTTGTTGAGCAAGCAGGAAACAAACCTTTGGGACACAAATGAGTTGCAATATTCATAGTAGGGGACTTTAACACACTTAGATCAATGGATAGATTGTCCAAACAGAAAATCAATGAGGAAACAGTGACTTTGAAAGACACATTGGACCAGGTTGATCTACAGATATATTCAGAACATTCCATCCTAAAACAGCAGAATACACATTCTTTTCAAGTACACAAGGAAAATTCTCCAGAATAGATCACATATTAGGCCACAAAACAAGTCTCAACAAATTAAAAAAACATTGACATCATACCATGCATCTTTTCTGGCCACACCACTATGAAACTAGAAGTCAACCACAAGAAAAAATCTGGAAAGAGCACAAATACATGAAGGTTAAATAACATGCTACTAAACAATGAATGGGTCAACCAAGAAATTAAAGAGGAAATAAAAAATACATGGAGACAAGTGAAAATGAAAACAGCCCAAAATCTTTGAGATGCAGCAAAAGCTGTTCTAAGAGGGAAGGTTATAGCAATACACGCCTACCTCAAGAAGGAAGAAAAATCTCAAACAACATAACCTTCCACCTAAAGGAGCTAGAAAAAGAACAAACAAAACTCAAACAGTAGAAGGAAGGAAATAATAAAGATTAGACCAGAAATAAATAGAAACTAAAACAATAGATCAATGAAACCAGGGCTTCAAACTAACACTAGTCCCTCCCATTGGTACATACCTTAGATCACAGCCCATAGCTTCACAAATAACTTCCTGATAGGACTTCCCCAAATGGCCCTTGTAATAAACAGTTTCCCCTGCTTCCCAGAGCCTTCCCCTTGTGTGGCCCTTTTATAAGACCCCCATGAAGCTTATATAAACCCCACTGTTTTTTATTTGAATTAACCAATCTGGCCTTAGCATTAGAATCCTAAAACACACTACCTACAGACCCTAATGAAAGCATGTGCCCTAGGTCCTGCTGCACTTTCTGTCTGCATTCTGCCTGGACCTACCTGCGTTGTCCCTGGAGGCATGCTGTGTACTTCCTCCCAGACCTGTGAGTAATAAACTCTTATTTCAATTTCTTTTTGGCCTTTTGTTGAACCCCAGCTCACCAGCCAACATTGTGGCACTCTACTTCATAAATATTAATTTAACAGTTAAAACAGAGGTATGCTAGTAACAACCCCCTCAGCTTTTGTTTACCTGGAATATCTTAACTTCTCTTTCATTTTTGAGGTTAGTTTTGCTAGATATAGATCATCTGTCAGGGCTTTTTTCTCTTTTGGAATGTTGAATATATAATTTGATTTTCTCCTGACTTCCATGGTTTCTGATGAGTAATCAGCTGTTAATTTTATTGAAGCACCTTTGTATGTAGCAAATTGATTGCCTCCTATTGCTTTCAAGAATCTTTGTCTTTGCTTTTCAATAATTTAATTGTAACATTTCTCAGTGTTGATCCCTTTGAGTTTATCATGCTTGCAGTTGATTGAGGGTCTTGAAAATGTGTATTTCATGTCTTTATCAAGTTTGGGAAGATTTTGGCAGTCATTTCTTCAAATATTTTTTCTGCCTCCTTCTTCGTCTCTTCTGGACTCCCTATTATGCATATATTGATGTGCTTGATGGTGTCATATAGCTCTTTTTTCATTCTTTTTGTTTCTAGTCTTCAGACTACATCATTTCAATTGCCCTATTTTTAAGTTCACTAAGTTTTCTGCCTCCTCAGATCTGCCATTGGACTCTAGTGAATTTTTCATTTCAGCTATTGTACTTTTCAGCTCCAGAATTTCTTTTTGGTTCCTTTTTATAGTTTCTATCTTTTAATCAACTTTCATTTTTTTCATATATTGTTTTCTTGATTTACTTTAGTTTTTTGTCCAGTGTTTTACTTAGCTCATTTAGCATATTTTGCATAGCTGGTTTAATGTATTTGACTAGTAATTTCAATGTCTTCATTTCCTCAGTGATAGTTTCTGTCAGATTCTTTTTTATATGTGAATGGTACATACTTTCCTGTTTTTTAATGCTTTCTAATTTGTTGCTGAGATGTAGACATTTTGAGTAGTATAATGTTTTAAAGTTTGGAAATCAGATTATTTCCCTCCTTGGGGATTGCTGATTTCTGTTTGTTGAGGACAGCAGCCATTCATTATTTAGTGACTTCTCCAAACTATTTTTGCCAAGTTTGTATTCCATGTTGTGTCTCATCACTGAAGTTTCTGTTACATTATCTCTGAGGTCAGGCAGAGATATTGATTAAAACTTCAAGAAAATATAACAGTTATAATCATATGCATTGTCTTAGCTTGGGCTTCTATTAAACAATACCATAAACTGGGTGTCTTAAGCAACAGAAATTAATTTTCTTACAGTGCTAGAGGCTGGAATTTGGAGATCAGGGTTCCAGCTGGTCAGTTTCTGGTGAGAGCTCTTTTTTTTTTTTTAAATGAGAGCTCTTTTATTGGATTGCAGATGGCTGCTATCTTGCTGTGTGCTCACATGACCACTTTGTCCAAATGCAGAGAAAGAGGATTAAGCTCTCTGGTATCTCTTCTTATACGAGCACTATTCCTGTCATGAAGGTTTGTCCCTCATGACTTTATCTAACCCTCATTATCTTCCAAATGCCCCATCTCGATTACAATAGGGGTTAGGGCTTCAACATATGAATTTGGGAGACACACAAATATTCACTCTATAATATGTATCTAACAACAGAGCTGCAGAATATATGAAGCAAAAAAATGACATTATTGAACATACAAATAGTTATACAATAGTACCTGGAGTCTTGACTACTCCACTTTCAATAATGAATAAAACAATGAGTCACTAAATTCTACACCTGAAACTAATATTGCACTGTATGTTAACTAACTGGAATTTAAATAAAAACTTGAAAACAAAACAAAATAATGAATAAAACAATGAAATAGAAGATCAGTAAGGAAATAGAAGACTTGAACAATACCATAAGTCAGCAGACAAAACAGAATACTCAACCCATTAATAGCAAAACACTGATTTTTGTCTTAAGTGCATTTTGAACATCCTTCAGGATAGAACAAATAATTAGCCACAAAACAAGTCTTAATACATTTTAAGAGACTGAAAATATACCACATATCTTTACTAATTACAATGGAATGAAACTAGAAATAACAGGACAATGGGAAGATTCATATATATGTGGAAATTAAGCAACACACTTTTTGAAGTATAATTAATATGCAATTAGTTCTGTTAGTATCAGGTGTACAAACATATGGATTCAACAATTCAATACATTACTCAGTGCCCACCACACTAAGTGTAGTAACCATACAACATTATTACAATAGTATTGGCTGTATTCCTTATTTTATATTTCTCATCTCTGTGACTTTATAACTGCAAATTTGTACCTTTTAATTCCCTTTGTCTATTTAACCCACCCCCACACCCATACCAGCCTTCCCTCTAAGCAAATACCAGTTCATTCTCTGTATTTAAACAGAGTCTGGGTTTTTTGTTTTGGTTTGGTTTGGGGTTTTTTTTGAAACAACATACTGTTAAGAAAACTAGACTAAATAAGAAATCCAAAAATGAAATTATAAAACAATTTAGGATAGGGGCG
>NC_138384.1:39131192-39149480 GCF_054177405.1 Leptonychotes weddellii
CCAAAAGTTATAGGATGTAGTGGGCCCAGTGGAATGAAACCAGAAAACAATAGCAGGAGAAGTGGAAAATCCACAAATGTGCGGAAATTAAAGACTTTTAACCAGTGCATCAAAGAATAAATCACAAGAGAAATCACAAAAGATCTTGAGACAAACTGAAAAACATAACATACCAACACTTACAGAATGCATCCAAATCAGTGCTAAGAGAAATTTATTGCTGTAAACATTTACATTTTAAAAAAGAAAGATCTCAAATCAATAACTTAACTTTATATAATATGGAATTAGAAAAAAAGAACAATTTAAACCCAAAGCTGTGAGAAGAATGGAAATAATAAAGATTAGAGCACAGATAAACAAAACATTATAAATAAAGATCAACAAACCCAGGAGTTGGTTCCTTGAAAATAACAGCAAAATTGAAAAACTTTTGGCAATTGACTATTAAAACAGACAAGAGAGAGAAGACTCAAATTACTAAAATCAGAAGTGAAAGTAGGGACTTTACCAATTTTACAGAAATAAAAAGGATTATAGGAGAATACTATAGCAATTGTAGGCTAAGCAATCTGATAATCTTGATGAAATGGGAAAACTAGAAATATACCCCTAGAAATACACAACTACAAAAACAACGCAAGAAGAAATAGAAAATCCAAACAGACCTATAACAAAAAAAGGAAATTAAATCATTAAGCAAAAGCCTCCTAACAAAGAAAAGCCCAGGTCCAGATAGCTTCACTGGTGAATTCTTCCAAACATTTAAAGAATTAACACCAATCCTCCTCAAACTCTCCCAAAACTTGAACTAGAGGAATCACCTCCAAACTCATTCTATGAGGTCAACATTACCTTGTTATTAAAGCCAAAAAAAAAAAGAGGAAAAAAAGGGGGCACCTGGGTGGCTCAGTCATTAAGCATCTGCCTTCGGCTCAGGTCATGATCCCAGGGTCCTGGGATCGAGCCCCGCATCAGGCTCCCTGCTCAGCGGGAAGCCTGCTTCTCCCTCTCCCACTCCCCCTGCCAGTGTTCCCTCTCTCACTGTGTCTCTATCAAATAAATAAATAAAATGTTTAAAAAACAAAAAGTTGGGGGGGAGACAATACAAGGAAAAAAAAAAAAACTACAAGCCAGTATCCCTTGTGAATACAAATGAAAATAGATATGAAGATCCTCAACACAATACTAGCAATAATAACATGCTAGTGAATTCAGCAACCTAGTAAAAGAACTATATGCTATGACCAAATGGAATTTATCCCAGTCCTGTGAGGGTGGTACAACCTGTAAAAATCAATGTAATGTTAGGCACCTGGGTGGCTCAATTGGTTAAGCCTCCAAGTCTTGATCTCAGCTCAGGTCTTGATCTCAGGGTCATGAGTTCAAGCCTGGCATTGGGCCCCACACTGGGTGTGGAACCTACTTAAAAAAAAAAAAAATCAGGGCGCCTGGGTGGCTCAGTTGGTTAGGCGACTGCCTTCGGCTCAGGTCATGATCCTGGAGTCCCGGGATCAAGTCCCACATCGGGCTCCCTGCTCATCAGGGGGTCTGCTTCTCCCTCTGCCCTCTTCCCTCTCGTGCTCTCTGTCTCTCATTCTCTCTCTCTCAAATAAATAAAATCTTTAAAAAAAAAAAATCAATGTAATGTGCTACATTAAAAAAATGAAGAGAAAAACTATATGATCAATTATATGTCAGCTTCTCTCTGAAGAGAATGGTGAATATGGATGGGAACACCAGAGTCATGCCTGAGGTATAGTAAGGAAATAACCTGACAAAAGCAAATATTTAAATGTTCTTTATTTTTTTTTATTATGAAAGATACAGAGAATAAGAACCTATCTATAAACCAACAACCAGCTCTATCAATTTATAAGAATTGGCCATATTTGCTTATTTTTTAAAGAAGTAAATGATTAAAAGGTATCTCCCTTTGCATCCTTTTCTCAATCTCATTTTTCTCCCCCTACAGACAGATGTCACCACTGTTTTGGATTTAATTATTATTTCCACGAATGTTGTAACATTAAATCTATATGGTATTTAGCCATATACCCATAGCATCAATTTGCATATTTTCAAACTTTATATAAGTGGTACCATCTCATACAAAATACTCTCTAGTTCAATTTCATTAATATTGTTTTAACATTTATTCATGTTTGTTTTTTGTTTTTTGGTTTTTTTTTTAGATTTATCCATGTTGAAAGAAGTATCTCTACTTCATTCCTTTTAACTTGGGCTATAACTTACATTCACCCTAATGGTTATTTTGATTGCTTTAAACTTTTCATTCTCAGATAATGCTGAAATAGACTTTCATGTACATCACCCTAAACACATGAGGAGAGACTATAAGAGGTTTAAGTATGGAACTGCTGGGTTAGAGAGTAACCACATTTTCAACTTTACTAGATATTGCTAAATTATCCTAAATACAACTACTTCCAATAACACTGTATGAACATTCCTACTGCTCCACATCTTTCCAATAATTGGCTCTATAACGCTTTTGCCAATATGATGATTTTGACATACTTCACTGTGGTTTTATTTGCATTTCCCTTACTGTAATGGATACAATTATCCTAATAAACCCAAATCCATCCTTTATTTACAGGTATAAACCATCTTTATCATATGCAGAATTTCTACAAGTAGGTCAGATTCAACAATTTTCTTGCTGTCTTAAGAATTCACACTTCATAGATGAATTTCAGAACAAAGTTGTGAAATTAAAGGGCAAAAAGACCTGAGGAATTTTGGTTCTAATTGCAGAGAATTTGTAAATTAGGAATAACATAACATTATTATCCTGAGTCTCTTCAGCCTAGATTATATGCTACTCCTCAGTTTATTATTCTTCATTTTGCTGAGTCTAGAGAATCTATTGTTTTATATTTAACTATAAACAATTTGAATTTCAGCTTTAAATAACTTTAAATAACTCCATGAGGACATAGTCTTAGTATTGGTCACTATTGTCTCCTCATATCTAAAACAGTGTCCAGCAAATGGTAGCTACTCAATATTCACTGAATGAGTGGAAGCATATATTTCAAATATGTAAAAGCCTATATATATTTGTCTGTAACTTTTTTCCCTCAATCCCCTTTTCATTTCAATTTTACAGCCACTGGTTAAAAATTTTACAAACTTTATACTTTTTCTGTGGTATGGAACAATTTAAATACTTCTTAAATTTACCTAGATTCACCCAATACAATTGCCTGGGCCTGGTGCCTTTTTTTTTGGAGTTAATTGTGATACTCTGTTCTTTTTCTTGATCTAAATTGAGTTCTATATTCCTCTCTGTGAATCCTCATTTTCTTTATATTGATTGGTTTATCCAATTCTCTTTAGAAACTTCCTAAAACTGGTTGTAGGTGTAGGTCTACTACTTGTGTCTATATTGATTACTTATCTAGAGTATGAAGACTCCCACTTAAGTTTCTAAAATTTGGGGGTTTTCTCAGTTCTGACCTGCTGCTTCCCAGGGATGTTCTCCTTTGTCCACTGAGGAATCTTGTTCTAGCTGGGAGGAGTAAGTGAGTTAATATATGTTGAGTATGTAGAACAGTGCCTGGTGCATAGTAGGCACTCAATACATGTTAGCTATTAATGATTTATTGAATATCTGCTATGTTTGATGTGCTATGTGAAGCACTTTACATGCAAATTTATTAATATGCATCAATCTACAACAGATACTATTTCATTTAATAATCACATTTCTACAATACAGTATCCTTTATTATCCCTATTTTAAGAATTAAAGAAAACCCTGAGGTTTAGATAAGAAACAAATTACTCAAAGTCACATAATACCACAGTAGTGGTAGAGCTATGATTTTCCAGAATCTAAGCTCTTAGTCCTGGGAAGTGCCTAGTGCTCAGAGAAGGAGACTGGAATAAAATAAGGCTGAAAGGTATAGAACCAGATAATGAAGTGCCTCATAGACAATTTTAAGACTGTGGATATTAGCTTAAGAACAATAGTAAGCCCCAAAAAAGTTTTAATTGGAGGCAGTGATGTATTCTTACACTCAAAAAAATCAGCTTGGGGCATGACAGGAAATGAATTTAAAGGGACCAAAAGTTGATACAGGAAGACCTGTTAGAAAGCTACAGCATGGTGATGCAGGTGAGATGAATCTTAGACTAGGGCAACAACATTTGAGATAAGAGAAAAGAGTATAAATTCTGGAAATATTTATGAGATAGTGTCTAGAGGACTTGGTGATTGACTGGATTGGGTGGTGAGAGGGACTCCCCAAGATGGATTCTCTGATGATGAGCAAGGTGTGCATGCTGCCTGAAAGTTTTCTTGCATTCCTTACATTCATAAGGTCTCTCTCCAGTATGAATTCTCTGATGTTGGGCAAGGGATCCACAGTAACTAAAAGCCTTTCCACAAACGTTACATTCATAAGGCTTCTCTCCAGTATGAACTCTCTGATGTTGAGTAAGGGATGAGTCATTGCTAAAAGCCTTCCCACATTTAATACATTCATAGGGTTTTTCTCCAGTATGAACTCTTTGATGTTGGGCAAGGTAGGCAATCTGGCTGAATGCTTTCCTACATTCTTGACATTTATAAGGTTTTTCTCCAGTATGAATTCTCTGATGTTGAGCAAGATGTGAATTCTGGCTGAAAGCCTTCCCACATTCCTTACATTCATAGGGTCTCTCTCCAGTATGTATTCTCTGGTGTACAGTAAGGTATGCACGAAGGCTAAATGCTTTCCCACAGACATTACATTCGTATGGTTTCTCACCAGTATGAACTCTCTGGTGTTGAGCAATGGATGATCTATTGCTAAATGCTTTCCCACATTCAATACATTCATAAGGTTTCTCTCCAGTATGAACTCTCTGATGTTGAGCAAGGTAAGCAAACTGGCTAAAGGCTTTCCTACACACCTTGCATTCATAAGGTTTTTCTCCAGTATGAACTCTCAGATGTTGAACAAGGTGTGCATTCTGACTGAAGGCTTTCCTACATTCCTTACATTCATAGGGTTTCTCTCCAGTATGAATCCTCTGATGTTGAACAAGATTTGATCTCTGGCTGAAGGCTTTTCCACATTCTACACATTTATATGGTTTCTCTCCAGTATGAATTCTTTGATGAAGTGTAAGAGATGAGCTCTGGCTAAAGACTTTTTCACAGTCATTACATTTCAAGAGTCTCTTCTCTGTATAGATACTCTTGGGCTTAATGGCCATTAAATTTTTTTTAAAGCTTTTCTTATGTGTATCATGCTTATGTACTTTCTCCTCTTTGGTGATTATCTGTTGTGTATGAAGCAGTGTGTTCGGATGGAAACTTCCCCAAGATTTGTTATATTCTTGTGCTCTTTTATTAACGAGGGCTTCTTCATGAGTGATTGTCTCTTCCTTGAAACATGCTTTCTGATTTACTGGCTGTCTCTCAAAATGGCCCTCGCATTTCCATTCTTCTCTCAAACTGGAATACTCAAGGCCATAGCTTGTGAGTTTTTCTGTTATCTTCTGTGATGATTGTGCTTCATAAATGTCCTGCTTTGAAGTTAATTCTTCAGTCTCACACATAGATTCCCAGCCTGAAAAACAGTAATTTAAAAAAATGTCTCTTCTATCATGTACCAGAAGGAACATTTGTGAAAGTACATTCATAAAGTGAAGTATGTGAATTTAATAAATAATTAATTAATTAATTAAATAAAACTACAAAAACATTTGCTTTTGTAATTCTGATGTTTGCAAGAAACTGAAAATAGGTCACACAGAAACTTGAGGAGGAATGAATAGAATTTTAAGAAAGTCAGTAAGGTAAATCTCAGGTCAATAAGGAATTATAGAGGGGGAAGGACTTGGTTATAATTTTATGCATGTATGAATAACATAGGCAGTGAAATAACCTCCATTTTTATAGTTGCTTCTTTCAAGAATATTCATTGAAACTTGTGCCATATATTCTCCTAAATGCTTTTGATATTATAGTAAACAAAACAAAGATCCTTACCTTTGTGGACCTTATATTCTTAGGAGAGATAGAAAATAAATGCTAAATGAGTAAATTGAGTGCTACAGAAAATGAAAGGCAGGGTAAAAGAGATTAGGAATGTTGGTGAAGCAAGAGGTAGGAATAATTAGTAAGTTAACATTTAAGCAAAGATTTGAAGGAAGTGAAGAAGTTTGTCACTTAGTTATATGGAGAAAGAGCATTCTAGGCAAAGGAAACAGACTAAAAGTAGAAGCATGTTTGCTATGTTTGAAGAATAGCAAGAAGGCCAGTGTTGCTGGAGAGGTGTAGTAGATGAAGTCAGGAGAAAAAAGATTATTTAAGCTTTATATGCTTTCTAAGGAATTTGGCTCTTACCCTGAGTGGGATAGAGAACTACTGAAGTGTTTGTGGAGTAGAGGAGTGATATCTATTTACAATTTAATAAATATACTGAAAGGTGGCAAATAGGGAAGAAGCAAGGGGACCTATGATTTTAGTAATCCAGGTGAAGATGATAAGTAACCAGACCAAGGAGCTATCAATGGAGGTATAGCGAGATGGTCAGATTCTAGGTATATATTGTAGGAAATGCCAAGAGGATATCCTGACAGATTGGATATGAAATGTAACAGAAAAATGAGATAAGCAAGCCATCAAGTTTTACGGTCTGAGCAATGGCAGGATGGATTAGCCATCAGCAGTGAAAGGGAAGGCCATTGGGCACAGCAGGTTTAGGTGGAGAGAGATGGAAGATCTGGAATTCAGTTTTGAATATAATAAATTTAAGGTTTTTTTTTTTTTAAGGTTTTATTTATTTATTTGACAAAGAGAGAAACACAGTGAGAGAGGGAACACAAGCAGGGGGAGTGGGAGAGGGAGAAGCAGGCTTCCCGCCAAGCAGGGAGCCCGATGTGGGGCTCGATCCCAGGACCCTGGGATCATGACCTGAGCCAAAGGCAAACGCTTAACAACTGAGCCACCCAGGCACCCCAGGTTTTTGTTTTTCTTGATAAATGTACTTGAAGCTGCACTACTACCCTCTACTACATAGGTTGTGTCCTACAATTTTGGCAGTTAGTGTTTTCATTGTTATTCATTTCCACGTTTTGTAAATTACTTTAGGTGTTCTTTTTTTTTTTTTCTAAATCCTCTATATTCCTGGAAGGAGTGTCACTGTTATTCATAGTGAGCCCCTTGGACCACATCTGCTAGTTTGTAACTATAGTTTATGACTCATGACATGCCCCTATATAGTTTTTGCTAATGTGATGATTTAGGATGGAGGCCAGCCATGCCAGAAAGACCAACCACGTGACTTAAAGGGTTGGTGCTTTGAGCCACCATGATATCAGTTTGACTTTTGGGAAGGGAATGAGGCTGGTGATTGAATCATGTTGGGCACTGGGCAATGACTCACTCAATCATGCCTACATAATGAAACCGAAACACAAACAACCCTGTACAATGATGCTCTCTTGAGAGCCTATTCTTTTGAACACTGAAATGTCTGGAGGGCCCCTTTGTGTTTGCAGCTCTTGCAGACCTTGCTCTTGGTGTCTTTACTTTTGGCTGGTTCTTTGTATCTTTTGTTAAAATAAAACTGTAATCATAATATAGTTCTTTCCTGACCTCTGTGAGTCACTGTTGTGAATTATCAAACGTGAGGGTTACTGCAGGTACTCCCTTAGCAGTAGCCAGCATGTCAGAAATGAGTGTGGCCCTGAAGATCCAAACTTGCAGTTGGTGTCTGAAATAAGCACACTCTTGTGTAGACTGTTCTCTCAGATTTTGCAGTTTGGCAAACTGACTGTAAGAATTTTTTTAAATCCTAAAGTATATCAAAAAAGTAAACATGTATCTAGGATAGACTATGTGTTGTCCATAAAAGATGCATTAATAAATTTTAAAAGATTGAAATCATACAAATTATCTTTCTCAATCATAATAAAATGAAACTAGCAATAAATAGCAAAATGAAAACTGGAAAAAATCCACAAATATGTGGAAATTAAACACTGAAACAACCAATGGGTCAAAGAAGATATCACAAGCTATCTTGAAACCAATGGAAATAAAAATATAACATACCAAAAATTATGGGATGCATCAAAAGCCGTGCTAAAAGGGAAATGTATAGCTGTTAATGTAAGTTGACTGAATCAGTAATCCAAAATCTTCTAACAAGAAAAGGCCTAGGACCACATAGGTCTGTGGTGAATTCTATCACACATTTAAAGAACTCACACAAATCCTCCTCAAACTTTTCCAAAGAAATGAAGAGGAGTGAAGACTTCCAAACTCCTTCTATGAGGCCATCATTACTCTGATACCAAAGCCAGACTAAGATACCATAAGAAAACTAGAGACCAATATCTCTTATGAGAATTGATGTAAAAAACATCAACAAATACTAGCAAACTGAATTCAACACCATATTATATGGATTATACACCATGACCAAGTGGAATTTATTGCTGGAATGCAAGGATGGTTCAGCAAAAATTAATGTAACACACATTAATAGAATGAAGGAAAAAAACATGATCATTTCAATTGGTGCAGAAAAAGCATTTGACAAAAATCCAACACCCTTGGGGCGCCTGGGTGGCTCAGTCATTAAGCGTCTGCCTTCGGCTCAGGTCATGATTCCAGGTCCTGGGATCGAGCCCCACATCAGGCTCCCTGCTCAGCGGGAAGCCTGCTTCTCCCTCTCCCACTCCCCCTGCTTGTATTCCCTCTCTCGCTGTGTCTGTCAAATAAATAAATAAAATCTTAAAAAAAAAAAAATCCAACACCCTTTCATGATAAAAACACTCAACAAACTGGCAATAGAAGGAAACTACTTCAACATAATACAAGCCATATATGAAAAGCCCATAGCTAAAATCATATTTAATGGTGAAAGACTGAAAGCTTTCCTCTAAGATTTCCAGAAGCAAGGCAAGAATGCATACTTTCACCACTTCTAGTCAATATAGTACGGATGTTCTAGCCAGAACAATTAGTCAAGAAAAATAAATTTTAAAAATCCAAATTATAAAGGAAGAAGTAAAATTATGTGTTTGTAGATGACATTCTCTTGTATTAGAAATACTAAAGACTCCACATGCCCCCACCACCCATTAGAACTAATAAACAAATTCGGCAAAGTAGCAGGATACAAAGTCAACACACCCAAATCAGTTGCATTTCTATACATGAACAATGAACAATCTGAAAAGGAAATTAAGAAAACAACTCTATTTACAATAGCATAAAAAAGAATAAAACAGGAATTAATCAAGGCGGTGAAAGACTTGTATAGTGAAAACTACAAAACATTGCTGAAAGAAATCAAATAATATGTAAATAAATGGAGATATCCTGAATTCATGGATTAGAACATTAATATTGCTAAGATGTCCATACTACCTAAAGCTATCTACAGATTCAGTGCAATCCCTATCAAATCCCAATGATGTTATTTTTTTCCAGAAATAAGAAAAATTGATGCAAAAATTCATATGGAAAATCAATAGACCCCAAATAGTGAAAATAATCCTGAAAGGGAAGATCAAAGTTCCAGAACAAATCTGGAAAAGGAAGAACAAAGTCTCACACTTCCTGATTTCAGAAATTTCTACAAACTACAGTAATCAAAACAGTCTGATACTGCCATAAAGATAGACATACAGACTAATAGAAAATAGAAAGCCCCAAAATAAGCCCTCACATGTATAGTCAAATGACTTTTGATAAGGGTGCCAACATATATGAAAAACCCAGCTATTATCATCCTCAATAGGGAAAAACAGCGCTCTTCCACTACAGTTAGGAATAAGACAGGGATGTCCACTCTCACCACTGTTATTTTTTTTAAAGATTTATTTATTTATTAGAGAGCACGAGTGGGAGGGGCAGAGAGAGACTTAAGTAGACTCCACACTGAGTGCAGAGCCCAACATGGGGCTCTATCTCATAACCCTGAGACCATGACCTAAGATGAAACCAGGAGTCGGACACTTAACTGACTGTACCATCCATATGCCCCTCTCACCACTGTTATTTAACATAGTACGGGAAGTCCTAGCCATAGCAGTCAGACAACACAAAGAAATAAAAGGCATCCAAATCATTAGGAAGAAGTCAAACTTTCAGTATTTGCAGATGATATGATACTCTATATAGAAAATCTAAAAGACTCCACCAAAAAATTGCTAGAATTGATACATGAATTCAGTAGAGTCACAGGGCAAAATAAATGTATAGAAATCTGTTGCATTAGTGGCTAAGAGACATATGAAACAATGCTTAACATCACTTATCATCAGGGAAACACAAATCAAAACCACAATGAGATACCACCTCATACCTGTCAGAATTGCTAAACTAACAACTCAGGAAACAACAGATGTTGGCAAGAATGTGGAGAAAGGGGAACCCTCTTACACTGTTGGTGGGAATGCAAACTGGTACAACCACTCTGGAAAACAGTATGGAGGTTCCTCAAAAAGTTAAAAACAGAACTACCGTACGACCTAGCAATTGCACTATTAGGTATTTATCCAAAGGATACAAAACTACAAATTTGAAGGGATACATGCACCCCAATGTTTACAGTAGCACTATCAACAATAGCCAAATTATGGAAAGAGCCCACATGTCCATCGACTGATGAATGGATAAGAAAGATGTGGTATATATATATATATATATATATATATATATAATGGAATATTACCCAGTCACCAAAAAGAATGAAATCTTGCTATGTGCAATGACAGGGATGGAACTAGACTGCATTATGCTAAGTGAAATAAGTCAGAGAAAGACAAATACCATATGATTTCACCCAAATGTGGAATTTAAGAAACAAAGAGATGAACATAGGGGAAGGGAAAATAAAATAAAAACAGAGAGAGAGGCAAATCATAAGAGACTCTCTCTCTCCCTTTTTTTTTAAGTAGGCTCCATGCCCAGTACAGAACCCAGTGTGGAGCTCAAACCCACAACTGTGAGATCAAGACCTGAGCCAAGATCAAGAGTCAGATGCTCAACCAACTAAGCCATCCAGGAGCCCCAGGAGTCTCTTAACTACAGAGAACAAACTGAGGGTTGCTGGAGGACAGATGGGTGGGGGAGATGGGCTAAATGGGTGATGGGCATTAAGGAGGGCACTTGTGATGAGCACTGGGTGTTACATGAAAGTGATGAACCACTAAATTCTACTCCTGAAAGTAATACTAGAGTATATGTTAACTAACTTGAACTTAAATAAAATCTTGGAAGGAAAAAAAGAAAGAAATCTGTTGCATTTCTATATACCAATAATGAAGCAGCAGAAAGAGAAATCAAGGAATCAAACCCTTTGACAATTGTACCAAAAACCATAAAATACCTAGGAATAAACCTATCCAAAGAGGTGAAAGACCTGTACCTAAAAAGTATAAAACACTGATGAAAGAAATTAAAGATGACACAAAGAAATGGAAAAACATTCCATACTCATGGATTAGAGGAATAAATATTGCTAAAATGTCTATATTACCCAAAGTAATCTATAGATTTAATGCAATCCCTATCAAAATACCAACAGCATTTTTCACAGAGCTAGAACAATCCTAAAATTTGTATGGAAACACAAAAGACCCCGAATAGACAAAGCAATCTTGAAAAAGAAAAGCAAAGCTGGAGGCATCACAATTCTGGACTTCAAGTTATATTACAAAGTGTAGTGATCAAGACAGCATGGTACTGGCACAAAAATAGACATACAGATCAACAGAACAGAATAAAAAATCCAGAAATGAACCCACTACTATATGGTCAATTAATCTTCGACAGAGCAGGAAAGAATATCCAATGGAAAAAAGACAGTCTCTTCAACAAATGGTGTTGGGAAAACTGGACCATTTTCTTATATCATACACAAAAATAAATCCAAAATGGAGGAAAACCTAAATATGAGACAGGAAACCATTAAAATCCTAGAGAAGAACATGGGCAGTAACCTCTTTGACATCAGCCATAGCAACTTCTTACTAGATATGCCCTGAGGCAAGGGAAACAAAAACAAAAAAAACTCTTGGGACTTGATCAAAATAAAAAACTTGTGCACAGCAAAGGAAACAATCAACAAAACTAAAAGGCAACCTACTGGAGATGATATTTGCAAATGACCTATCTGATAAAGCGTTAATATTCAAAATCTATAAATAACTTACCAAACTCAAAACCCAAAAAACAAATAATCCAATTCAGAAATGGGCAAAAGACATGAATAGACATTTTTTTCCAAAGAAGACAAACAGATGATAAGGGTGTCAAGACCATTCAATGGGGAAAGGACAGGCTTTTCAACAAATGGTGCTGAGAAAATTGGATATCCACATGCAAAACAATAAAGCTGGGCTCTTTCTTTACATCATATACAAAAGTTAACCCAAATGGATCAAAGACCTAAATGTAAAACCTAAAACTAAAATACTTTTAGTTGCAAACATAGGGAAAAATCCTCATGACATTGAATTTAGCAATGACTTCTTGGTTATAATATCATAAAGCATAGGCACCAAAGGAAAAGTAAAACTGAATTTCATGAAAATTCAAATCTTTTATGCATTAAAGGTTATAATCAACAAAGTAAGAAGGCAACCCACAGAATGGGAGAAAACATCTGCAAATCATGCATCTGAAAATGCATATATATCCAGAATATATAAAGAACTCCTACAACTGAACAAGAACACAATTAAAAAATAGGCAAAGGACTTGAACAGACATTTTTCCAAAGAAGATATACAAATGGCCAACAAGGATGAAAAGATGTTCAACATCATTAATCATTAGGGAAATGCAAATCAAAACCACAAGATGCTACTTCATACTCATTAGGATGGCTACTATTAAAAAAGAAAGAAAGAAAGAAAGTAACAGGTGATGATGAAAATGTGGGGAAATTGGAACCCTTGGCACTGTTGGTGAGAATGTAAAATGGGAGAGCCTCCGTGGAAAACAGTATGGCAGTTCCTCAAAAATTAAAAATAAGATCCAGCAATTTCTAAGTATATACCCAAAAAAATTGAAAGCAAGGTCTCAAAAAAGTATTTGTGCTCCTATGTTCATAGGAGCATTATTTACAATAGCTAAAGATGGAAGCAACCAAAGTGTCTGTCATTAAATGGATGGATAAACAAAATGTGGTATATACATACAATCGAATGTTATTCCACTTTTAAAAAGGAGGAAATTGTGACACATGCTACAACATGATTCAACTTTGAAGACATTATCCCATGTAAAATAAGCCAGTCACAAAAAGACAAATGCTGTATGACTCCACTTATATGAGGTATGTAGAATAATGAAATTCATAGAAAGAAGGTGGAATGGTGGTTGCCAGGGACTAGGGAAGGGGAGAATGGAGAATTACTGTCTAGTGCATATAGAGTTTCAGTCTTACAAGATGAAAAGAGTTCTGTGGAAAGATTCTGGTGATTGTAGCAAAACAATATGAATGTACTTAATGCTACTGAACAATATACTGACATCTCAATAGCAACAATAGAAGCCAGAAAAGTATGGAGTGGTATCTTTAAGGTACTGATAAAACTAGTAACTGTCAATTTATGCGTGCATATATTTAAGATTCTTACATGCATGAAAGCAAAATAAGTATACAAAACAAATGAACAAATTAATAATAACAAAATAGTTTGTATAAATAGTATATTTAGTGATAAAGGAATTAATACAGGAAGAAGTTCTGGGATATAAAAAGGAATGGTGAATGAAGAAAATGAAACATGGGTAAATCTAAACAACACTAACTAAACAAAATAATGGTCTAATTTTGTAACTTCATAAAACAAAATAATCATTTATGGGATTAAAAGAAATAACTGAAAAGAGGGTAAGTGAAATTAAAACATTCTAAGGTTCTTATATTTTTAAGGGAGGAAAATAAAGGTAAGGATTAACTTTAGACTTTGTTAAGGTGACTATAAACGTTAACTTTTTTTTAAAGATTTTGTTTTTCAGTAATCTCTACACCCAACCTGAGGCTCAAATTTACAACCCTAAGATCAAGAGTCACATCCTACTGCCTGAACTAGCCAAGGCGCCCCATAAATGTTAAATTTTCTAAGCTAACTAATAGAAGAATAGAAATAGACTGTTTAACTTTCAAATTAGCAGATGGAGTAAAAGTCAAGAAACAAGGAAAAAATAGAAAAAGAATTTATAAAAAAATGAGATGTGGAAATAAGTCCAGTTCTATTAGTAATACCAAAATATGTAACTGACTATCATCATTTAGTTAAAAGATACAGATTATCAAAGTAGACTAAAAAACTCTTTAGCTATATATACTCTTTACGAGACAAACACAGAAAGTAAGGGAGTATAGGGATAGAGAAACTACACCAAGGAAGTATTAACAAAAGAAGGCTAGTATAGCTAATATCAAGCAATATAGTTAAGGGAAAAATCATCACTAGATTTTAAGAGGGTAACAATAATATATGGAAGAATTTACCAGAAAGATAAAACAATTCCAAAAACATGTGACCTAATAAAATAGTTTCAAAATATAAAAAATCAGTAGTCAGAATTACCAAAAAAATTTATGTATTCATCATCAGAGTTTTTTAACATGTCTTCCTATAATTGACTTCGCAGAGATTTTCTTTTTAAATCAATAAGGATACAGAAGATTTGATAGCAAAATTAATGAGCTAATCCAAGGAACATATATCAAATGCTGTATATTACACAACCAGAAACATATTATTTCCTAGGACACACCAACTATTTACCAAAATTAACCACTGAGACATAAAATAAGTTTTAAAGAATTTGAGTTAAATAGACCATATTCTCTAACCACAGTGCAGTTAAACAAAAAACTTGAATTTGGAACCTAAAAATTCCAAGTAATTCATGGGTCCGAAAAAAACTTAATGGAAATTAGAAAATGCTTAGATATACATGATAACAAAAATGCAACCTACCAAAATATGTGAAATACAGTCCTAATATAGTCTTAAAAAAAAAAAGATTTTATTTCTAAGTAATCACTATACCCAGTATAGGGCTTGAACTCACAATCCCAAAGAGTCACATGCTCCACTGAGGGAGCCAGTCAGGTGCCCCTATTCCTAATAGTCTTAAGTGCTTATAATAGAAAAGAGAAAGCCTCGGGGCGCCTGGGTGGCTCAGTTGGTTAAGCGACTGCCTTCGGCTCAGGTCATGATCCTGGAGTCCCGGGATCGAGTCCCACATCAGGCTCCCTGCTCGGCTGGGAGTCTGCTTCTCCCTCTGACCCTCCCCACCTCATGCTCTCTCTCTCATTCTCTCTCTCTCTCTCTCAAATAAATAAATAAAATCTTTAAAAAAAAAAAAAAGAGAAAGTCTCAAAAACAATGAATTATCTAACTTTAAAAGTGAAAAAAAAAGTAGGGATAGCATAAACAAACATAGGAAGAATTAAATAATAAAGAAGAGAAATATATGAAAAAATTTTAAAGATTTTTATTTATCTATTTGACAGAGAGAGAGCACAAGCAGGGGGAGAAGCAGGCAGAAGAGATGGAGAAGCAGGCTCCCCACTGAGCAGAGAGCCTGATGTGGGGATTGATCCCAGGACCCTAGGATCCTGAGCAGAAGGGAGATGCTCAACTGACTGAGCCACCCAAGCACCCACATGAAATTTTTAAAAAAATAAATTAGAGAGGATCAGTGAAGTGAAAAATGTCTGAAAATACAAAAAAAAAAAAAAAAAGATAAATCCATGGAAAAATTTGTTTCTCCCTTTTTGGAAGAAAAAAGAGGTCATAATTATATACACTGCCAACTTTAGATAAGAGAAGATAATGGACAACTTCAATCTAATAAATTTGAATATTTACATAGGTCATAAAAATTCTTAGAAAAATACTGTAACTCCATGATTACAGGAGAAACAGGATCTTATAACAAATTGAATTAGTTGTTTAAATTCTTTTCATAAGAAAAAAAATCACAGGCCAAGGTGAACAAAGTTCTACCATTCAAAAAACAAAGAATTTTTATTTTACACAAATTATTCTAAGGAACAAAAAAGAGGAATACCCACCAATAAATTTTATGAGACTAGTATCTTGATTCCAAAATCTGACAAGAAGAGTACATGAAGGGAAAACTGAACATCAACCTTACTTACTGATTAACGTAGATGCAAAAAACCCTAAACTATTGCAAACAACAAGTAGCCATAAATGAAAAAGATATAAAGATGGGTTTGCCTCAGGACTACAAAGTTAGTTCAACATTAAAAATGTAATATGTAGGGGCGCCTGGGTGGCTCAGTTGGTTAAGCAACTGCCTTCGGCTCAGGTCATGATCCTGGAGTCCCGGGATCGAATCCTGCATCAGGCTCCCTGCTCAGCGGGAAGGCTGCTTCTCCCTCTGCTTGTGCTCTCTCTCTCTGACAAATAAGTAAATAAAACCTTAAAAAAATTAAAAAAAAAAAATGTAATATGTAATTCACCACATTAACAGATGAAAAACTAAAAACCATCTAATCATCTACAGAGAAAAACATTTGTTAAAACTCCAAAGCTTCTATAATGAAACTCTAAAAAACAGAAACAAAAAGATATCTACCAAAAACCTTTAAAAGTCAGGGTTATTTATAACAAAATATGAAAGCACTCTTTCAAAATATGAAAAGCACTTTTAAGACCAAAAGTGAACAAGAATGCCTGCTATCATCACACAACAAAATGAAATAAAAAGCATCCAATCGATAAGGATGCCTTCACTATTAGATGACATACTATATGTAGAAAACTCAAAAGACTCCACCAAAAAATTGCTAAAACTGATAAACAAATTCAGTGGTGATTATAAGTGTTGCAGGATACAAAATATATAGAAATCTGTTGCATTTCCATACACCAAAAATGAAACAGCAGAAAGAGAAATTAAGAAAACAGTCACATCTACAATTTCACCAAAAGTAGTAAGACACCTAGGAATAAACCTAACCAAAGAGGTGAAAGACCTGTGCTTTGAAAACTATCAAACACTGATGAAAGAAATTGAAGATGACACAAAGAAAACATCCCATGCTCATGGACTGGAAGAACAAATACTGTTAAAATGCCTACATTGACCAAAGCGATCTATACATTTAATGCAATCCCTATCAAAATACCAACAGCATTTTTCACAGAAGTAGAGCAGATAATCCTAAAATGTGTATGGAACCACAAAAGACTCCAAATAGACAAAGCAACCTTGAAAAAGCAAAGCAAAGCTGGAGGCATCACAATTCCAGACTTGAGTTATATTACAAAGCTGTTATAATCAAAACAGTATGGTACCAGGGGCACCTGGCTGGCTCAGTTGGTGGAGCAGGCAACTCTTGATCTAGGGATTGTAAGTTTGAGCGCCATGTTGGGTGTAGAGATTACTTAAAAATAAAATCTTAAGGGCGCCTGGGTGGCTCAGTTGGTTAAGCGACTGCCTTCGGCTCAGGTCATGATCCTGGAGTCCCTGGATCGAGTCCCGCATCGGGCTCCCTGCTCGGCAGGGAGTCTGCTTCTCCCTCTGACCCTCCCCACTCTCATGTGCTCTCTCTCAAATAAATAAATAAAATCTTTTAAAAAAATAAATAAATAAATAAATAAAATCTTAAAAAAACCAACAGTATAGTATCAGCACAAAAATATACACATAGATCAATGGAACAGAACAGACAATCCAGAAATAAAACCACAATTATATATATGGTCAATTAACTCTGACAAAGCAGGAAAAACTATCTGATGGAAAAAAGACAGTGTCTTCAACAAATGGTGCTGGGAAAACTAGAGAGCAACATGTAAAAGAATGAAACTGGACCACTGTCTTAAACCATACACACACCAAAAAACCTAAAAATAGATTAAAAATCTAAATGTGAGATCTGAAACTGTAAAAATCCTACAGGAGAGCACAGACAGTAATTTATCTGACACTGGCTGTAACAACTTTTTTCTAGACAGGTTCCCTGAGGGAAGGGAAATAAAGGCAAAAATAAATTATTGGGACTACATCAACATAAAAACCTGTACAGCAAACAATTAACAAAACTAAAAGTGAGGGGAGGGGCAGAAAGAGAGAAAGAAGCAGACTCCCCACTGAGCAGGGAGCCTGACTCAGGGCTCACTCTCACAACCCTGAGATCATGACCTGAGCCAAAATCAAGAGTCAGATGCTTAACCAACTGAGCCACCCAGGCACCCCTCAGGAACATAATTTTTTTTTTTTAAAAGATTTTATTTATTTATTTG
>NC_138384.1:39149580-39154927 GCF_054177405.1 Leptonychotes weddellii
GCCTGGGTGGCTCAGATGGTTAAGCATCTGCCTTCGGCTCAGGTCATATCTCAGGGTCCTGGGATCGAGTCCCGCATCGGGTTCCCTGCTCGGTGCAGAGCCTGCTTCTCCCTCTCCCTTTGCCACTCCCTCTGCTTGTGCTCTTCTGTCTATCTCTCTGTCAAATAAATAAATAAAATCTTTAAAAAAAAAAAAAAGAAAAGTCAAGAAAAGATAAGCAAAATTGTAGAATAATGGTTTCCCCAGTAAGGGGTGGGGATGGGCCATGGATAGGGAATGGTTTATCATCAGGCAGGGGCCCTCAAAGGCCTATAATGGCATTGACAATTTTCTCTTTTTCTTTTTTTTAAGTCATCTCTATACCCAACATGAGGCATGCTCTACCAACTGAGCCAGCCAGGCACCCCTAAAATTTTCTATTTTTTAAGCTAAGAAGTAGGTACATGGGTTTTGTTCTTTTTTTTTTTTTAAAGATTTTATTTATTTGACAGAGAGAGACACAGCGAGAGAGGGAACACAAGCAGGGGGAGTGGGAGAGGGAGAAGCAGGCTTCCCGCGGAGCTGGGAGCCCGATGCGGGGCTCGATCCCAGGACCCTGGGACCATGACCTGAGCCGAAGGCAGGCGCTTAACAACTGAGCCACCCAGGCGCCCCCATGGGTTTTGTTCTATTATTATTTTGTTCTATTATTATATTATCAATATATATATTGATATATAGATATAGATATCCTAATATACATTTATGCATGTGAGATTTATTTAGTAATAATAATTAATAAATAAAATTTAACCATATATTCTTTGACACTACAGTTCCACATCAAACATTGTTCTTAAAAAGCTGAACAAGGACATAAAAGACTGGGGAGAAATACTGGAGGGGGTGAGTTGGGGAGTGGTATTAACAGACATATTGGGCACCTGGGTGGCTCAGATGGTTAAGCGTCTGCCTTCAGCTCAGGTCATAATCCCAGGGTCCTGGGATCGAGTCCCGCATCGGGCTCCCTGCTCCTTGGGAGCCTGCTTCTCCCTCTGCCTCTCTCTCTCTCTCTCTGTCTCTCATGAATGAATAAATAAAATCTTTAAAAAAAAAATTTTTTTAAAAACAGACATATTTACAGTGACCCTCATTTTCTTTTGAACTTTAGTCTTCCATTTTACCTTAATGCTTCCTATGTCTATCTAAAAATCCTTCCTATGCCACAAACCTAAACTCTTCATTTCTTCTGTCTCAAATGTTTCCTAGCTTCTCACCTGTGTTTTTGTTAGAGACCATCTTCTCCATTACCCAGACTCCTTGGCCTCTCACCTTTCTCTGGGCTTCCTTGTGTCAGCTTTTCACATATGCCATTTATAGCTAATACTGTATCTCTGCTACTAGCCCATCAGTTGTTTGATAACTTCTACAAATATGTAGCACTCTAGCATTTTGCGGGTACTCTGTTTAAAAATTCAATAAATGTTGATGAAAGGAATGAAAGAATGAACTTACCATTCAGAGAGAAATGAGGCATTTGGAGATACACTACTACAACAACAATAGCAACTAACAGCCTTTGAGTTCACAATATGAGAAAGGAACTGTTTTTTTTAAAGATTTTATTTATTTGACAAAGAGAGACACAGCGAGAGAGGGAACACAAGCAGGGGGAGTGAGAGAGGGAGAAGCAGACTTCCCGCTGAGCAGGGAGCCCGATGCGGGGCTCGATCCCAGGAACCTGGGATCATGACCTGAGCCGAAGGCAGACGCTTAATGACTGAGCCACCCAGGTGCCCCGAGAAAGGAACTGTTAAAGCACTTTAAAAGTATATCCCATTTTACAGATGACAAAATAAAAGTACAGAGAGGTTAAGTAACTTGCCCAAAATTTTACTGCATGTAAGTGTCAAGACTTGAACCTGGCACTTTAGTTACAGCTGTCTGTACAACTCAAAACTTTATCAGATTAGGAAAAGTTTTTTAAAGACTGGAAGAGACTTACGAAACTGGGAAGGAATGTGACTCAGAATAGATAAATGAGTTCTTAGAAAGGAGGGAGCAAAGTATTAAAGGAGGGACAGTGAAGAATAACAAATTTGGGAGAACACTCTAAAAGGCCTCAAGTTTCTAGTAAGACCTAGAACATCTGAGAACATGCCAACAAAGAAGAGTGAAGAGGTGCCTCTAAGTCAAGCTGAGCCGTCACCTCCAGAGGTTTTTGCCTGCCTATTTCCTCTTCACTCACCTGAGCACAGGCCTTTTGCCAGCTCTCTCTTCACCATCCAGGGCTCTTTCCCTTGTTCCAACAATAATATCACACTGGGCTTAGAAAAGCAAAGTCCTGCATGTATGAGAAGAAACAATTTGGTCATGCTGTAGATATCCCAGAACTCATAACCAATCCTTTAATCAACAGGGAAGGGGGAGTTTACAGTAAGACAGGGATAAATGTGTAAAGGATGTGTATTCAAAATATAGGAAAGCTGAAGCTTCCAACACAGATTAATAACAGACCCGTCCACTGGCAACTTTATAAATATTAAACCATTGCTTTGGCACAGCAACAGACATCCAGCCAAGCACTGAGGATGCCATCCAAAGATTCACAGTGGTGGTAGCAAAGAGGCCCTTATGTGTAGAAACTCAGTTTTACACGGACAAGATATTCTTACCCAGGGACACCAAGATCCTATAGTTCTCCAACATCACATTACTGTACAGATGCCTCTGGGAAGAATTTAGACAGTCCCACTCCTCTTGGGAGAAATCTACAGCCACATCTCTGAAGGTTACCAACTCCTGAAATAAAACAAATAAATGAATGAAATAACTTCATCTCTTACCATATTCTCCTTACTTGTTCTGCCCTAGGCATACTGGGCTCTCCCTGACATTACATCCTCAAACCAAAGATGTCAAGCAAGTTTCCCCTCAGGCCTTTTGTACTTCTCAAATCATTCTGTACAAAAATAGCAAGCTCTTACTCCTGTTCCCTATTTCCCTAACCCTCCTTTATTGTTCGGCATGGCACCTAATTATTTTGTTACTGTCTGCTCCCAGCCTCCACTAAAATGTGAAGTCCATGAGGGCAGAGTACATTTTTGCTTTGCTCACTGCTATATCCCTAGTTATAGGACAGTATTTGGCACACATGACGCATTCAAATATTTGCTGAATAAACTGAATTAATGAATGAATGGTTTGAAAAGTTCAAGAAACTATGGATCAAAAATGAGACCAGGGCGCCTGGGTGGCTCAGTTGGTTAAGTGACTGCCTTCGGCTCAGGTCATGATCCTGGAGTCCCGGGATCGAGTCCCGCATCGGGCTCCCTGCTCAGCAGGGAGTCTTCTTCTCCCTCTGACCCTCCTCCCTCTCATGTTCTCTGTCTCTCATTCTCTCTCTCGCAAATAAATAAAATCTTAAAAAAAATGAGACCAGAAAGTGCTAGGGTGCCTGGGTGGCACAGTCAATTAAGCATCCCACTAGTGGGTGTTTCTGCTCATGTCGTGATCTCAGGGTCCTGAGATCGAGCCCTGTGTCAGGCTCTGTGCTCAGCGCGTAGTCTCTCTCTCCCTCTGCCCCTCCCCTTGCGCACCTTCTCTTTCTCTCTCAAATAAATAAATAAATCTTTAAAAAAATGAGACCAGAAAGTGCTTGCTGTATCTCTGAAAATTGTGCTAGACCAAGGAGAGCAAATCATCAATTCTATTAAAATTCAAATACTTTAATTCAGAGTACTTCAAATTTTGTATAAAGAAATGGGTGTTCTGCTCAGAATACTGCTTCTGCCTGTAGGCTGGGCAAAGTTCTTAAGAACTTGGAGCTATGCTGTGATTCAGCTGGATTCTAGGTTTCTATAATGTGACCACCTGCTGATGAAAATTAACGTCTGTGTGTGTCTGTCTGCTCAGCAGGGAACCTGTTTCTCCCTCTCCTCCCCACTCATGCTCTCTCTTACTATCTCTGTCGCTATCTCTGTCTCTCTCTCAAATAAATAAAATCTTTAAAAAAATTCTTTATTTCTTTCAAAGTTATTTTAAAAATGTGTTTTACAATACAAAAACAAAATGTTTTTTACAGTAACTTTTTTCTTATTTATAATTATATGAAGTAGTTTGTGAGTTTCTTCATCTCTGCCCTACCAATAATATAACAGGAACATTTGTTGCAGAAATGTTCCTGTTAAGAGTTTGGTTCATATGCCATATATGCTTCCAAAAATGTTTTCCTTACCTTACATAAACATATATAATAAATGTATAACTATTTTTTAATATATGACATGCATTTTTCTTTTTTTTCTTTTTTAAGATTTTATTTATTTATTTGACAGAGAGAGACACAGTGAGAGAGGGAACACAAGCAGGGGGGAGTGGGAGAGGGAGAAGCAGGCTTCCCGTGGAGTAGGGAGCCCGATGTGGGACTCGATCCCAGGACCCTGGGACCATGACCTGAGCTGAAGGCAGTTACTTAGCGACTGAGCCACCTAGGTGCGCATGACATTCATTTTTCAATGATTCTTTTAATGAAAGTTAATGAAAATAATGACAATGTCAACATAATGAGCTTAAATTATTACTTTAAAATATCTGACCTCTAACAATTGATCTCTTAAAATATTTGACCTCTCTCTATACATACAATGGAATATTATTTAGCCATAAAAAAAATGAAATCTTGCCATTTGCAACAATATGATGGAGCTAAAGAGGATAATGCTAAGCAAAATAAGCTAGTCGGAGAAAGATAAATACCATACGATTTCACTCATATGTGGAATTTAAGAAACAAAGCAAATGAACAAAGGGGAAAAAAAGAGATAAACCAAAAACAGACTCTTAACTATGGAGAACAAACAGATGGTTACCAGAGGGGAGGTTGGGGGGGGCAGATAGGTGAAATAGGTGAAGGGGATTAGGAATGCACTTGTCTTGATGAACACCAAATAATATATAGAACTATATATTATTATAGAACTAATATATAGATCACTATATTATACACCTGAAAACTAATATAGCACTGTAAGTTAACTACACTGGAATTTAAAAAAAATTAAAAATAAATTTTGATCTCTAACCAAATACTTGGTTTCAAAATCCATTCATAATTGTAATCAAACCAGGATGAAGAAAGTCAACAGTTCTCTTCACCTTTCTGCCCTCATAGAAACATGTTTCCCAGCTGAGAGGACTGACTACTTCCCTTGAATCCCTGTCATGTGGTGACTGTCTTATTTCCCACATTCCTTGTACCACAGCACCTGGAGGTAAGGCAGGTGATCTCTTTGCTCCTTACCTTTGTTTCTAGACCATTACCCCTCCCACCTCCCTAAAAGACACCTAGTTGTTTTTTTTTTTTTTT
>NC_138384.1:39155427-39161728 GCF_054177405.1 Leptonychotes weddellii
GAGTCCCACATCGGGCTCCCTGCTCGGCAGGAAGCCTGCTTCTCCCTCTCCCACTCCCCCTGCTTGTGTTCCTGCTCTCGCTGTCTCTCTCTCTGTCAAGTGAATAAATAAAATCTTTAAAAAAAAAAAAAAAGAAGTTATAAAATTATCCTTGGTTTAACAATGATAAATGAAAAAACATTAAAATTATCCAAACAAGGTATACAAGGATTTTTGTTGTTCTGTTTTTTGTTAAACAGCAAAATAACTTACAGAATATAAAGATAAAAGCTGAAGAGTATAGCACTAATGGAAAGGGGGTATTTTCACAGAACCAGTATTTTTCTCCATCCCATCTCCATTTGATGTTAATCAAAACATACAATCAGCCATTTAGTTTTTTTTTTAAAGCAATATGCTCATGCACATACACCAGTTCCTTTATGTACAATAAAGGAATAAGGAAGAGGAAAATGAAAGACTAGAGAAAACCATACGGTAGTAGTTAAGATGTGGTGGAACCAGATTGCATTTTTCTAATTGAGAATTTCTTCTTTGTCTGGAGAAACAGAGTTCTGGAGTAACGTAGCAGATCCTTTTTTAGTAGGCATCCCCTGTCTGCTGCTAGAACACATCAATTATGTTTTAATCCTCCATTTCCAACTGTGCAGATGAGTCTGTTTCATTGGCTGCCTGTCAAATCAGAACCTAATTCACCTCGTTAACAAACCCTATTGTTCACAATAGGCTTTCATTCATTTATTAAGTATTGTATGCCCTCTTAATCTTAAAATTGCACCCACGGGACCATCCTGTTCTCCCACCTCAAATGAATATGATCATTGTTCTTGGTCTTGACTCCTTCAATGCGCTGTTTGCCAGCCGCGGTGAGGTCTTGAGTCTCCTCAGCTGCTGCTTCACCAGGTGTGCACTGAAGGAACATGCAAGCAGCCCCAGGAGTGGCAGAAACTCCTGGCTTTTTTTTTTTTTAAAGATTTTATTTATTTATTTGACAGAGAGAGACACAGCGAGAGAGGGAACACGAGCAGGGGGAGTAGGAGAGGGAGAAGCAGGCTTCCTGCAGAGCAGGGAGCCCGATGTGGGACTCGATCCCAGGACCCTGGGATCATGACCCGAGCTGAAGGCAGTCGCTTAACCAACTGAGCCACCCAGGCACCCGAAACTCCTGGCTTTTAAGCCTCACTCCTTTCTCTTGTGCCCCACAAGCTCAGGTGCTCCCTCCTTTGGCACTTGCAGGAGATTTAAACCACACAAGCCTCTGCCATAAAAACTCCCTGCCAGTTTCAGTTCCTTGCTTTTGCAAACCACTTACAGACTTTCTTGGGAAGCCTGCCCTGCTTTTCTAGGAAGCTTCATTATGTCAGTAATAAAACTTTTCATAACCCGCTTGGGGTGTGTGTGTGTGTGTGTGTGTGTGTGTGTTCATCAGTCTTAACATCCCAACCAAATTGTGTGGGTGGTACCTGCAGATTGGAAAAGAAATGGGTATCACTATTCGCAACAGATAGGAATAGGTACCGATGTCTTTTTTCACAGGTGACAAGATCACCTATGTAGAAAATCCAATGGAATCTCCAAAATTCTAGTAGAAACACTAAATGACTTTAGCAAAGTAATAGGCTATAAGATCAACATACAAAAACCAATTGTATTTCTATATGCTGGCAAGGAACAATTGGAAATCGAAATTTTTTTTTTAAAGATTTTATTTATTTGAGAGAGAGAGAATGAGAGACAGAGAGCATGAGAGGGAAGAGGGCAGAGGGAGAAGCAGACCCCCTGCTGAGCAGGGAGCCCAATGCGGGACTCGATCCCGGGACTCCAGGATCATGACCTGAGCCGAAGGCAGTCGCTTAACCAACTGAGCCACCCAGGCGCCCGGAAATCGAAATTTTTTAAAATGCCATTTACAATAGCATCAAAAACTCTGAAATAGGAGTAAATCTGACAAAAGATTTCATTACCTTTATGTAAAAAACTACAAAATATTCCTGAGAGAAAGAAGATCTAAATAAATGGAGATATATACTGTGTTCATGGGTCACAAGATTCACCATTTTAAACATGTCAATTCTTCCCAAATTCATCTGTATTTTCAGCACAATCTCAATATCTCAGGGTTTTTTTTTTTTCATTTCTGTTTTTGGTATAAATTGACAAATTCCTTCTAAAACCTTTCCTAGGTGTTTACCTAAAAGAAATGAAAATTTATATTCACACAAAAAATTGTACATGAATGTGTATAGCAGCTTTAGTTATAATGGCCAAAAGTTGGAAACAATACATGTCCTTCAATAAGTGATTGACTAAAGAAAGTGTAGTATATCCACATGGAGTACTACTCAGCAATAAAAAGGAATGAATTACTTAAACATGTAACAACATATCTGAATCTCCAGGGAACTAAACTCCATGAAAAACCAATGTTTAAATTACATATTTTATCATTCCATTTATCTAATATTCTTGAAGGGTAAAATTACAGAGATGGGAGAACAGATTAGGGTTGCCCAGCCTTAAGGAGGCGGCTGTGGGCAGAAAGGAAGTGGGTGTGGCTACAAAAGTACACATGGAGTATATTCGTGATGATGAAAATATTCTAAATCTTGACCGTATCAATGTCAATATCCAGGTTGTGATATTATATATAATTTTGGAAGATGTTACCACTGGGAGAAACTGGATAAAGGGCACATGGGATCTCTGAATTATTTCTTACAACTGCATGCAAATCTAGAATTATCTCAAATAAAAAATTGAAATTTTAAAAAAGCCAGGCCAAAAAGAAAATAAATTCTAAAGTAGTAGACCAAAACCCAAATACATTAAATGTAAATTCACTAAATATGTCAAATTAAAGAGTAAGATTGTCATTATTTTTTAAATAATGCTGTTTAATAACAGACACACCTTAAAAATAAACCAGGTTAAAAGCAAAAGAGTAGAAAGAAATAAACCATGCACTAACCCAAAGAAGGGTGGTGAAACTATAGTAATATCAAAATAGACTAAGATAAAAAAGCAATTATTATAAATAAAGAGTAAATTCCATAATACCCTGTTGGATCAATCCATAAGAAAAGTTATCACAACTCAAAATATCTATCATCCATGAGAGAGATTCAAAATATGTAAAGCAAAGTTAACAGAAATAAAAGGAGAAATAGACAAATCTACAACTATAGAAAATTAGGAAGCTGGAGGGACATAGAACAACTAACTGTTCTTTTATCATCTCAACAAAATGATAAGCAAAAATAATTCTTTAAGTAGACAGAAAAAAAATTATTGGTAGAGACAAAAGACAAGCAAAACTTATTGGGGGACATGTTCTCTCTCATGTCGTGTTTGACTGGGAGTCTCTTGTCCCTCCCCAGACACAGATTCACACTACTCGGAAAAAATGCCCTTTATCATCTAGTGAAAGACTATCTTCTGCATCCTAGAGGTAACATAGTCATATGGCCTTTTTTTTTTTTTTTTAAGATTTTATTTATTTGACAGTGAAAGGCACAGTGAGAGACAGAACACAAGCAGGGGGAGTGGGGGAGGGAGAAGCAGCCTTCCCGCTGAGCGGAGAGCCTGATGTGGGACTCGATCCCAGAACCCTGGGATCATGACCTAAGCCAAGGGCAGACGCTTAACGACTGAGCCACCCAGGCGCCCCATCATATGGCTTTTATATAGCTTCATGGTAAGCTTCTGAGTCAGAAGCCTCTCCCATACCTTCAACAACCACAAGCCTCTGATACTTAGCATGCTGTAGTCTGCGGCATTTTGTTCTCTTTGCCAACATACCATGGCAGAAAAGCATTGGGCTAGTGTTTACATAGACATTTTCTCCATTTTAGTTTCTACTGCAAAATTATTGCAGTGTTCAACTCTCATTGTCAACTGTTTTTTAATTTTTCTGAAGTCAGAGCCGAACCCACATGAAATGCTGAAAAAAAGAATGAGATCTTTAGGGCAGAAGTGACATCTAGTCTGGTTTGCTATATTTTTAGGTTTTTGCTCCTGGTTCTTTCTTTGCTTTGTCCCGTACACTTTTCACTCCCGATGTTGCGGCTACTTAGAATTCCATTTGATGACTCAATGTCTTTGCCCTCTTCAACAATATCTTTCTAAATTACCAGTATCACCTTTGTCCATGTGACACACACCGAATGTGGACTAACACAGAATTAAAAAGCTTGGGTGTTTCAGTAATATGGATTCACAAACCTCTAAAATTCCTCCCATTTATTATCTTGGTGGCTGTGGTTTATCGGGGTAACCTTTAAGTTTCAATACTGTAACAGGGGCCAGTCAGAAAAGCAGAAACACAAAGAATTAACACAAGCACACTGTCTCTGAAAAAACTGCAGGGTCGGAATCAAACGGTCACAAGAACATACAACGCGACCATGGTCACACAAATGGTCGCAAATTCGCACGACCCCCAAAGTCACTGGACCTCAGAGTCTCTCCACTCCCTAGACACCCTACCCCAAGCTCCACGGCCAAAATCTCCCGTACACGGTCACACAACGCCACGCCTCTCTTTTCTGACTGCCGCCAGAAGCTTGAGGCTCAAGCTGGTCCGGCTACAGGCCCCTGATTTTTTCCCACACCTTCACTCCCCTGAAGTCCAGGTGGGGCCTGGACCAGACGGAACCAAACCGACTCAGCGGTGCTTCCTTCACGGATCAGGCACCATAACCCGGGAACAGGAGACCCAGCCAACCACAAGGAGAAAGAGACTTTTCGCAGAAAAGTGACTTGGCCGTGAAGGCCTCTGGGAAATGTAGTCCGTAGCCTGAAAGTTGCGAACATTTCCAGATTCTTCTCAGCACCAAGTTGCACTCCCGGGCTCCGAGTGGAGTGCCGGGCTCAAGCGAAGCAGCTGCAGCAAAACTCAGCTGAACCTCCTCGGCAGACCTGGGCGTCCTTAACCGCAGCGGTAGATTATTCCGGCTACTCGCCGGCAGAAAGGCCGACCCGCCCCCTTGAGCCGCAGGGGCCTCTGGGAAGTGTTGTCCGGCGTCTAACGGACCGAGGCTCGTGCTGCCCTCAGCCGCAGCCGGCGTTGACCTTAGAGGCGTCTCTGACTCGGTCCGCACCGGCGGGGCCACTTGGGCGGCGTTGAGCTGTGGAATTGGGCCTGTGTCCGCGGGCTGCGTGGTGAGTCTTCGGAGGCCGCCAGCTCCGTGTCTGGGACCCTTTGTGCTGGTTGGGAGTAGGGGCCTGCGGACCCCGTGCCTGTGTTGGAGGAGGATGCCGGCAGGGCTGTGCCGGTACGGATGGTTCCCTGAGGCCGACGGGGGAGTGGCGCGTGAAGGACTGTGAGTGTGGGGAGTGATATGACCGTTTGCCAGACATTTGTCTGTGACTGAGTGTGGCCGTGAGAACGTGTGTGGGAGCGCATTTTGTGGATGTGCTTTTCCTTTTATGTTTCATTATGAACGTGGATGCGAACGTGCGTGATGTGGGTTCGTGAGTGCATGAGAAACTCCGTGGATGAGAGGTAGAGCACGGTTGCGTGTGTAGATTTGTGCGACTCTTTGTATCAGGGCTTCTTTGCTTTGCTTTATGGTCATTGGAAATACGTTTTTATGAGAGCTATCAATGCCCCCAACACTTGTAGTATTTATTTGTCTTAAATTTTATTTTTGTGTATTAGCTACGTTGTTTTGTGTGCGTACTAACTTCTTGCTCCGTGCCCCCGACTGCCCGCCCCAAATCGCAAAATACAGAAAAGCTCAAAGAAAACAGAAATCATTCATAAGTCTGCCAGCAACTATCAAAATTCACTTCCCATCTTTCCCCCCTCTGCGAATACATACACATGCTTCCATATATTAATATGTATGTGTATAATAGCTTGGAACTTAGTATTACACTATACGTACACTTCTGTAACCTACCTTTGTCATTTAATAATACACAATATCTTTCCATCTAAATAGTTATAAATTTATGTCGTTATTTTAAAGTTTTTCATGCTATACATTTTAATACATTTCCTGTTGATGGGTAATTTGTTTTTTCCAGTTTCTTGCCATTATGAACAATGTGTTTATCAGCAACTAGTTGTCACATGTTATAATGCACTTTTCTAATTTGGGGGGGAGGGGGCAGGCTCCTAGAAGTGGAACTGATAGGTCAATATGTGCATATTAAAGACTCCCTAAGTCTAGGGGTGCCTGGGTGGCTCAGTCGTTAAGCGTCTGCCTTCGGCTGGGATCGAGCCCCACATCGGGGTCCCTGCTCAGCGGAGAGCCTGCTTCTCCCTCTCCCACTCCCCCTGCTTGTGTTCCTTCTC
>NC_138384.1:39161828-39184476 GCF_054177405.1 Leptonychotes weddellii
AGGCTTCCCGCCGAGCAGGGAGCCCGATGCGGGGCTCCATCCCAGGACCCTGGGATCATGACCTGAGCCGAAGGCAGACGCTTAACGACTGAGCCACCCAGGCGCCCCTAATTTACACTATTATTGGCATAGTATAAGATTGCCTGTATTCATACACCCTTGATAACAATGGTTATCTACTATTAGTAATCTTTGCTAACTTCATAGATGTAAAATTAATTTGCAGTTGTTTGGTTACTACTGGTCAAGCATTTTAAAAATCTTTTTGTGTGACTTATGTATTTTCTAAAATATTTTTCTAAAGCAGTATTGTTTTGAAATTTATTTTCTAGGTTCTTCAAGTATTCATTTATTCATCAACACACCATTTATTGAATGCTGTCTGTGTGACAGGAACAATTCTAGATGCTTCAGATACAGCATTGAGCAAAAGAGAAACTCTGCTGTCATGGTACTTACATTGTTGTGGGCCAGATAATAAATGAGGTAAGTGAGTTAAATATAACATATAAGGACATCTAGAATTAGAGAAGGGAATTAAGAGTTTAGATGGGGTAGCCAGGGAAGGCATCCTGAAAAGGTAATAATAAAGATTTGAAGGAAGTAAAGGAGCTGTTCATGCATATAATTGAGGAAAGGTTATTCCAGGCAGCGTGAACAACAGTTACAAAAGTTCTGAGGTGGGAACATACCTGTTAACAGCAAAGAGGTTGGTGTGACTGAAATAGAGCAAATGAGATGAAGACTAGTGAAATGAGAGAGGGTAAATGGAGGAAAGGAGGGCAGATCAGGTTGGATCTGGATAGGCTATATTATGATTTTGGCTTTTACTGTGAATGAGATGGGAAGCTGTTGGAGAGTTTTGATTATGGGAGTGATATTATTTGCTTATGATATAAGTGGATCACTTTGGCTGCTCTGATAAGAGTACTACAGGAGGAAGGATGGGGTGGGGGGCAAGGGCAGAAGCAGAGAGACCAGTTAGGAATACAACACAATAATTACAATAATCTAGGGAAAAGATGTCAATGACTTGGACTAGAGTAGTAAAAATGGTGAGAAGTCATCATGCATTAGATATAATTTAAAGATAGAGATGATACAATTTGCTGATGGAAATCTGATGTGGAATGTGTGACAAGATGACACAATATTTTTTAATCTGAGCAACTTCAAGAATGGAGTTATTAACTGAGAAAGGAACGAAAGTAGGAAAAACTGACTTGGGGCGTAGGGAGATAGATTTCAGTTTGGAATTTGGTATATGAAGCATGAGGTGTCCACTAGATATTCAAGTAGAGATATTAGGTTGGCAGTAGGATATACAAGTCTGAAGTTCAAAAGAACGATCTAAGATCTAGGCTGAAGACATAAATTTGGGAATTATCAGTATATAGATGATATTTAAAGCGAATGGACTGAATGAAATCAGTTAGAGGGTAGGGTAGGTAGAAGAAGGTAGAGGTGAAGGACTTACCTCTGGGTCACTCCAACAAAGTCTGGGAAATGAGAGGAACCAGCAAAAAGGACTGAAAGGAACTAGCTTGAATGGTTGGAGGGAAGCTAGGTGAGTTTGATATACTGGAAACCAAAGGAAAAATGTGTGTTAATAAGAACTGTGTCAGTGCTGCTGATAGGCCAAGTAAAATGGGGACTGAGAAGGGGATGTTGACATTAGCAACATGAAAGTCATTGGTGATCCTGAAGAGCAGTTTCAGCGGAGTATGGGGCTAAAGAGAGAAATGGAGAAAAAAAAATGGAGATACCAAGTATAGACAACTCAGGTTTTTCTTTAAATGGAAGAGGGGAGGGAAATGGAGGGGTAGATGGAGTTGGATTTAATCAGAGTGTTTGTTTCATGAACTAATTAGGAATAATGTGAGAGGCAAGAGTGTCTAAGTTGGCAGGAATTAATTAAATTGATGTGAATTTTAGGCCAGGTAGGTAGAAAAGTCAGGATAGGAAGGTGAGGGACAGTGGAAAATTGGTAGAACGAAGGAAGTTTCTGATGGGGTTGGAGAACTGTTCGGTTGAAATACTAGAGGAAGTAAGGCAGAGAGGAGGATATTTTTCCCTTTAGTTGTCAAATGTTTTCAAAATAGAACAATCCTTCTTTTTACCACCATACCAGTTTAAGAAAACATGGAAGATTATTAGCTATATTTCAGTAGGGGTTACAAAATGATGGTATTCGAGTTTTATATCCCTTCATTTACTGGCTGGAATATTTTTTAAAGAAAAAATTTCTGTCATCAATTCTTTGGTTACCTTGAGGAAAGTTTTTACAGGAAAAGCAGAATAAATTGATTCTTTCCCTTTATAGGTTTCAGGCTATTTATTGAATTGGTTCCTTAGCATTTTCCAGTGAGTTATTATTTTACTGTTATATATGCATAGATTTTAACATATTTGGTATGATTCAAACCATTGTGGTTATTTTCTTTGTGAAGCTCAAATTTTCCCATCTTTGGTTATCTCTTTGAGATGGTTTATAAGTCTTTCCAACACATCTCCAGAAGTCTTTGATAGTGTTCCACATTTCTGGTATGAAAGGTTATTCCAAGATCATTTTGAACATTTTCTGCCCTAGGCATGGAATCAAGCATTTCTTTATGGTGCCCTGATTCCTTTTATTGGGAAATGATATTTTGAGACCACAGTTACAGGCTTATTGTTACTGGCACAGTCATTGTTTCTAACTTTTTTTTCTTGGTGGACAGAGCTAGGAAATACATTCTTTTTATTTTTTTTAATTTTTAAAAGATTTTATTTATTTACTTTAGAGAGAGAGAGAGTGTGGGGGGGAGGAGCAGAGGGAGAGGGACAAACAGACTTCGTGCCGAGCACAGAGCCTGACTTGGGGCTTGATCCCACCACCCTGAGATCATGACCTGAGCTGAAATCAAAGTCGGATGCTCAACCGACTGAGCCACCCAGGCACCCCCTTTTTATTTTTTAACAGCTTGATACATTTTATCCATCTAAGGTGTATAATTCAGTGTTTTCTTTAAAAAATTCACAGATACACCCATTACCATAATGTAATTTTAGAGCACTTTTGTCCCTACTAAAAGAAATACCCATTAGCAGTCAGTGTCCTGTTCCCCTCCCTCATCCCAGTTTAATCAACCATTAATCAGCTTTCTGTCTCTATAAATTTGCCTATTTTAGACATTTCATATAAATGAAATCATACAATATGTCATCTTTTGTGACTGGCTTCCTTCACTTGGCATGTTTTCAGTGTTCATTAATTTTGTAGCAGGAAATATATTCTTAACTTAATGAGTTCATATTGCTATTTCAAATTCTAAAAATTTAGAATTACCCGGTTTTTACTTTGGTTTTATTTTTGTATGTTTTATTTGCTCGTCTATCCATCCATGTTTTTATTTCTATGGTATTGGTTGTTATTTCTCCTCTCTCATTGTGATTTTATTTGAGTCCTTTCTCTTCTCTCAATAATTCTGGCAAGAGGTTTATCAATTTTATTAATTTTTTCAAAGAACCAGCTCCCGGTTTCATTGATCTGTTCTATTGTTTTTTTAGTGTCTGTGTCATTTATTTCTGCTCTACTCTTTATTATTTCCTTCCTTCTGCTGGCTTTAGGCTTCGTGGTGTTCTGCTTTCTTGCCTTTTTTTTTTTTTAAGATTTTATTTATTTATTTGAGAGTGAGAAAGCATGAGAGCGGGGAGGGTCAGAGGGAGAAGCAGGAGCCTGCTGCGGAACGTGATCCTGGGACTGGATCCTGGGACTCGATCCTGGGAGTCCAGAATCATGACCTGAGCCAAAGGCAGTCGCTTAACCAACTGAGCCACTCAGGCGCCCTCTGCTTTCTTGCTTCTTAAGGTAGGCCTGTATTGCTGTATACTTCCCTCGTAGGACTGCTTTTGCTGCATCCCAGGGGTTTTGAACCATTGTGTTTTTATTTTCGTTTGTTTCCAAGTATTTTTTAAAAATTTCTTCTTTGATTTCCTTGTTGACCCATTCATTGTTTTGTTTTTGAAGATTTTATTTATCTGTGTGCGTGATCACAAGTGGGGGAGGGGCAGCGGGAGAGGGAGAAGCCGACTCTGCACTGAGCAGGGAGCCCGACACGGGGCTCAATCCCAGGACCCTGGGATCATGACCTGAGCCGAAGGCAGATGCTTAACCGACTGAGCCACCCAGGCACCCCGACCCATTCGTTGTTTAGTAGCATGTTTAACCTCCATGTATTTGTGGTCTTTCAAGATTTTTTCTTGTGGTCAACTTCTAGTTTCATAACATTGTCAGAAAAGGTCAAGGAGTCTTGTTTATATTCTATTTTGCCTCTACCATCTTGTTTCTCTCTACTTTTTTTTTTTTAGTAACTTAAAAATGTTTTAGTGTCACAATTCATTTTTTAATATGAGCAAATATGCTTAATGTGTGTATATTCATGCCATCCCTCTTAGATAAATTTTAGCTTACAATTTCCATGGTTTTTTAATCTCACTGTTCTCAGCTCATCTTAAATTTGAAGATTGGCTTGACAAGTTGAATAAAAAATGTTTTTTGAATTGTTATTGGAATTATATTAATTTTATAGATAATGGGAAAAGTGTTATCTTTATCATGCTCACTTCTATTTTTAAGCATGATATTTATTAACACTACTTTTATGAACATCAATAAATTGAATAAATTTTCTTGATTAGGCTCTTACACAGCTTTTGTTTGCAATATTCCTAGTACCTTAGTGTTTTTCTTGCTTTTGTGATTGTGAATAGGTTAGTTAAAATGCCACACAGATCTCCTACTGTGTTTAATTCACCTCTCCTGTTTAAGCATTTACTTTATAACCTTTAACTATTTTCCAGAGTTACTGTAAGGTTGATTCTGACAGGTTTTGCCAGCTCTTTCAGTTTCTGGGCAGACATGGAAGCCTAGAGTTTCCTACTCTTACATTTTTGCTGATGTCACTCCTATTCCTTTACTTTTCACCTGTCTGAATGTTTATATTTAAAATGTGTTTCTTGTAGGCACATATAGTTGGGTCTTGGTGTAAGTAGGCTCCACGCCCAGATTGGAGCCCTACATGGGGCTTGAACTCACGACCCTGAGATCTAGACCTGAGCTGAGCTCAAGAGTCGGACACTTAACTGACTGAGCCACCTAGGCACCCCAGGTTCTTGGTGTTTTTATCCACTTAACAATCTGTTTTTTCATTGGTGTGTTTAGACCATTTAGACTTAATATGATTATTTATATAGTTGCATTAATATCAACCATCTTTGTAACTGTTTTCTGTTTGCTCCATTTGCTATTTCTTTTTTTTCCCTTCCTTTGATTTCTGTTTTTCACTGAGCATTTTGTATGTTTCCATTTTGCCTACTGTTTTACTATATCATTTATCCTTTTAAGAAGAAAATTGGTGTTACTCTAGAGTTTACAATATATATTTTTAACTAATCCAAGTTCACTTTCAAAATGCTATAGTACTTTGGATATAGTGCAGGGAACTTTATAACAGAGTACAGTTGACCCTTAAACAATGTGGGAGTTAGGGGTGTCAAGCCCTGAGCAGTCAAAAATCCACCTATAATTTTTGACTCCCCCAAAACTTAACTACTAATAGCCTACTATTGACCAGAAGCCTTACTGACAACACAAACTGTTGATTAACACATTTTTTTTTTTTAATATTTTATTTATTTATTTGACACAGTGAGAGAGGGAACACAAGCAGTGGGAATGGGAGAGGGAGAAGCAGGCTTCCTGCAGAGCAGGGAGCCCGATGTGGGGCTCGATCCCAGGACCCTGGGATCATGACCTGAGCCAAAGGCAGACACTTAACAACTGAGCCACCCAGGCGCCCCAACACATTTTTTTTTTTAAGTTATCTGCATTATACACTGTATTCTTACAGTAAAGTAAGCTGGAGAAAAGGTTAAGAAAATCATGAGGAAGAGAAAATACATTTACACTACTGTACTGCATTTATTGAAAAATATCCCTATATAAATAGACTACACAGTTCAAACCTGTGTTGTTCAAGGGTTGACTGTATTCCCAAGTCTACCTTCTCATTCCTGTGACATTCCTGTCATCATTTCATTCATGCATGTGCTATAATCACCTAATGCATGTAAGCACCTAATCACCTAGTACAATTATTTCTTTAAATAAACATATTTTATATTTATTTATTTAAAGGTTTTATTTATTTATTACGGAGAGAGTGCATGAGCAGGGGGAGGGGCAGAGGGAGAGGAAGAAGCAGACTTCCCACTGAGCTCAGTCTCAGGACCCTGAGATAATGACCTGAGCCAAAGTCAGATGCTTAACCAACTGAGCCACCCAGGCCCCCCAATAAACATTATCTTTTAGATAAATTAAAAATGAAAGAGCCAGAAGATTTTATTTTACCTTCATTATTTCTTCTCTGATGTGCTGCTTTTCTTTATGTAGGTCCAAGTTTCTGACCTATATCATTTTTCTTCTGCCTAAAGAAGGCAGACACTTAACCGACTGAGCCACCCAGGTGTCCCTATTTCTCCTTCACCTTTTTTAAAGACGTTTATTTAAATTCCAGTTAGTTAACATACTGTGTAATATTAGTTTCCTTCACTTTTGAAGGATAATTTCCTCGGTTAGTGAATTCTAGGTTGGTGGGATTTTTTTTTAATACTTTAAATATTTCACTCCACTCTTGTTTTGCTTATATGGTTTCTGATGAGAATTCTGCTGTAATTCTTATCCTTGTGGCTGTATCCATAAGTTGTTCTTTTTCTCTGGCTTCTTTGATCATTTCTCTCTCTCTCTCTTTCTCTCTTTTTTTTCTTTTGGTTTTCTTTAATTTCTGTATGATATGCCTGTGTATGGATTTTTGGTATTTACCCTGCTTGGTGTTTTTTGAGCATCCTAAATATGGGAATAAAATAGATCCAGAGAGGGAGAGATCTCTCAGTCAAGGGATAAAGTAGTTCTTTTTTTTTTTTTTATTAGAGAGAGAGAGGGAACGCAAGCAGGGGGAGTGGGAGAGGGAGAAGCAGGGTCCTGCAATTTCAAAGCAATAGAAGTCATTTAAAACAGCTAAGCAGGGTCCTGCTTCTCCCTCTCCCAGGACCCTGGGACCATGACCCGAGCTGAAGGCAGGGGCTCGATCCCAGGACCCTGGGACCATGACCCGAGCTGAAGGCAGATGCTTAACGGCTGAGCCACCCAGGCGCCCCAAAGTAGTTCTTAATTTGACTTCTTTAAGGACAAGAAGGAATTGGTTTAGTGAATGATGGAGCTGATCAGTAATCAGGACAGGGTTTCCAGGTGGTGGGGAAATGATATACAGTGGCTTTTAAAGGGAACAAGTGCTCTTTTTTTTTTTTCTTAGCTTTTTTTAAAAAAAATTTTTAAATGTGAGTGTAGTTGATAAATGCTCTCTACTTTTAAAGAAAGACACATAATTATAAATGGCACATCCTGCATGTGATTTAAACATTTGTTGCCAAATGGAATCCACAGACACATGAAAGTAGTGGCGTGAAGACTGGGGAAAACTTGGGGTGGTGGTGGAAATAAAATACTCAGTTACCACCATGGAGCCAAATCCCCAGTGTGCAAGTTAGCTCAGGCTATCTAGAGAATTGCTGTGTAAATGTAGCCAGGGGTAGGGCTCTCAATGATTTTTGGATATTAGGCAAAATTTGGATTCAGGCAGTCATAGATGGTGATGGTGGTGGTGGCGATGCCTAAATTGTTATGTGTATTTTAACTGTATTGGAGTTCATTTTAGGAGGTAATAATACATGGTAGTTCAGAAATTGAACAAATTGCTCTATATCACAGTAAGTTCTTTGCAAAGGAGGAAGATAAATAACATTTGCAATGACTAGCACATCTTGTCTGAGATGTTACAACAACTATAGCACAAAGGATGGGAGGGAGGAATTTGGAATGGATCATTATAAATTTACTCTAGTACAAGTAAAGCAGTGTAGTATATTGTAAAACTTAGGGAAACCACTAACATTTTTTTAAAGAGGTACAAATAATAATTCAGTACAAGAGAAAAATGGAATAATAAAAAGTACTCAATTAAGCCAAGCCAAAGCAGAAAATGTGGGGACAAAGAAACGGAACAAATGGAGCAAATAGAAAACAGCTAAGATGATAGATTTTAATCCAGCTATACCAATGATTATGTTAAATGTTGATCTAAACACACGAGTTAAAAGATAAAGATGTTTAGCAACATTGGATAAAAGATCTCCTAAATGCTGTTTACGAGAAACCCATTTTAAATATAAAGATTGATGCATTGAGAGGAAATGACAGAGAAAAATATATCAAAGATATATGAACCAAAAGGAAGATAGAGTAGCAATTTTAATATTAGACAAGTAGATTTCAAAACAAGGAATATTATCAGGGATGAAAAGAGACATTATGTCATGATAAAGGGGTCACTTCTCTAAGAAGACATGACAGTTCCAAAATGTAGGTGTAGCTAACAAATGAAGCAAAACCTGATAGAACTGAAAGGAGAAATAGACAGATGCACACTTATAATTGGGAGCTTTAAAGCTCCTCTCTCAGTAATTGATGAAAAAAGGAGGCAAAAGGTCAGTAAGGTTATAGAAGACCTAACAAACATTTATCAGCCAACATTCAAGTGTTTAATGTCAATTTTTTGGTGTTCAGATGTTAATGATCTTTATAGAACACTCCACCCAACAAGAGCAAAATATGTGTCTTCCTCAAGTACACATGAACGTTCACCAAGATAGATCATACTCTGGGCCATAAAACAAACTTTAGTAATTTCAAAGCAATAGAAGTCATTTAAAATGTGTTCTCAGACCATTCCAGAATAAAGCTAGAAATCAAGAACAGAAAGATATCTGGGTCATCTTCAAACACTTGGAAATTAAACAACATACTTCTTTTTTTTTTAATTTTTTTAATTTTTTTAAAGATTTTATTTATTCATTTGAGACACAGAGATACAGAGAGAGAGCATGAGCAGGGGAGAGGCAGAGGCAGAGGGAGAAGCAGGCTCCCCGCTGAGCCAGGAGCCCAATGTGGGGCTCGATCCCAGGACCCTGGGATCATGACCTGAGCTGAAGGCAGATGCTTAACCATCTGAGCTACCCAGGCGCCCCTAAACAACATACTTCTAAATAGCCCATGAGTCAAAGAGGAAATCTCGCAGGAAATTAAAAATATTTTGAATGGAAATGCAACATATGGGACAGCTAACTCAGTACTTAGAGGGAAATTCATAGTACTAAAATGCTATAAGTAATTAGAAAAAGCTCAAATCAGTACTGACTTCCACTTAAGAAACTATGGGAGAAAAGGAGCAAATTAAACCCAAAGCAAATAAAAAGAAATGGATATTAAAGACTACAGCAGAATTCAATAAAATGGAAAACAAACAAATAATGGAGAAAATCAGTGAATCAAAACTAGTCCTTTGAAAAGATCAATAAAATTGTTAAACCTCTGGATGGTCTGACCATGAGAAAAGGAGACAAAACACAAATTGCCATTTTTGGAGTTGAAAGACAGGGTCTCACTCACCTGACAGACCTTGAAAGGGACACTAAAGGAATACTACAAATACTCAAAGTCCATGAATTCTCCAATGGACCCACAACTATATGGTCAACTATCTTCAACAAAGCAGGAAAGAATATCCAATGGAAAAAAGAAAGTCTCTTCAGTAAGTGTGTTAGGTAAATGGGTACTTTTTTGAAAGACACAAACTACCAATATTTACTCAATAAGAAATAACCTGAATCATTGTATTATTAATGAAATTTGAATTTGTTGTTTAAAAACCTATGATACAAAAGTAACAAAATTAAAAACAAACAAGTGAGACTACATAAAACTAAAAAGCTTATGCATAGCAAAGGAAACCAACAAAATGAAAAAGCAGTCTACTACAGGGGAGAAAATATCTGCAAATCACATACCTGATAAGGAATTAATATCCAAAATATATAAAGAACTCATAAAACTCAATAGCATAAAACCTCACAATATCCAATTTTAAAAATGGGCAGGAGATCTGAATAGACATTTTTCCAAAAAAGACATACATATGGCCAACAGATACATAAAAAGATAAAGTGATATTCAGTGATTAGTGATCTTCAGTGATTAGGGAAATGCAAATCAAAGCCACAATAAGGTGTCACCTCACACCTGTTAGAATGGCTCTTATTGAAAAGATAAGGAATAACAAGTGTTGGCAAGGATGGAGAGAAAAGGAAACACTTACGCATTGTTGATTGGAATGTAAATTGGTAGAGCCAGTATGGAAAATAGTATGGAGGTTCCTCAATAAAAATAGAAATGCCATATGATCCAGCAGTACTACTTCTTGGTATTTATCTGAAGAAAACAAAAACACTAACTTAGATATATGTAACCCCATGTTTGTTGCAGCATTATTTATGATAGCCAAGATATGGATGCAACCTAAGTGTCCCATTGATAGATGAATAGGTAAAGAAAATTGTGTGTGTGTGTGAATGTATACATACATACAATTGGATATTATTCAGCCATAAGAAAGAATGAAATCTTGGGGCGCCTGGGTGGCTTAGTCGTTAAGCGTCTGCCTTCGGCTTAGGTCATGATCCCAGGGTCCTGGGATCGAGCCCCGCATTGGGCTCCCTGCTCCGTGGGAAGCCTGCTTCTCCCTCTCCCACTGCCCCTGCTTGTGTTCCTGCTCTCACTATCTCTCTCTGTCAAAAAAAAAAAAAAAATGAAATCTTGCCATTTGTGACAACACGGATGGACCTTGAGGGCATTATGCTAAGTGAAATAAGTCTGTGAAAGAGAAGTACTGTATGATTTCACTTATATGTGAAATCTAAAAAAAAAAATAGACAAACGCCACCCTAAAATACCAAGCTCATAGATAAAGAGAACAGACTGGTGGTTGCCAGAGGCAGAGGGTAGGGTAGAGGATGAGAGAAATAGGTGAAGGTAGTCAAAAGGTACAAACTTCTGGTTTTAAGTCCTAGGGATGTAATGTACAGCATGGTGACTATAGTTAACAGTACTGTATTGCATATGTGAAAGTTGCTAAGAGAGTAGATCTTAAAATTGTTTTCACACAATAAAAAAATTCTTGTAACTATGTAAGGTGTTAGATATTAACTAGACTTATTTTGGTGATCCTTTCACAATGTACTCAAATATCGAATCATTATATTGTACACCTGAAACCTATATAATGCCATATATCACTTATACTTTTTTTTTTTTTTTAAGATTTTATTTGACAGAGGGAGTGAGCACAATAAAGGGGAGCAGGAGAGGGAGAAGCAGGCTTCCCACTTAGCAGGGAGCCTGATGCAGGGCTTGATCCCAGGACCCTTGGGATCATGACCTGAGCCAAAGGCAGACAGACCCTTAACTGCCTGAGCCACCCAGGCGCCCCTCAATTATATCTTAATAAACAAAAAGACTTTCTAAAAAGGAAACTACACACCCGGATAATTTCACAAGTGAAATAGCAAACATCTAAGGAAGAAATCATAACAATAGTATATAAACTTTTCCAGGAAGTAGAAGAACCGGAACACTTTCCAACTCATGTTATGAGACCAGCCTTACCCTGATATCAAAACCAGACAGAGACATTACAAGAAAAGAAAACTGCAGACTAGTATTTCTCATGGACTTAGAAACAAAAATCCTCAACATTGAATTGAAAAATTGAATCTACCAATATAAAAAGGATAATATAACATGTCTAAATAGGTTCATTTTGGAAATACAAGGTAATTTTTTTAAAGATTATTTAAGAGAGAGAGCATAAACAGGGAGAGAGAATCCTCAAGCAGACTCCCCACTGAGTGGGGAGCTCAACACAGGGCTCAGTCCCAGGACCCTGAGATCATGACCTGAGCCAATATCAAGAGTTGGCCACTTAACCAACTGAGGCACCAGGTGCCCCAAGATAAATTTTAAGTTCATTATTTGAAAATTAGTTACTGTAATTCACCAGAAGAGACTAAAGAAGTATTGTATGATCATCTTGATAGATGAAAAAGAAGCACTTGACAAAATTCAGTATTTATTAATGAAAAAAATAATTCTCAGCAAATGAACAGCAGAAGGAAATGTTCTTTACTAAAGATCATTTAAAACAAAAACAAAAACAAAAACAAACCAAATCCTAGAGCTTATATTATACTTAGTGCTGAGATAATGCTTTACTTCTAAGATTGGCAACAAAGTGAAGATGTCCTCTGACACCACCATTGTTCACCATTGTACTGGAAGTCCTAACTAGTGCAATAAAGCAAGAGAAGGACAAAGGCATACAAATCAGAAAGGAAGAAATACAGCTGTTTCTATTGCAGACAACACAATTATTTAGATAGAAAACCTCAAAGAACCTACAAAAAAGTTCCTAGACCTCTTAAGTGAATTTAGCATGGTTGTAGGATACATAATCAGTATATAAAGTTAAATCATTTTTATATTCCAGCAATGAGCAATTGGAGTTTAAAATAAAAATTTATTAACACGCCCCAAAATAAAATACTTAAAAATAAATCTCACAGAATATGTGTAGGCAGGGGCGCCTGGGTGGCTCAGTCGTTAAGCAGTTGCCTTTGGCTCAGGTCATGATCCCAGAGTCCTGGGATCGAGCCCCACATCGGGTTCTCTGCTCAGCGGGAAGCCTGCTTCTCCCTCCCCCACTCCCTCTGCTTGTGTTCCCTCTCTCGCTGTCTCTCTCTCTCTCTGTCAAATAAATAAAATCTTAAAAAAAAAAAAAAAAGAATATGGGTAGGCACTATATGCTGAAAACAAAAAAAACTGATGAAAGGAATAAAAAATAAGTGGAGAAATATACTATATTCATGGATTGGAAGACTCATTTTTTTCATTTCTCTTTAATTTGATCTATGGATTAAATGCAATCCCAATCACATTCCTAGCAATCTTTTTTATAGATATCAATGAGGATGGAGGTGGAACCCAAAATGTAAGGCAGAATGAGACAAATTTATTTACTTGTACTATTATATAAATGTAGGACATAACTGTGTTGAAGGTGACAGAGAAGAAACCCTTGTTAAAAGCTCTCATTTCTTTTCCTCATTTGTAAGTCCTTAACAAAATATAAAGTCATTTTTGTTGAACCATCCAGTTCACATACTGTTGCTATTAGAAATACTTTTTTTTTTTTTTTAAAGATTTTATTTATTTGAGAAAGAGACAGAGCAGAGCAGGGGGAGGGGAAAAGGGAGGGTTAGAGGAAGGGGAAGGGGCAGAGGGAGAGAGAATCTCAAGTAGATTCCCCCCTGAGTGGGAGTCCAATGCAGGGCATGATCCCAGCACCCTGAGATCATGACCTGAGCCTGATGTGGGGCTCAGTCCCAGGACCTTAAGATCATGCATGACCTGAGCTGAAGTCAGACGCTTAACTGACTGAGCCACCCAGACGCCCCTGCTGCTATTAGGAATTCTATGATGAAATCCATCATGGGGCACCTGGGTGGCTCCATTGGTTAAGCATCTGCCTTCAGCTCAGGTCATGATCTCGGGGTCCTGGAACAAGCCCCACATCGGGCTCTCTGCTCAGCAGGGAGCCTGCTTCTCCCTCTGCCTGCTGCTCTGCCTGTTTGTGCTTTCTCTGTCAAATAAATAAATAAAATCTTAAAAAAAAAATCCATCATTAGGTGCTTCAAAGAAATAAACGGAGTCATTTTTTCCCCACTTTCTGTTTCTTGCCTTGAGAAATTTAATGATTTAGGGAAAGAGGAAAGAGAGTTGGGGGAGTCCTAATTGGTGTCCACTCTTAAGCTAGTTGATGACTTCAATTCACTGTAAGCAATTGCTCTTAATATAATAATTCCTTTTTTATCTGTGCCCACATAGACCCATGCCCATTACTAGAACTGGAACAGTCCTGACAACAGAAAGTGCTGGTATACACCCCCAGGTCCAAGGGGCTGCTATGTTCAGGAGATAATACGCAGAAAAAATAAATAAAATATCACAAATTTTTCCATAACCCTTCTCCCCTAATAAATACCTTAACTCCTGTTAGCCAATATTGTGTCACATTGTAACTCATAGCTGCAAGGGATGCTGGGAAAGTGTGTAACTGGAAAAGGGGAATAGGATTACTTTCACTGACCTAGATCAATCATGATTCATCCTTGGGAGGAGGTATATTGCCCTGTGAAAAAAATTAAAGTTTAGTTTTCAAGGAATAAGGTGAGGACAGTGGCTATTGTTGGTAACATCTGCCACATATGGCTTGGAATATGCTGGTTCTCTATCCTTAGCAAGGTATCACATTTTCTTTACAGGATTTTGCACTGTTGTTGCTGGGGAACTACTGAGACACCCATCTTATTCTGCTGTCCTCTTTTAAAGATTGATTATGATGGTTCTAAGAATGTGGGGTTCCCAGGGTCACAGTGCTTATTAGTGGTAGAGAGACTAGAAAGCAAATCTCAGGTCACTGTTCTTTTCCACTATAATTCATCTGTTCTAGCGATTTTTTAAAAAGATGCTTTAAGAAAAAACTTGAAAGGAGTGACAAAAATCAATTACAAGCCAACAACAACCAAAAAAAATTTTTTGCTGAATAAATTAATAGATTAATTTTCCTTAATCAAATTAAAACTGGGAAAGGGACTGTGCATGGGGACAGGGGAGGACATCTGTGTTGTTCATTATACACTGTCGTATTGCTTGAATTGATTGCAATGATACGTGTTTTCTTGATTAAATTTTATTTGGGGGAAAATATGTGAATTCTATTTTAAAAAACGAAATAGTGCTACTAGACTTGTAATAATATGAAAAACTATACCCTGTTTCTGTTTTCCCCATCCCTAATTGCTGATCCCAAAGAGAAGCACTTTGAGCTCCTAAGTGTGATTTCTTATATTTCTTCAGTTTTTCCAAATCATGTTGTTATTTGACACTTTTCAGATTTATATATATATATTTTACTATGGCAGATAAGAATTTAACTCTCTTATCACCACCAATATCTCTGATACACATCACTCAGACACAAACTTCTCCTTACTCCTTCTTTGAAATATATTACCATTTTGGTTAAATTCCCATTTAGTTGGTAATGTCTCAATACTTTAAAATACCTTAGTTATTTTGTAAATTTCATAATTTTCTTGGTTATGTTCTTTCATGAAGCTATATATCTTCCTGTTCCTTATGAACTGTTTTTTTTCTGATACAGAACTATTGACAAATTCATGGGACATCTCCCACATATGAACTTTTATTCTTATCCACCTTATGCCTAAGCTACGCATGATCATACCAGTCATCCTTATACCTATCAGCACCTCTGGTATGAATATTCTTGGCCTTTCTGATGGATCCAAGAATCATTTACAGGGTGACCTTTAGTCCACCTTGTGGGTGCAGGTTCTGAAACCACAAAGCATGCCTGGTCTAATGGCTTTTCTTCTCTTTCCCAGTTCTGCCTTTTCAAGCCCTGTCTTTTACCAGAAAGAAGAGGAAATGACTGAATCCCAGGTAAATTTTAAGTAGTATATTTGTTCTCTGCTTTATTCTACAGTGTAGTTTAAAAGAATTATAGTAATCCATATAGTAAATTGGAAAATCCTCTATAGTTAAAGCTTTTTCAGAGGAAATAGAGTTGGAAGATTAAGACCAGGAAAGAGTTAAAATATGGTAATGCAGGAATGCCTGGGTGGCTCAGTTGTTAAGGGTCTGCCTTAGGCTCAGGTCTTGGTCCCAGGGTCCTGGGATTGAGCCCTGCACTCTTGCTTGGGCTCCCTGCTCATGCTCGGCAGGAAGCCTGCTTCTCCCTCTCCCACTCTCCCTGCTTGTGTTCCCTCTCTCGCTGTCTCTCTGTTTGTCAAATAAATAAATAAAATCTTTAAAAAAAATATATGGTAATGCAGAAAGGTGTTCATTCAGAGAGATTAAAGTTGGGCTTCAGTTTTCAATTTCATTATTATAGGTGAAACAAACCAGAGCAAAAAATTCATTACATAATTTGCATTATAAATAAAAATGAACTTTTCCATTTAGGTAGTTTTTATTTGAGGACAATAATTTGCATTGTAAATAAAAATGAACTTTTCTTAGGAGAAGTAAGCTTTTCTTTGGTACCTAGGGCAGTAAATATAGTGTGACCTCTTATAGTTGACAAACCCAGCTATTTTGATGGTCTGTTTTGATAAAGGATAAAATAAAGAATATATGTTAAAATAGCCAGCATTGGAAAGAATGCAAATGAAGATTATCAGAAAAAGGAATAAATTATCCCTTTCGTGCAATGGAAGACCACACAACAATTTAAAGATTTTTTTTTTTTTTTTTAATTTATTTGAGAGAGAGAGAATGAGAGACAGAGAGCATGAGAGGGAGGAGGGTCAGAGGGAGAAGCAGACTCCCTGCTGAGCAGGGAGCCCGATGCGGGACTCGATCCCGGGACTCCAGGATCATGACCTGAGCCGAAGGCAGTCGCTTAACCAACTGAGCCACCCAGGCGCCCCCACACAACAATTTAAAAAAAAAAAATGACAGATACTGGTTACTCACAACAATATAGATAAATTTCACAAACACTGGAGTGAGAGAAGCCAGAGACAAAATAGATGGTTCCATTTATATGTAGTTTGAAATCTGGGAAAACTAATCTGTGCTAGAAATCAGGATAGTAGTTACCCCTAAAAGGATGTTAACTGGGAAGGGATATGAGAGAATCCTCTGGAGTGCTGAAAATGTGGTTATTTTGACCTGATTACATAAATATTTAAATGTATAAAAGTGTATCATGTTGTACACTTAAGATTAATGCATCTTAGGGGTGCCTAGCTGGCTCAGTCAGTAGAGCATGTGACACTTGATCTTGCGGTTGTGAGTTTGAACCCCACGTTGGGTGCAGAGATTACTTAAAAATAAAATCTTAAAAAAAAAATTAGTGCATTTTACCACATTATTCTATATGTGTCATACATAATTTTAAAGAATACTAGAATATCTGAAGAAATAGATATGTGTCTCTCAAATGACCCTACATAATTATATTTTTCAGTGAGTATTTGCTATAGATTGGGCCACAGACTAATAATTTCTGGTAAATTATTATAATTTTAGGCACTGAAATGTGAACAGAGAATATGTTTTATTTGGTTTACTGGTGTGTTTCCAACCCCTAGAACATTCTATGCCTGGTATGCATAGTTTTTGTGAATATTTGTGGTTTTAGTGACTTGAATCCATGGTTCCTTGTTTATTTTACTCTTAAAGTAAGTGATATCAGGATGCGTGGGTGGCTCAGTCTGTTAAGCATCTGCCTTCAGCTCATGTCATGATCTCAGGATTCTGGGATCAAGCCCTGCATCGGAGCCCCGCATGGGGCTCCCTGCTCGGCAGGGAGTCTGCTTCTCCCTCGACCCCTCCCCCCTGCTTATGCCTTCTCTCTCAAATAAATAAAATCTTAAAAAAAAAAAAAAGTTGATGTCTGCCTCCTCTTCAAGGATAATTCCTTTTCCTCAGAACTTCATCCTTCATATTTCCTTTGGAATCTTTCTCTTTACAGATTTATCCTGCACTCTTAGCTATTAAACATATCTCACTTTACTGCTATTTCACCCTCAGCTCAAAGCTTTCATATACTGAGATATACCTTTCTTTGATTATGTGTCCCAATTAGCAGCTTCTCTACTTACCCAGTTTTTTCTTCAAACTCAGTTAATTTTCAAAGTGAACACACTGTGTAACTTACAAAAGCAATAGATCAAGAATTAGAACATTACCCTAACAGCCATGAGATTTCTTCTGCACCTTTCCAAGGTCATCACCCCTATCCCAGGGCTAAGCACTATTCAACTGCTATCACCACAGATTATCTCTGCCTAAGTTTGAACCTTATTAATGTATATACTCTGTGTCTGGCTTCTTGTGCCTAATACTATGTTTGTCAGATTCATGTTGAATTATTGCATGTAGTTGGTAGTTTGGTTAATTTCATTGCTTTATATTATTCAATTATGTGAATAAAAGACAATTTTATTTATCCATTCTATTATTGATTGCCATTTAGGTAGTTTTTATTTGAGGACAATTACAAATATTATTGCTATGAACTTTCTTGTAGATGTCTTTTGTTGCACATATGTACACATTCTTTTGTATATAAACCAAAAGTAGAATTGCTCAGTTATAGGTCACATACATAGGTTACCTTTTATTGATACTGCCAAGCAGTTTTCCAAAGTGGTTGTCCAAAATTTCACTTTATAAGAAAGGAAAAGTCTGTGTTAATATCAGGTAAGATAAAAGTCAAACGTAGGCTTTAAACAAACAAAAAGAACAGTGTTTTAAAATGAATGCAATAGATAATAAAGATAAATAGTTTAGGACTGCTTCCTTATCAAATAACCTGCAGCAAATTTACTATAAGGAACACTGAAAATAAGAAGATTCATATCAGTAGGGAAACTTTCATCTGTCTTAGCTCAGGCTAGATGAGCTAGACAAAAAAAAAATACATATATATCTACCAATAATAATTTGATAGAGCTAATAGATTAAGATAGCTTATAGCCTGGAAACAGTTACTATCTCTTATTTGGATATTGAAATAACCTAGAAACTGACCGTGTATTAGGTGTGAATAAAATTCAATAAATTTCAAAAGTAGAGGGGCGCCTGGGTGGCTCAGTTGTTAAGCGTCTGCCTTCGACTTAGGTCATGATCCCAGGGTTCTGGGATCAAGTTCCACATCAGGCTCTCTGCTCAGCAGGAAGCCTGCTTCTCCCTCTCCCACTCCCCCTGCTTGTGTTCCCTCTCTCACTGTCAAATAAATAAAATAAAATAAAATCTTTAAAAAAATTTTTTTTCAAAAGTAGAAAAAAAGTAGAAACTATACATGGCAGTAGTTCCACAATGCAATTAAATATGAAGTTAATAATAAAAGATTCAAAAAGAAAAACATTCACATGGAATTTTTTTAACTAGCCTAAGCAACTCAGATCAATGGGGACATAAAAATTTGTTACAGAACATCTTAAAAAATAACAGAAGAAAACCTACAGGCTGAAAAAATATGTTAATAAACATAAAAGAATACACCATTCTAGTAGGCAGTGAAATGTGTGCTCAGAACTCCCCACACTCCAGCACATTAAGGTGGAGTGAGATAGGCAGTAGTTAGGATACTGTACCTATCCTAGAATGCCTACACCATTCACTGCCTAATTCTAGTAATTAGAAACAAAATGAGAAAATTAAAAAAGGAATTGGTAAGAATAAAGTTCAAGTCAGTGAGTTAGAAAAACACAAAATAGAACTAATAAAGAGCTGCTTCTTCCTCTGTCTCTCTCGTTTTTCTTCTTTATTATTTTAAAATCTAGGAAGAGGGAGGGAGAAGTAGAATAAGCAGCCACATACCCAGCTAAATTAGCATGTTTTAATATTTTGTCATTTTGCCTCAGGATTTTTTTCAACAAAATAATCAGAATTTTACAGATACTTTGTCCCCAGAGGCAGTCACTCTATCTATATCCATAGAGTTCATGGTTTTATATTTTTACCACATAAATTTGTATATATGAACACTACTTAATATTGCTCTGTGTTTTAGATTTTTAAATAACTGGGAACCTGATGGACTGCAACTCATCTTTTTTTTCCACTCCACATTGTGTTTTCAGACCTATTCATGTTAATATATGTCTTTTTGACTTTATGTCCTTTCCCATTGTTTTGATTTCCTGTGTCAATCCCACTCTATCTTAATTACCATATCTATATTATAATAAGTCTTGATCTGATAATGCAAATGAATCCTCCATCTTTTTCTTCTTCAGCATTGTCTTAGCTGTTTGTAGCTATTTATATTTCCTTATAAATTTTAGAATTAGTCTATTTCCACAATTAAAACTGCTGAGAATTTGACACTGAGTTATGTTTACAAATATATTATCTGCATATGAACAGTTTTCTTCATTTTAAATCCTCATACCCCTTTTTTTTCTTGCCTAATTATGATTGTTAAACGTAGTAGAAGGTTGAATAGATGTGGTGGTGAGTGATCTTTGTCTCATTCTCAGTCTTAGGGGTATATATTCAGTAATTCATGAGTAAGTATGATAATATGGTGTAGGTATTTTTGTAAATACTCTTCTGGTTCAAGGAAATTTCCTTTTATTCCTTGTCTGCTAAGAGTGTCATAAATTGGTGTTAAGTTTTGTCAAATACTTGTATATATGATCTTGATCAACATTTTCTCTGTTTTTCTGTTAATTTGGTCAATTACAAAACTAACCCGGTTAAACTAACCCTGGTGGGTGTATACCACTTGGGTATTTTTTTTTCCTGGAGAGTGAATACAGTAATTTATAATAAGGTATATTTGACAGATATCAGAACTTTTTTTTTTTTTTTAAGATTTTATTTATTTGACAGAGAGAGACACAGCGAGAGAGGGAACACAAGCAGGAGGAGAGGGAGAGGGAGAAGCAGGTCCCCTGCGGAGCAGGGAGCCCGATGCGGGGCTCGATCCCAGGACCCCGGGATCATGACCTGAGCCGAAGGCAGACGCTTCAACAACTGAGCCACCCAGGCGCCCCCAGAACTTTCTTGAAAGCAGAATTTTGTAGGTTGACTTCTGGCATTAGAAGGTAGAGTGGAACCAAGATATAAGCGCCTTGCAAACTTATTTTATTTAGCAGAGTTCCTGTAGCGCCTACCACAAGTACTCAGTGACTGCTCTTTGGACAGAGATGTCCAAAACTATGAAGATGAATTTTGCCCAATGCCAGTGCTATTCTAGTAAAGTCAATTTTGTGCTTATAAATTCTTTAGAGAATTTGAACATTGTCTGACTCTCATTTACCTCCTCACATCTTACTCCATATTTTTTTGTCCATTAACTTTATTCAGTGATTTCATATGTATAAGGGTCACAGAATTACTCATACTACACTGAGATGTGCATTAAAAATATAGTTTATTAAAAATATGTTATATCCTTTATGAGTTCTGTTTAACAGAATGAAAAAAAGCTAGTTTTAAAGCAGTCTGGTTCAAAACTTAGTACATTGTAAATTGTTTCTTTGAATAATTATTCAGTCATTTAGATTCCCCTCTGTACCCCCATCCTCTGTTAAGGTGGTGTCTGAGGTATGGAAAAAGATCTTTATAACTTGGGGAGGAGGATGGTCCCTGGTCCCTTCATGAATGTGAGCTGGCTGGTATCCAGTGAATCTGCTTTAGCTGGCTCCTTTTTTTGGCATTCTGTAGCTGAAGAATTTGTGTTATGTTTCATCTCAGTCATGGTACAAGAGCCTCTCCTTTTCAACTGTCCTCCTTTGGATCTTGCTCCCTTCATAGATTTCTTGAGTCTCTGTCATGTCCTTCAAAGAGTTCCTGGATTCCATATATCCTGCAACCTATGGGGCCCCCTTGTCTTCTGCAAGGGCCCTATCACACCCTACTCAGGATGTATCCTACAATGGGAACCAAAGGCTACTTAACGTCCTTCCAACTTGACGATGACACTTTGCCCTCCTAACTACTGCCTATCTCACTCCACCTTAATGTGCTGGAGTGTGGGGAGTTCTGAGCACACATTTCACTGCCTACCTCTCTACATCCATGGTCTTTCTTTTCTCTCCCAGGCCTCCACGGGGAAGGAGAAGGTTTTCCTCTTCCAATTTACCCTCTGTCTTTTCAATAGAACTAAAATGGAAAAAGGGCACAAGAAATAAGGAAACCTAATATAACTACACATATTTGAAGTCTGTGAGTGCCAGTGTGAAGCCTGACGTAGTATAAAAGAAGGCCATGGAAGGGCCCAGGGTATTGATGACAAAGTGGATCTATTCAGAAGTAAGAAAATTAGGCACTAGAGAAAGAATATCCCATTTTGTGCTTTTCTTGCCATATTATCTGTTTTTCATCTGGAAATAATAGGTTCATTTCTCCAGAAACATAGAGCAGAGTGCCTAGGAAAATTAAATTGACAAGCCTACTGCGTAATCTGCATTTGGCTAAGTCCTTTACTTGAGCTACTCATTTTTTCATGAGGATTTTAACTTATGTTTGGTGTCACTACCTTTGAGTCTGAGGAACTTGCTTTATTATTTCTGGTGAGGCCGCCTGCTGTGAATTCTCTGTTTTTGTTTATCTGGAAATATATTTCATATTCCTTTTCTTAAGGTGAAATTCACAGAATATAAAATAAATACTTTAAATCGAACGATTCAGTGGCATTCACTGAGCCATTCACAATGTTGTGCAACCACCATCTCTATCTAGTTCCAAAACATTTCATCACTCTAAAATAAAACCCCATGCATTAAGCATTTACTCCCCCATCCCATTCTCCCCCAGCCCTTGGCAACCACCAATCTGCATTATGTCTCTATAAAATTGCCTATTTTGTATAATTCATATAAGTAGAATCATAAAATATGTTACCTTTTCTGTCTCGCTTATTTACTATAATCATCTTTATTTTTGAAAGATCACTTTGCTAGATATATGATTATTAGTTGAGGGACACCTGGGTAGCATAGTTGGTTCAGCGTCTGACTCTTGGTTTCGGCTCTGGTCATAATCTCAGGGTTGTGAGATCAAGCCCCACCTTGGGCTCTGCACTGAGCGTAGAGTTTACTTGGGACTCTCTCT
>NC_138384.1:39184976-39190847 GCF_054177405.1 Leptonychotes weddellii
GGACGGAGGCCCCCTCCCCCACCGTCTATCCTCCCAAATATCTAATATCGCCTTGGGTTCACTTCTCCACACGTCCTACCTTCCAGAAAGTGGTCGCTTTTCTGTTCAGAGAGTTGTTGCTATTCTTTTCTTTGATCTCCGGTTGAGTTGTTAGGTGTTCAGAATGGTTTGATCCCTATCCAGCTGAATTCCTGGGACCAGATGAAATCCAGGTCTCCTTCTCCTCTGCCATCTTGCTCCGCCCCCCAAATAAGTAAATCTTTTAAAAAAATATTATTACTAGATAGTGTTTTTTCTTTAAGCATGTTGAATATACTGTCTCATTGTCATTTGGCTTTCATTGTTTCCGATGAGAAGTCAGCTGTTAGTTTTATTGTGGCCTGTAGATAATGGATTATTTTTCTCTCGCTGCTTATAAGGTTTTCTCTTTATTTTCAGCATTTTTAAAGTTTTATTTTATTTTTATTTTATTTTAAAGCTGGTATAACATACAGTGTTATATTAGCTTCAGGTGTATAATACAGTAATTCAGCAATTCTGTATACTACTCAGTGGTTATCATAAGTGTACTCTTAATCCTCTTCACTTATTTCACCCATCCCTCCTATCCACCTCCCCTCTGGTAACCATTAGTATGTTTTCTATTGTTAAGAGCCTGTTTCTTGCTTTGTCTTTTTTTTTTCCTTTGTTTTGTTTCTTAAATTTCATACATGAGTGAAATCATATGGTATTTGTCTTTCTCTGACTTGTTTCACTTAGTATTATACTCTCTGGTTCCGTCCATGTTGCTACAAATGGCAATATTTCATTCTGTTTATGGTTAAGTAATATTCCATTGGGTGTGTGTGTGTGTGTGTGTGTGTGTGTACTACATCGTTTTTATTCATCTGTCAATGGGACACTTGGGTTGATTCCATAATTTTGCTATTATCAATAATACTGCAATAAACATAGGGGTGCATATATCTTTTTTAATTAGTATTTTCTTAATCTTTGGGTAAATACCAGTAGTGTAATAACTGGGTCATATGATAGTTTTGTTTTTAATTTTTTGCCAAACTTACATACTATTTTCCACAATGCCTGCAACAGTTTGCATTCCCACCAACAGTGCATGAGGGTTTCTTTTTCTTTACATTGTTGCCAACACTTGTTGTTTCTTGTGTTGTTGCTCCCAGCCTATTACTAAGGCCACAGTCTGATTGTTGTGCGTGGTTATCTTCCCCTCTCACCAGGGCAGAGGTCACTTTGGAGTGGTGTTGGCCCCCATGAGGGCTGCTTACACACTGCCAGGCTTGTGGCACTGCTTTGGATGGGCTCTCCTAAGAGCATATTGCAGGGGGGGAATCCACAGAAGTGGGTAGGAGGAGTTCAGGATGCATGCTGTTAGCAAGGTTTGCCCGGGTCTGCTGTGTAAGGGGACCTGGAGCTGAGGCCTGGCTGGAAGGAGTGTGTCCGCAGAGGCATGTGGGAGCAGGGCACACTGTTAGCAAGTTAGGTAGCCAGTGTTGCCACTGCACTGGTTCTTGCTATTTCTGGAGAAGCCTCCCAAGGATCCCTGCCTCTCTAGCACATGCTCTGAGATTAGTAAACAAATCTCCCTCCCATATACCCTGGGAGTTTTTCAAACTGCTGTTTCTATGTTATATCTCTGTGGGGCTTTTTATGCTCTTTATGGGTGGGGGCTCAGTTTCCTCTCACCGACCTCTCCCAGAGCTGAGCCTGCTCATTTTTAAAGTTTCGGGATTTGAGTCCCACCTACGTTTTTTTTTTTTAAGATTTTATTTATTTATTTGACAGAGAGAGACACAGCGAGAGAGGGAACACAGCAGGGGGAGTGGGAGAGGGAGAAGCAGGCTTCCCATGGAGCAGGGAGCCTGATGCGGGCCTCGATCCCAGGACTCTGGGATCATGACCTGAGCCAAAGGCAGACGCTTAACCGTCTGAGCCACCCGGGCTCCCCTTGAGTCCCACTTACTGTAAGAACTTCTGAGTCTTAGCCCCTTTGGTTTTCAAAGTTAATGTTCTGGGGAATTCATCTCACTGGACCTCCGCAGTATTCCTTTCCCCTCGAATATAGTCCCGTGGGCTGTTTAGTTCCTGACCATGTCTCCACCCTTCCTACCCTCTTTGATGGTGCCTCTTCTCTATATTTAGCTGTAGAGAGTTGTTCTGACATTTTCTGGGTTACTTACACTCATGTGAGTTGTATTTGTAGGACAGGTGAGCTTAGGGTCCTCCTGCTCCACCATCTTCCCTGGAATTCTACTTTTAGCCTCTTGATTATGATGTGTTTAGGTTTGTATCTGCATGTTCATCCTGCTTAGGGTTCATTGAGGGTTTTGGATTTCTGTATTAGGGAGTTTTTAAAAATCAAAAACTAGGAAGTTTTCAGCCATTTCTTTCAATATTTTTCTGTTCTTTCCTCTCTGATGTTCATATATGCATATGTTCATGTGCTTATTGCTGTTTCACATTTCTCTTAAGTCTGCATTCATTTTTAAAATTTTTCTTTCTTCCTTAGATTGCATAGTTACTTTTGATCTGTTTCTTTCTAAGCTTGTTGATTTTTCTTCTGCTAACTCAGATCACCGTGCAACTCTGACAAAGCCTTAGCCAGGCCAGTGGAAAGTTGCTGACCAAAGCTTTCCCATTAGAAGAGTCTCATATCAGGTAGAAATGGTTCAGGCTTTAATACCCTCACTGTTAGTCTTGGCTGGGAGTAGCTTGGGAAGATCATGGTCTCAGCATGAACTCAGTAGTAGAAGCAAAGATGAACAGCTGGAGGATGTTCACCAACTATGCTTCTCAAAGCTGGTTCTCTTGAAGGGGATCTAAGAACATACCTCCATGGTTGCTGCAAAGATAGTACTTTGAAATGCTCCCTGTCTGGCATGAGCATTTTTATCTGTCTCTGTAGATTTGCCTATTGACGGCTTATGACAGCAATTCTAGATAGCAGATGCTTAAACAAGACAGAATTTTATTTGTCCCTCATGTAGAAGTTCAGGTACCAACAAACAGATTTAGTCCTCTATCTCCAAGGAATAGGGAACCAGAATCCTTCTATATCATTGCTCTTTCTCATTATCCTCTAATAGTTGGCTTCTGCTTCATTGACCCAAATGACTAGATTTGCCTGGTTACCACATTTCCTTCCCATTCCACAGGAAGTAGGAAGACAGAAAAGGTATCACCTCATCCCTTTAAACTCACCAGTAGTTGCACATATTTCTACTTTCATCTCATTATCTAGAATATGACTGTATAAAAATATGTAGATTCCAGTAATTGAAGAATGATTAATTTTTTTCAGGAGGCCATGAGCCCAGCCAATACTTTGGAAAAGAGGAAGAATACATCCTGGGGTAGAAGAGTAACATTCTATGCTACAGTGGCACACTATCACACTATTTCTTCTTTTTCTATTTTCTTTTTTTTTTTTAATAATTTTTTTTTTTAAGATTTTATTTATTTGGCAGAGAGAGACACAGCGAGAGAGGGAACACAAGAAGGGGGAGTGGGAGAGGGAGAGGGAGAAGCAGGCTTCCCCCCGCCGAGCAGGGAGCCTGATGTGGGGCTTGATCCCAGGACCCTGGGATCATGACCTGAGCCGAAGGCAGACGCTTAATGACTGAGCCACCCAGGTGCCCCGTTTTTCTATTTTCTATTTCTTCTTCTTCTTTTTAGATCATGTATATTTCATACTTCTTTTATTATTGGAGTATAATTCACAAGCTATTTCAGTTTTCAAGTGTATAGTATATTGATTCAGCAATTCTTACATTACTCATTGTTCTCTATGATAAGTGGTTACCATCTATTGCTGTACAAGAATATTACAAAATTATTCACTATATTTTCTTTTTTTTTTTAAAGATTTTATTTATTTATTTGAGAGAGAGAGACAGAGAGAGAGCATGAGAGGAGGGAGGGTAAGAGGGAGAAGCAGACTCCCTGCCGAGCAGGGAGCCCGATGCGGGACTCGATCCAGGGACTCCAGGATCATGACCTGAGCCGAAGGCAGTCGCTTAACCAACTGAGCCACCCAGGTGCCCTCACTATATTTTCTATGCTGTACTTTTCATCTTTGTGACTTACTCATTTTATACCTGGGAGGTCATACCTCTTAATCCCCTTTATTCCCCCCACCCACCTACCCTCTGGTAACTACCAGTTCCCTGTATTTGAGTCTTTATTTTGGGTTTTTTTATATGTTCATTTGTTTTGTATTTTAGATTTCACATAGAAGTGAAATCAGCTGATATTTGTCTTTCCCTCTCTTGCTTATTTCACTAAGCATAATACCCTCTGGATACATTTATGTTGTTGCAAATGGCGAGATCTCCTTTTTTATGGCTGAGTAATCCATCATATATGTATCTATGTATATATATCACATTTTCTTTATCTGTTCATCTATCAGTGGACACTGATATCTTGGCTATTATAAAGAAGGCTGCAGTAAACATAGGGGTGCATATATCTTTTTGAATTAGTATTTGCACTTTGCTGTCCAGTTTTCCCAACACCATTTGTTGAAAAGACTGTCTTTCCCATTGGATATTCTTTCCTGCTTTGTCAAAGATTAATTGACCATATAATTGTGGGTTCATTTCTGGGTTTTCTGTTCCATTGATTGTGTGTTTTTGTGCCAGTACCATACTGTTTTGATTATTGCAGCTTTGTAATATAACTTGAAGTCCAGAATTGTGATGCCTCCAGCTTTGCTTTTCTTTTTCAAGGTTGCTTTGTCTATTCTGGGTCTTTCATGATTCCATACAAATTTTAGGGTGTTCTAATTCTGTGAAAAAATGCTGTTGATATTTTGCTAGAGATTGCATTAAATGTAGATTGCTTTGGGTAGTACAGACATTTTAACAGTATTTGTTCTTCCAATCTATGAGCATGGAATATTTGTTTCTTTGTGTCATCTTCAATTTCTTTCATCAGTGTTTTATAGTTTTCAGAGTACAGGTCTTTTCTCTCTCTTGGTTAGGTTTATTCCTAGGTATCTTAATTGTTTTTGGTACAGTTTTAAGTGGGATTCCTTGATTTCTCTTTCTGCTGCTTCATTATTGAAGAATAGAAATGCAACAGATTTCTGTAGATTTTGTATCCTGTGGCTTTACTGAATTCGTTTATCAGTTCCAGCAGTTTTTTGGTGGAGTCTTTGGGTTTTCTCTATATATAGTATCATGTCATCTGCAAATAGTGAAAGTTTTACTTCCTCCATACCTGTTTGGATGCCTTTTATTTCTTTTTGTTGTCTGATTCCTGTGGCTAAGACTTCCATTACTATGTTGAATAAAAGTGGGGAGAGTTGACATCTGTCGTGTTCCTGACAGTAGAGGAAAAGCTCTGTTTTTCCTCATTTAGGATATTTGTTGTGGGTTTTTCATATATGGCCTTTATTATGTTGAGATATGTTCCCTCTAACCCTACTTTGTTGAGGAATTTTAGTGTGAATGGATGCTGTACTTGGCTCAAATGCTTTTTCTGCATTTACTGAAATGATCATGTGGTTCTTATCTGTTCTTTTATTAATGTGATGTATCATGTTGATTGATTCGTGAATATTGAACCATCCTTTGCAACCCAGGAGTAAATCCCACTTCATCGTGATGAGTGATATTTTAAATGTATTGTTGGATTCAGTTTGCTAGTATTTTATTGAGAATTTTTGCATCTATGTTCATCAGGGATATTGGCCTGTAGTTCTCTTTTTTAGTGATGTCTTTATCTGATTTTGGTATCAGGGTAATTCTGGCCTCATAGAATGAATTTGAAAGTTTTCCTTCCTTCTCTACTTTTTGGAATAGTTTGAGAGGAATAGGTGTTAACTCTTCTTTTTTTTTTTTTTTTTTTTAA
>NC_138384.1:39190947-39228067 GCF_054177405.1 Leptonychotes weddellii
ATTCAGGTTTTCTATTTCTTCTGTTTCAGTTTTGGTATTTTATATGTTGGAGGAATTTATCCATTTCTTCCAGGTTCTCCAATTTGTTGGCATATAGTTTTTCATAATTCTAATTATTTGAATTTGTGTGGTGTTGTTATTTCTCATCTCTCATTTGTAATTTTATTTATTTGGTTCCTTTCTCTTTTTAATTTTTTCAAAGACCCAGCTCCTGGTTTCAATGATCTTTTCTATTGTTTTTTTAGTTCCTGTATCCTTTATTTTTGTTCTAATCTTTATCATTTCCTTTCTTCTGCTGGCTTTAGGCTTCATTTGTTTTTCTTTTTCAAACTCCTTATGGTATAAGATTAGATTGTTTATTTGAGATTTTTCTTGTTTCTTGAGGTAGGCCATTTATCACTATAAACTTCTCTTTTCTAACAGCTTTTGCAACATCCCCTAAATTTTGGACTGCTGTGTTTTCACTTTCATTTGTCTCCATATTTCCTCATTTGATTTTTTTTAATTTCCTCATTGATTTCTTTGTTGACCCATTGGTTGTTTAATAACATGGTGTTTAGCCTCCATGTGTTTGTTTTTCCCAGTTTTTTTTTTTTTTTTCTATTTTCATACTATTGAGGTTGGAAAAGATGCTTAATATGATTTCAGTCTTTTTAAATTTATTGAGACTTCTTTTGAGTCTAAATGTGATCTGTCCTGGAGAATTTTTCATGTCCCCTTGAACATAATGTGTATTCTGTTGTTTTGGGAAGTAATGTTCTGTATATATCTGTTAAGTCCATCTGGTCTAATGTGTCATTCAGAGCCACTGTTTCCTTGTTGATTATCTGTCTGAATGATCTATCCATTGGTGTAAGTGGGTTGTGGTTGTTAAAGCCTTTTCTACTATTGTATTATTATCAATTTTTCCCTTCATGTCAATTTCTTTCATATATGTTTTGGGTGCATAGATATTTACAATTGTTATATCCTCCACTTGGATTGATCCCTTTATCATTATGCAGTACCCTTCTTTGTCTCTTGCTAGTCTTTAAGTCTGTTCTGTTTCATGTAAGTATTGCTACCCTAGCTTTTTTTTTTGCGGGGTGGGGAGGGCTTCTATTTGCATGGTATATGTTTTTCCATCTGTTCACTTTGAGTCTCTTTGTTCCCTTAGGTCTGAAGTGAATCTGATATGCAGCATATAGATAGATATTGGGTTTTTTATCCTTTTAATACCCTATGTCTTTTGCTTGGAGCATTTAGTCTAGTTACATTTAATAGGATTATTGATAGGTATGTACTTATTACCATTTTGTTAATTGTTTTCTTATTTTTGTAGCTCTTCTGGTTTTTCTTCTCTTGCTCTCTTCCCTTGTGGTTTGATGGTTGCTGTTATGCTTGGGTTTTATTCCCTTTATTTTTTGTATAGGTATTATATTGATTTTGTAGTTACCCTTTGGGTTCATATATAACATCTTTTGTGTATAGCAGTGTATATTAAGTTGTTGCTTGAGTTTGAACACATTCTAAAAGCACTAAGTTTTTACTCCCCCTCCACATTTTATGTATATGATGTCATATTTTACATCTTTTTCTTTCGTGTCCCTTGACTAATTTTCATAGATATAATCGATGTTGCTACTTTTGTGTTTTAATTTCTGTACTGGCTTTTTAAGTGATTAACCTACTACCTTTATTATATGTTTGCTTTTATATGTGAATTTTTTTCTTACATAATTTCCTCACTTCTAGTTTGGCCTTTTCTTTCCACTTAAAGAGTTCTCTTTAACATGTCTTGTAGAAATGGTTTAGTGGTGATGAACTCCTTTAACTTTCTTTTTTTTGGTCTGGGAAACTCTTTATCTCTCTCTCTCTCCTTTTTTAAATTTTTTTATTATGTTAGTCACCATACAATACACCATTAGTTTTTGATGTAGTGATCCACGATTCATTGTTTTCGTATAACACCCAGTGCTCCATGCAGTATGTGCCCTCCTTAATACCTATCACCAGGCTAACCCATCCCCCCACCTCCTTCCCTCTAAAACCCTTAGTTTGTTTCTCAGAGTCTATAGTCTTTTTATTCTGAATGATGACCTTGCTGTGTGGATTATTCTTGGTGTAGGTTTTTCCCTTGCAGCACTCCAATATTTCACGCCACTTTCTTATGGCCTGCAAAGTTCCTGCTGAAAAATCAGCTAAGCCTTATGAGGTTTCCCTTGTGTGTAACTCTTCTTGTCTTTTGCTGCTTTAAAATTCTCTCTTTATCAACTTTTTGCCTTGTAACTGTGTGTCTTGGTGTGGACCTACTTGGGGTCATCTTGTTTGGGGCTCTCTGTAGCTCCTGAACTTGGCTCTTTCCTTCCCCACATTAGGAAAGTTTTCAGCTATTATTTCTCCAAGTTTTCTGCCCCCCTCATCTCTCTCTTCTCCTTCTCAGATACCTGTAATATAAATGTTATTTCTCTTAATGATGTTGCAGAGTTCCCTTAACCTATTATTCTGCATCTGCTTCTTTCTTCTTAAATCTCTCTTCTTCACTTTTCTTCTTCCTTCCTCTTCCTCTCCTCCTCCTCTACCTCCTTCTTCACATTATTATTATTTTGCTGTTCACCTTGTTTCATTTCTCCCAGATCATTGATCCGTTCTGCATTCTCTAATCTGCTGTTAATTCCCTCCAGTATATTTTTTTATATCAGTTGTTGAATTCTTCAGCTCTGACTGGTTCTTTTTCATATTTTCTATCCCTTTACTGAATTCTGAGTTCATCCACTTTTTTTTTTTTTTAAAGAATTTTATTTATTTATTTGACAGAGAGAGACAAAGCGAGAGAAGGAACACAGCAGGGGGAGTGGGAGAGGGAGAAGCAGGCTTCCCGCCGAGCAGGGAGCCCGATGCAGGGCTCGATCCCAACACCCTGGGATCATGACCTGAGCCGAAGGCAGACGCTTAACGACTGAGCCACCCAGGCGCCCCTGAGTTCATCCACTCTTAATGTCCAGTCAGAATCTTTATGATCATTACTTTGAATTCTTTATCAGGCATATTGCTTATCTCCATTTAGTTTAGCTTTTTTACTCTGATTTTGTCTTGTACTTTCATTTGGGACATATTCTTCTCTTTTTGTCTTACTTTCTGTGTATGTTTTTTGTGTATTAGGTAGGCCAGCTACATCTCCTGATCTTGAAAGTTGAGGACTTACGAGAAAAGGTCCTGTGGTTCCCTGTAATGCAATCCTTACTGGTGACCAGAACCAGGTGCTCCAGTGGTGTCCCCTGGAGGCTTCATGCTCTTTCCTGTTGTGCCTGAGCTGTATTTGCCTTCAGCCAAGCCAGTTGCAATGATCTGCTTTGATTTTTTTTGAGATTTTATTTATTTATTTAATAAGAAAGAGCACAAGCAGGGGGAGTGGCAGAAGGAGAGGGAGAAGCAGGCTCCCCACTGAGCACAGAGCCTGATGTGGGGCTCAATCCCAGGACCCTGGGATCACGGCCTGAGCCAAAGGCAGACACTTAACCAGCTGAACCACCCTGGCACCCCCTGCTTTGCTTTTTGTGGGCACACTGAGCAGGATTTGCTCCCTGAGTCATTGAGGGACCTGGCTGCCACCAACATGGGCTTGTTGGTGGGTAGGGCCAACTCTTAGCCTACCTGTCTACAATTAGCCTATCACAGTTGTAGGTGCACTGAAGGGTGGGGTTTGCTCCCTGTACAACCAGCTAAGAGACCCTGCTGCAGGAACTGCATGTGCACTGGTGTGTGGGGTTATTGGTTCTCCTCCCCAGGGCAGGAGTCAGTCGGAGCGGCACAAGTCTGTCCATGGCTACCTGCCAGAGTGTCGAGGTAGGAGCTGCTTTAGAGGGATGCATGCTGAGGTGGATGAGTTGGATGGGGAAGGTTGGCATGTGGACATCAGGTGGGGGCACACAGTGCTAGCAGGCTAGATGGAGAGGGTTAGTGTTTGTCTGCTTCATTATTTATGTTTAAAACATCAACTTTTAGGGACGCCTGGGTGGCTCAGTCATTTAAGTGTCTGCCTTCAGCTCAGGTCATGATCCCAGGGTCCTGCGATGGAGTCCCGCATCCTCTCTCTCTGACAAATAAATAAAATCTTTCTAAAAAATGTCAACTTTTAAATATGAAGATTTATGTATATAAATTCTAGATTTCTCATTTTAAGACTATATTTTCATGTTTACAAAATTATTTTAAGTATTTTCAAGATTATTTTAATGATTTCTTTTTGAATTCTCTCACTCTTGAGCTGGGTGCAGTTAGGATTTTCTTGCCAAATCTGTGGTGTTGGTTTTTTATTTACTAGTTTATTGATCCATCTTAGGAGAAATCTGAGGCTGAGGCAATATTATCAAGAATTCATCTTATATGCTTCTGTCCTTCAGTGTGATTAGTGAAACCATTTTGCTGAAACCAGGTTTCTGCATTATGTTTATTCCTCAGTCCTACTTCTTAACCAGGTCCTTTGTTTGGGCTTAGTTTGGTCATTATCCCGGTTAAGGGGAATTCCCAACAACTCCCTAAATTTCAGGGTCTTAAAAATTTGACATTTTGCTTTCTTTTTTAAATAATTTTTTCTTCAGCTTCATTGAGATATAATTTACATATAATACTGTGTTAGTTTAAAGTGTACAGTGGTGGGGTGCCTGGCTGGCTCAGTCAGTAGAGCATGCAACTCTTGATCTCAGAGTTGTGAGTCTGACCCCCACATTGGGCCCAGAGCTTACTTAAAAGATAATAAATGGTGTTGATTTGATGTACTTGTGTATTACAAAATTATTAACTCCATAGGATCAGCTGACAATTACCATTTCTTTCTGTGTTGAGAACATTTAAGACCTACTCTCTTAGCAACTTCCAAGTATATAATACAGTGTTCTTAACTGTAATCACCTTGCTCTGTACATTAAATACCTAGAAATTATTTACCTTATAATTAGAAGTTTATACCCATTGGACCGACATTCCACGTTTATACCCATTCTCCCACTTCCCAGCCCCTGGTACTACCACTCTACTCTGTTTCTAAGAGTTTGGCTTTTTAAGAGTTCACATATGAGTGAGATCACAGAGTACTTGTCTTTCTCTGTCTCAGTTCACTTAGCATAATACCCTCAGGATCCACCCAATGTTGCAGATGGCAGGACTTCCTTTTCTCATGGCTAAGTAAACTCTGTGTGTGTGTGTGTGTGTGTGTGTGTATGTGTACATACCACATCTTCTTTCTTTATTCATCCATAGATATTTAGGTTGTCTCCATATCTTGGCTATTGTGAATAATGTTACAGTGAACATGGGAGTGCAGATATTTTTTCAAGATTCTGATTTTATTTCCTTTGGATATATACCCAGAACAGAATTGCTGGATCATATGGCAATTCTATTTTTAATTTTTTAAGGAATCTGCAAACTCTTTTGCATAGTGGCCGTATCACCGAAGTGCACAAAGGGTCCCTTTCTCCACACGCTCATCAACTCTTAATCTGTTGTCTTTTTGATGATAGCCATTCTAACAGATGTAAGATGATACCTCATTGTGGTTTTGGGGTAATCATCATTTCTCTTATGACTAGTGATGTGATATATCTTTTCATATACCTTTTGGCCATTTGTAGGTTTTCTTTGGAAAAATGTCAATTCAGGTCTCTGGTCAATTTTTAACGAGATTGTTTGATGTTTTGCTATTGAAGTGTATGAGTTCTTTGTATATTTTGGATATTAATCCCATATCAGATACATGTTTTGCAAATACTTTCTCCTATATTCTATTGATCACCTTTTCACTTTTGTTTATTGTTTCCTTTGTTGTGTAGAAGCTTTTTAGTTTGGTCTCGTCTCACTTTATTTTTGCTTTTTGTTGCTTGTGCTTTTGATGTTGTATCCAAAAACTCATTGCCAAAACTAACGTCAAGGAGTTTTTTCCCCATGTTTTCTTTTAGGAGATTTATAGTTTCTGGTGTTATATTTAAGTTATGAGTAACCCATTTTGAATTAATTTTAGTACATGTTGTACTAGGGGTTCATTTTCATTCTTCTGCATGTGATTTTCCAATTTTCCCAGCACCATTTATTAAAGAGGCTATCCTTTCCCCATGAGTATTTTTTACTCCCTTGTCAAATATTAATTGACCTTGTATGCATGGGTTTATTTCTGTACTCTTGATTCTGATTGGCCTATATGTCTATTTTTATGCCAGTACCATACTGTTTTGATTATTGTAACTTTGTATTATAGTTTGAAGTCAGGAAAGGCGATTCCTCCAGCTTTGTTCTTTCTCAGGATTTCTTTGGGTATGTGGGGTCTTTTGTGGTTCCATACAAATTTTTTTTTCCTGTGTTTATGGAAAGAAGCCATTGGATTTTTTTTTTTTTTTTTTTTTGAGTACTACATCTGGGTTTATTTGCCCAGGCCATGTGGTACTTTCCTTAGTAAACTAAAGAATTTATAGACATTGGGAATTGAGGTTTTATTGTGTAAACTTAGAATGTGCAGTCATGAACACATAACAGAAATAACGTGGAGGGAAATGGCTACGGTATTGTTCCCATAAATTCTCCCAGGACCTTTGCACATTGGGACTTTTGATAGGGATTTCACTGAATCAGTAGATGGCTTTGGGAAGTATGCACATTTTAACAATATTAATTCTACTGATCCATGAACATGGGATATCTTTCCATTTGTTTGTGTCTTCTCCCATTTATTTCATCAGAGTGTTGTAATATTTACTATACAGATCTTTCACATCCTTGGTTAAATTTATTCCAAAGTATTTTATTGTTTTTGATAGTATTATGAATGGGATTTTCTTTATTTCATATTTTTGCAGATATCTTGTTAATGTATAAATGTAACTGATTTCTGTATGTTGATTTCATATCCTGCAACTTTACTGAATTCACTGATTAGTTCTCACAGTTTTTTGGTGGAGTCTTTAGGAGATTTTTTTATATGGTCATATCATCGGCAAACAAAGACAGTTTTACTTCTTTCTTTTCTCTTTGGATACCTTTTATCTCTATTTCTTGCCTGATTGATGTGGTTAGAACTTCCAGGACTGTGTTGAATAGGAGTGATGAGAGTGGGCACTTTCACCTTGTTACTGACCTTTTACCATTAAGTATGATGTTACCTGTAGGCTTGTCATTTATTCATTTATTATGTTGAGATATTTTACTTGAATTATCATTTTCTTGAGAATTGTTGTTGTAAAATGGTATTTGTCTACCTTCTTTTTTCTGCACCTATTGAGATGATCATATGGTTTTATCATTCTGATAATATGGTGTATCACATTTATCGATTTGCATATGTTGAACCATCCTTGCATCCTAGGAATAAGTCCAACTTGATCATAGTGTATGATCCTTTTAACACGCTGTTGAATTTGGTTTGCTAATATATTGCTTTGCTAATATATTTGGCTTCCTATTATATTGGCCTATAGTTTTCTCTTCTAATGTCCTTATATGGTTTGGTATATCAGGGTATAGCTGGTTTCATAAAATGAAGTTGGGAGTATTCTTCAGTTTTTAGAAAAATTTCAGAAAAATTTTTGCCAGTTCTTCTTTAAATGTTTGCTGGAATTCACCAGGAAAACCATCCAATCCTGGCTCTTCTCTTTTGGGAGATTTTTGATTACTGATTTAATCTCTTTTCTTGTTATGGGTCTGTTCAGATTTTGTTTCTTCATGATTTGGTTTTGGTAGGTGGTATGTTTCTAGGAATTTATTTCTTCTAGGTTATTCAATTTGTTGGTGTATAATTGTTCATAGTAGTCTCTGGTGATCCTTTGTATTTCTGTGGTATGAGTTGTAATTTAGTCTTCTCTTTCAGTTCTGATTTTGACTCTTCTGATTTTTTTATGTCTGTCAGAAAAATCCTAGTCCTTAGTTTCTTGGTTGGTGTTTATTTCTGCCCTGGTCGTTATTTCCTTACTTCTGCTAACTTTCAGCTTGGTTTGTTCTTTTTCCTAGGTCTTTCAAGTATACAGTTATGTTTATTTGTGATCTATGTTTTTTTCTTAATGTGGGTATTTACTGCTTTTAACTTCCTTTTAGTACTAATTTGCTGTATCCCATACGTTTTGGTATATTGTGTTTCCATTTTCATTTCAGGTATATTTTAATTTCCCTTTTGATTTCTCCTTTGACCCCACTGATTGTTGGGTGTGGTGTTTAATTTTCACTTATTTGTGATTTTTCTAGCCTTCCTCCTGTTATTGTTTCCTAGTTTCATTCCATTTTGGTCATAAAAGATACCTCATATGATTTCAGTCTTCTTCAGTTTACTAAGACTTGTTTTCTGACCTATCAAAAGATCTGTCCTGGGGAATGATCACTGTACATTTGACAAGAATATGTATTCTGGTGCTTTGGGATGGAATATTCTGTATATGTCTTTTAGGTCTATTTGTTCTAAAGTATAGTTGAAATCCAGTATTTCCTTATTTGATTTTCTATCAGGATGATATATCCATGATTAAAAGTGAAGCCCCTTACAATTTTTACATTGTCATTGAGTTCTCCCTTCAGATGTTAATATTTGCTTAATATTTAGGTGCTCCAATGTGTGTGTATATGTATTTATGATTGTTATATCTTCTTGATGAATTGATTTTTTTTTTATCATCTTATAATGACCTTCTTTGTCTCTTGTTAACGGTTTTTGGCTTAAAGTCTGCTTTGCCTAAGTATAGCTACCTCTGCTCTCCATAGGTTTCCACATGTGTGGAGTATCTTTTATCATGACTTCTCTTTGAACCTATGTGTGTCCTTAAAACTGAAGTGAGTCTCTTGTAGACAGCATATAGTTGGGTCTTATTTTTTATCCATACACTCTATGACTTTTGATTGAAGAATTCATCCACATTTGGAATAATTATTAATAGGTAAGAACTTACGTCATTGTATTCATAGTTTTCTGGCTGTTCTTTAGTTCCCCTGTTGTTTTATTCTCTCTTGCTGCTTGCTTTTTTTTTTTTTTTTTTAAAGATTTTATTTATTTATTTGACAGAGAGAGGCACAGCGAGAGAGGAAACACAAGCAGGGGGAGTGGGAGAGGGAGAAGCAGGCTTCCCGCCGAGCAGGGAGCCCGATGCGGGGCTCGATCCCAGGGCCCTGGGATCACGACCTGAGCCGAAGGCAGACGCCCGACTGAGCCACCCAGGCGCCCCTCTTGCTGCTTGCTTTTGTGAATGATTTTATGTAATGGCATGCTCTGATTCCCTTCTTTTTATCCTCTATCTGCTGTAGGTTTTGCTTTATGGTTACCATGAGGTTTACATAAAACACTTTATGGATATTCTATTTTATGCTGGTGACAACTTAACTTTAATCACAGACAAAAATAATCTACTTTTTACTCCCCTTTTAATGTTTTTGATGTTGCGGTATTGTATTCATTAACAAGCTATTGTAGCTATCGTTAATTTATAAATTTTTTTATTTAAATTCAATTAGCCAACATATGTCAGTTTTTGATGTTCTTGTCCTTTAACCTTTATACTAGAGTTAAGTGTTTAACACACCACCATATTACAGTATTAATGTTTTCTGAATTCATCTATATATTTACTTCTACCAGTGTGTTACATACCTTTGTCTTCATGTTACTAATTAGTGTCTCATTTCAGCTTGAACTTCTTTCAGCATTTCTTGGGAGATAGTTCTAGTGGTGATGGACTCCCTCAACTCTTGTTAGGAAAATCTTTCTCTCTTCTTCATTTCTGAAGGACAGCTTTGGTGGATAGTGTATTCTTGGTTTGCGGATTTTTTCCTTCAGTACTTTGAATACATCATCCTGCTCTCTCCTGGCCTGTAAGATTTCTGCTGAAAAATCTGTTAGCCTCATGGGGGTTCTCTGTAAGTTACAAGCTTCTTTTCTCTTGCTGTTGTTAAGATTCTTTTTGTTTTTGATTTTTATGTGTCTTGGAGAAGATTTTTAGAATTGAGTTTGGTGACCTTTGAGCTTTATGAATTTAGATATCAAAATCTCTCCAGATATGGAAGTTTTTAGGCATTATTTCTTTAAACAGGCTTTCTGTCCTTTTTCTCACTCTTCACATTCTGAGATTCTCATAATGTGAATATAGTTTCGTTTGATGATGCACCATAATTCATATAGACTTTCTTCACTCTTTTTCTCCTCTGACTAGATAATTTACAGTTCCTGTCTTCTAACTCACAGATTCTTTCTTCTGCTTAATCCATTGTGCTGTTGATGGTCTTTAGTGCATTTTCATTTCATTTATTGTATTCTCCAGAATTTGTTTGGTCCTTTTTTTTTTTAATTTTATTATGTTGTTAGTCATTATACATTACATCATTAGTTTTTGATGTAGTGTTCCATTGTTTGATTCTTTTTTTATGATTTCTCTGTGAAATTTATCGTTTTGTTCATGTATGTTTTCCTAATATCATTGTTATGTTTCTGCATTTTTTTGTAGCTCTTTGAGTTTCCTTAAAACAGCTATTTTGAATTCTTTATTGGAAAAATCATGTTTCCGTGTCTTTGAGATCAGTTACTGGTAGATTATTCTGATCCTTTTGCAGTATCATGTTTCCTGATTTTTTCATGTTTCTTGAAGTTCTGCATTGCTATCTTCGCATTTGAAGTAGCTTTCCCCTCCTCCAGTCGTTAACTACCTTCAGGAGAGAAATAACTTCCATCAGCACTGCTAGGGATTCTGAGGCTTTTTCAGAACTTCTATCAATACACCTGCCCCACTATTCTTGATCTCTCTTGTGGCAGAATTCTTAAGCTTGTATGCCTTTTCTTCATCCTGTAGCACACCAGGGTGCTTGCTGACAGCCTCTTTTTTGTTTTTCCAAAGGTGGCACTAAAGCTCACGTTTGTGGTCTCTCCCTGGCCTGCATTCAGACTGGCTCTCTGCTACAGGTGGGAGTTTGTGGGGGTGTGGTCTGCAGAGCTCTGAGGGTGCCCATGGGGGAGGGGATCTGTAGGCAAAGTACATGGAGCAGCTCATGAGCAGGCTTCTTAGTGGAGTTTGCAACACAGTAGGATCTGGATGGATCCCTTTCATGCCTTATGAGACTCCTATCTGCTATTCAACCAGATTCGTTCTACCCTCCAGTCATGCAGGTCAGAATTCAGTACTCTAGATGGGGTGAGACAGAAGTGAGCCACTTTGGCACTGTCCCACACAGCTAGGAAACCGAGTGCTCACTCATACATTTTCACTTTCCTCCACATATAAGTTCATTGGCCATGAACATCTCTCATGGTCCTAAGCTGTGCTGCCTTGGGAGATAGGTGATGTGAGTAAAATCAAACTGTTCCTCTTACCCTCTGTGATGGGTCCAAACTCATATTTTTCGCTCCCAGCAATACATTGGAACTTCTCTGCTGCAGACTGGATTTCCACAAAAGTTCTCTTATCCATGGATGATTGTCTAAGACCGTTTTTTCCAAGGGTTCTGGACACCGCCAAGAGGGGTAGAGTTGGTTCATGGATCATTACAGAATCCACACCTGGGGCTGAGCTCTTATATGCCTGTTACCCAATGCATGAGTAGGCGAGTCTCCTCCTTAGTCTCTTGGTGTATGGTGCTCTATCCGACAGCTCCCACAAAGGTACTTTTGTCCATAGATGGAAACCAAATTGTTGTTGAGGCAGGAAAACAAATGGGGGATGTCTTATTCAGGCATATGGCCTTTGGTTTCTTAAACCAGTTTATTTCAAAAACCTTGATATTTATTAGAAAGGATTCCAAAAGAGGATTTCAGTCCCACAGCCTACTCTGAACCCTTTGTGTTAGTAGATGTTCATGTTCATAGGGTCCTTTTATTTATTTTTTAAGACTGTATTTATTTATTTGACAGAGACACAGCGAGAGAGGGAACACAAGCAGGGGGAGTGGGAGAGGGAGAGGAGAAGCAGGCTTCCCACTGAGCAGGGATCCTGATGGAGGGCTCGATCCCAGGACCCTGGAATCATGACCTGAGGTGAAGGCAGACGCTTAATGACTGAGCCACCCAGGGCCCCCCTTTTATTTATTTTTTAATATCTTATTTATTTGAGAGAGAGAGAGTACAAGCTGGGGAGAGAGGGAGAGGGAGGAAGAGACTCCCCGCTGAGCAGGGAGCTCGATGTAGGGCTCGATCCCAGGACCCTGGGATCATGACCTGAGCCAAAGGCAGATGCTTAACCAACTGAGCCACCCAGGCGCCCCTCATAGGGTCCTTCTGGACCTACGAATAAATTCTTAAAAACACTGATTGTGAATTAGCTCCTGGTGATTTCTCTTTATCTCACCTAGTCTCTCATAGAAATTCCTCAAAGGGTAGGAAATTTGGACAGATCTTTTTTCTGTTGCTGTTGAAGATTTTTTTTCTTATGTTTATACTCTTGAACATTTCAGTTTTTAATTAGGAAGATTGCATTGTATTTCTATATATAAATCATATTGCTCTCATGAAACTTGTCACCAGCATCTCATTTCTGGAACTTATTCTAAAGCTTTCTTGATACTGTTTTCTCATGGTTCTAGTTGTAATTCTAGTTCAGACCATTTAAAAAACTTCCTTAATCTTTTTTTTTAATTTATCTGTTATTTGTATGATACTGTCTGTTCTTTTCAATATATGGGAACTTTGTTCAGTCATATCCCATTTTCATGGCTTCAGACACTTATAGGCTTATGAACAATACAGCCTCATTTTTCTAGATTTCTCCTGATCTAATGAATAGTACATCCAGCTGCTACTGTACTTCAAATTGTGCATTTCATTCCCTCCCTGCTTCTGCTTCCATCCAAATCCAGTTTTCATTTTCTCCTGCCTCAATGAGTCACAGGCATCTAGTGAGTTCCCAAACCAGTTGAGTAAAGTTGTATATTCCTCCCTTTTCCACACTCAGTATAAATTGGTGCCCAAGATCTCTTTAACCCATGGTAGGTATTAAAGATACGTGCTTGCTGATTCTGTGAATGAACATAAACTGATAGAATATTGCTAATTTGTTGTTGTTTTTAGAAAATAACAAAACCAGGTAAATTTTTAAATAACCTCTTACCTTTGGATACTATGAGATCATGGTTCAGTATGTTTTGTCCACATCGTTTAAAATGGATGACTTCAGATTGAGTAGGAGTATGTTGTTACAGGGAACAGTGACATTCAAAGATGTGGCTATTGACTTCACCCAGGAAGAGTGGCAGCAGTTGGATCCTGCTCAGAGGAACCTGTACCGGAATGTGATGCTAGAAAACTATAACAACTTAATCACAGTGGGTAAGGGTAGTTTCTTGTGTAACTCAAAATCTGGGAGTAAAGTACCTTTCCCCCCCCAATTTCTGAAATGTGTGGAACCTTTAAATGTTAGAGTGAGTTTGGCCTTTAAGTGCCTTTACTCACATGAATGTGGGTGCTGCAGCTTTCAAAACAAAAAGTCATCCTTGCTTATGTTTCAGGGGCAGTATCCCCACAAACCATGTCCTTATCCTTCAGAAAGCCTGATTTCCCTGGGCCAGTGTCAGTTCTTGAATGATTTTTTTGTTCCTGGTATTTATGCCCACATTTTATGTTACTTCCCTCTGACAGGCTGTCCATTCACCAAACCTGATGTGATTTTCAAGTTGGAGCAAGAAGAAGAACCTTGGGTGGTGGAGGAAGAAGTGTTAAGGAGACACTGTCCAGGTTAGTTAGGGAGGGAACAGATGGGTGAGGAGGGGCCATGACTCTTTAATGATTAATCAATGACTAGTTGACCCCTCTGAAATGTTCTTCAAAGATATTTTCCTAAAGACTGTAGACTTTTAAGTGATAATTTGTGTGAATAATTTATTAACCTAAGATGTCTTTTCTAGATAACATTCTTCTTTCCACAGAACTTAAAGGACTAGTTGGTCTTCTTACCTGTGTGCTAGATACCAACATTTCCTAATTTCCAGCTTTACCTTGACAATCATTTTATTATTAGCATCTTCAGTCTCTCTGCCCACCTTGTTACATAGGATCCTTTCCTTTTGCATTCACATATTCACATAACCAGTTCAAATAAACTGTTATGTTGAAGACTTTCTCTTCTTTTTGTTATAAATGCCTTAGCATTATATTTTGTACTCGTAGTCACATTTCCTACTGTATTTTTGGCTTTTGCTCTCATACTTCAGTAATGGCTACAGCTGTTTTACTCAATAAGTTTTAAAGTCAGTGATACTTTTCTGATAGTTTTCTGCTACATTTGTCATGTATTTGTGCACACAATTGTCTGCATATTTATATACACACATATACCTACATACATATATATATACATGCATACACATATAGACAGTATGTATAAACACACACACATGTATATTTCTAATTTGGTAGATATTGCCAAATCTTTTTTTTGCCCTCCAAAGAAACTACATTTTTATTTCTATCAGTGATTTCTGGCAGCATAGTCTTAGCATTTTTAAAAACTTTCCCAATTTGATAGGTGAAAACAATTCATTTTAGTTTGGAATTTGTATTTCCTTTATTATGAGTGAAGTCAAGGATGTTTTCATATGTTTAAACTCTGTCTATATTTTTCTTTATAAACGACTTACGTCTTTTGCCCCCTTTTCTGTTGAATTCTTAATTTGTATGAATATACTGATGTGATTATGATTAGCCTTTTATCTGTTGTATGTTTTTCCAGTGTTTTTTCACAGTTGGACATTCCTCTTTGAAGTACTTTTGCCACCTTAAGTTTTTTTTAATGTTCCTTTAGCTAAAATAATCTTTTCTTACAAGAGATTATCCTATGATTTTTTTCCTTTATGTATATAGGTGAATTATGTCTACATACTTCTTAGTAGTTAACCCATCCTCACATTTTTGTCGTGAATGTAAATAACTGTTCCAGCTTTTTCAGGCTTTGAATTCATTGTTACGCTGGTTTCATAAATAGAATTTAAAACCATTTCTTCTTGTTCTGGAATACTTATAATAGCACATAACTCCGTTAAAATTTTGGTTTATCTTACTTGTTCACCTTTTTGGACCTTGTGGATTATTGAGGGAAAATGCTCTTGGACAGCTTTTATCCTTTGTTACTTTGTAACTGTTCTTTGTAGATGTTTTGTCTCTTTTGGCATTAGTTTTTGGTAATAGGTTATATTGTTCTAGAAAATTACCCACTTAATTCTGGTTTTCAAATTAATTTTTACAGAGTTGAACAACGTAATTCCTGTAAATATTTAAGTTTGCTCTGTATCTGTAAAGGTGTTTACCATATACTGATGTTCCAAGGTAGTCTGTTATATTTAACAACTTGTTTCATCTTTATTTTCCAATCTGTTGGTATAAAATTTCCCATAGTGTTCTCTTATTTTTGTCTTCATTAACTCTGCAGACTTCTTAGCCAACAACATCAGATATTGGCTTTCCTTCATTCTCTCTACACTCTCCTTCTGGTACTCCTAAAGATAGAGGCTAGATCTTTTTTCCTCCATCTTTTTCTTTTTTTTTTTCATTTCCTTTACTATTTTCTGCCTCTCTTTCTGTGTTGACTTCTCAGTAATTACCTCAGATACATCTTCAGATTTACTCATTCTCTCTTCAGCTGTGTTTATTCATCTTTTATCTCATTTGCTTAAAAAAATTAGTACTATTTTGTATTTTTAGAAATTCCTCCCTTTTTTTGTTGTTGTTTTTTTGTTTTTCTTTTTGGCGCTTTTTTCCCCCTACATCTTTCTGGCCCTTTCTATTGATTTCTGTGGCTTGTTCATGTTTTTGTTTTTATCATTTGCTTCTTTAAAAATATTCTATATAGCTCTTCTGTTTTTTGTATCTGACAATTCTTTTTTTTTTTTTTAAGATTTTATTTATTTATTTGAGAGAGAGAGAATGAGAGAGAGAGAGAGCACGAGAGGGAAGAGGGCAGAGGGAGAAGCAGACCCCCTGCTGAGCAGGGAGCCCGATGTGGGACTCGATCCCGGGACTCCAGGATCATGACCTGAGCCGAAGGCAGTCGCTTAACCAACTGAGCCACCCAGGCGCCCTGTATCTGACAATTCTAGTATTTTAAGTCCTTGGTTAAATATCTTGTTTTGATGATTTGCTTATTGTACTTGATTCTTCACATGCTTGATGACTACTGATTGTGAATTTGGCATTTTTAAACCCTTTTTTGCAATAATCTTACTGTCCTAAATTGGGGTTGCATTCTTCTGAAGATGATTCACATGTGCTTCTGGTAGGTGCCAACAGGCATTACCAAGTGAAGACCAGTTGACCTTCTTTGAATGTCCTGGCTTTTTGTAGCAACCTCAGTTGATCTTTTTCCTTATTCCTGGCTTGAGGCTTATGCTTCAGTTAATAGGGCTTTCATTTGCCTAGGTAGTCAAGTCAGATTCATCTTCCATCTTGCTTTCTAAATCCCTCTTGCAGACCTGATTTTGGCTAATACTTGTTTATTTTTGTTTTTCTCATTTTTTAGTGTATGATACTCAGGTGTGGTTGACGGAGAGTATTGTGGTATTCTTGGAGATTTATGCTACTTTCTACAAGCCCAGTAATGCATCAAAAAAAAAAAATTTTTTTTTTAAGATTTTATTTATTTATTTGACAGAGAGACAGCGAGAAAGGGAACACAAGCAAGGGGAGTGTGAGAGGCAGAAGCAGGCTTCCCACTGAGCAGGGAGCCTGATGTGGGGCTTGATCCCAGGGTCCTGGGATCATGACCTGAGCCGAAGGCAGATGCTTAATGACTGAGCCACCCAGGCACCCCACATCAAAATTTGTTTTACCATTATCTTATTTTTCAGTATGAGGTTATCATACCATAACTTCAATACTAAAAGTACTATCTAGTCTCTTCCCCCCCCTCCCCCAACTTGCATGGTATTCTTTGTTTTGCTTGTTTTTATTTTTCTCTTCCATTTCTTTCCTTGGTTCTGCCATTTTTGTTCCCTATCCCTTTCTGTTTTCTTATTGTTTCTTCCTCATTTATTTATATTTATATTTTGAGCTGTTGATGTATAGATTTATTTTCATTAAGCTTTTCCATTCATGGAAATAGTCAAAATTTTCATTTACTATGTGCCATAATTGTTTGACCTGGTGCCTTTTGTCTGCTTTCTTTATATCATGTTTCTTTTATGTTTCTTCTCTTGTAATACTTTTTATAGATCTGAGTTTAGCACCTTCTCATTTTTAGTGGTAGGCTAGTTCTTCCTTGACTTGTTTTTTTTAAAAAGGGTAATGTTAGGGAAAGAAAATGAGTACTCTGATCTACAACAGGGATCATCAGCAAACTATGGTTTGTAGGCCTGCCACTTATTTTTGAAAATAAAGTTTTATTAAAACATAGCCACACCCAGTCATTTACATCTTGTGTAGGATTACTTTCACATTATAATGGCAAAATTGAATAGTTGCATCAAAGATTGTGTGACCCACAAAACCTAAAATATTTACTATCTGACACTTTAAGAAAAAGTTTACCAATTCTTGATGTATATGAATGCATTTGTTCTTCATACTGAAGCCCTTTATTCTACATGGTTTTATGTATAAAAGTATGTTTAGGCTTTATTTTTCCTCATCCAAAAAGGAACTGCAGCTGCAACGTTTCTCATAACTCTGAGGTCAGTCTTTGTCTTTATTTTCACACTACCACCCCAACAGACTTCTTCCTAAAAAAGTAAATGTTATGGTGCTTCCTTGTTCAGTCCTGGCTGGGATATCTTGGGATAACAAGTCTCCTGTAACCAGTCTACACTCCCAAATTTCATTGTTGTAATCATGGGATAATTAATTCTAACCTTCAAGGTGTGATATCCATTTTGACACTGTCAGCTGATTGTTCTGCCCAAGATCAGCATGACCAGCTATCTTTTAGAATCCTTCTTCCCCTGTTCCAGCCTTCACTGTATTTGTCAACACTAACTCATTTATTATAGTTGGGGTTACAGCCACCCCTAGGATCATTCAAGAGTCAATGAGAATTCATTCCCATTATTTGTAGAAGGGAAAAGATATCAGCTGCTTTTCCATTCCACCATCTTAAAACATGGAGTCTTGTGTCACATATGATATTTTGATTGTGCCCTTAGAATTTTCATTTTTCTTTGGATGGTACTTTGACAACCTAATCTTACCTTCTTCAACATCATTTGCTTAATGGAACTTCTCTTTTTCCCCTAAGTGACCCAAAAGGTTAGTATTCTGCCTTCTTTTCTACATTTGCAATCTGTAACCAAGTCTCTAACTTTATCTGCTTTACAGTTGCACAGGAATTTTCCTTCCTTTATTATTAGTCTGGCAGAGAGGGAGAACAATCTCCATTTTCCAGTCTTGGAGCTCAGCAGGAACAGGGAACTGAATGTTATCCTTCAGTACGTAGGCTTGCACTTACTCTGTGCTTGAGCCAATTCTTTTATTTTCTATCCTCTGCCTCATGTCCCTGACTTGATAGCATTTCTGCTTCCATTTCTTTTTTTCTTTTCTTCTTTGGACAAAACTGCAAAACTTTATTGAGAGAATTTTAACCACTTTTCAACACAAGAACTGCCCATGTGGCTTCAGCTTGTCTTCGTTTAAACCTGTGGTTTCCATTCACCTGCCTCTGGCATCTCAAGGGGCTCTAGATTTGCAAGTCCCCTCCCTTTGACAGCAGGACCATCTCCACGCTCACGCCATCTTTTCACCAGCCAGTTCCTTTTGATTAGGTTCTGAGGCAGGCCCTTGAACCACAGATGCTCCTTCTTTTTTCTCTTGATCAGGTATAATATCCTGATGCTTAGTCGGTGGCTCCTCCCCTTGAGGTTGCTCAGCCTGAGGCAGCTGGGCAACCACAGGCCCAACTGGCTGCAAAGATTTTTCATCATCTCGTCTTGCTCTAGGTCTGAATGTTGACCTTACTTGCCAATTCATATTTCACACAGTTGGGTCTCACACACCAAGAACAAATCCAGATGGCAAGACGTGACCTGCACAGTTCTGCACCCAGACCACACCACCTCTGCTTCCATTTCTTAAGAGAGTGATCTTCCATCTCCTTTTGGGTAGTCTTTGTTAGTTTATGCATTTTTCTTTGTTTATCTCACACTGGTGTGATTTGGGGTGGGATGAAATAAATGCATGTATTTATTATACCATATTTAAGCTCAGTTTCTCCCTCTTTGTTTTCCCTTGCTCACAGTACTTACTCCCTATCCAGTCATGCTAAGTAGGCTCTTCCAGTTTTATGTTCCAACTCTTTGATCCAATTTTTACCTGCCCATTGTTTGTTCTCACTTTATTACTGCAGTATTCAGAACAATTTTATTTACTTTTTTTTTTTTTATTAAGATTTTATTTATTTATTTGAGACAGAGAGAATGAGAGAGACAGAGAGCACATGAGAGGGGGGAGGGTCAGAGGGAGAAGCAGGCTCCCTGCCGAGCAGGGAGCCCGATGCGGGACTCGATCCCGGGACTCCAGGATCATGACCTGAGCCGAAGGCAGTCGCTTAACCAACTGAGCCACCCAGGCGCCCTATTTACTTTTTAAAATACATAATACATCTCTGAAGTACAAAAGGATACATATTGAAAAGTAGCTCTTCTCTTACACATTTCCTCTCTAAGGTGGCACCCCGTAGCATCATTTTCCTTTGAGCTGTTACCTGTATTTTCAAACATTTTTATTGAAATTACTTTGCTAGGTTAGCTTGTGAATAAGTGTCATTTTTGCTGTTGAATGTTCTTTTCCAGCAATGTGATATACCTTTTTTCTTAGTTTCCTAGGGCTGCCATAACAAAGTACCCCAAACTGGGTGGCTTAGAATAACAGGAATTTATTCTCACAGTTCTGGAGGCTAGAAATACTAAATCAAGGTGTTGGCAGGCCATGCTCCCTCTGAAACCTGTAGAGGAAAGACCCTTCCTTCCCTCTTTCAGCTTCTAGTAGCCCTAGACATTCCTTGGCTTTTGATGGCATAAGGTCAGTCTTTGTCTTTATTTTCACATAGTGTTCTCCCTGTGTTTCTGTTTGTTCATGTTGCATCCTTTCTGTAAGAACACCAGTCAGATTATGAGTTACCCTACTCCGGTATGACCTCATTTTAACTAATTCCATCTTCAGTGACCCTTTTTCCAAATAACTTCACGTTCTGAGGTACTGGGAATTAGGATTTCAACATATCTTTTTTGCAGTACAAACAATTCAATCTGTAGCACCTTTCCATTTGGTCAAATCTGTGTGTGCATTTTAGTTTTCTGAAGATCTTGGATTCCCATATTTTTCATATTTTTTGTTGCGATTGTAAGTATAGTCTTATGTTTTCTAAATAGTTGTTTGTATATATGAATGCTATTGAAACTAAGTATTTCTGATATATAGTGACTTTAATGACGTTTTTATCTTTTATAATAATTTTTCACTTTTGATTTTGCAGGTAAATTGTTTTATTGTTGACAAAAATGTTAATCTTATCTTTCCTTTCCATGTTTTTCTACTTCTGATTTCTTTCTCTTAATGCACTATGCAGTACTGTAATAATAGTGGTGATAGTACTTATGTCAGTTCTTTGGGATTTTTCTTTTTTTTTGGCTGGGGGGGTGGATTTTTTTTATTAAATATGGTGCTCATGTTTAAGTTGCACAGTACTTTTTCTCAAATTAAGTAAGTATTCCCATTTTTTTGAAGTTTTCTTTATGGAAAATAGATGTTTAGTTTTATCATTTTAAAAAATGTCTTTGGAAATGATTGATTTTTTACTTTGACCTTTTAATATATTTGCTTATAGAAGTAGATTTTTCTAATAGTAAAACATACTTTTGTATCTATAAAAAAAACAGCACCTACTCAAGTATGATGTAGCTTGTATTTCATGTGTTCTAGGTCACTTTTTTTTCCTTCTGGGTTATTTTGATATTTTAGGTAGAAACTTACCTTGGTATTCATAAGTAAAATTGGTGTGTAGTTTGCTTTTTTGATTGTTATCTTTTTCAGGTTTTGGTATTAATGTTATGTTTCACACACAAAAAATTGGAAGTTCTCTTTTTTATAACATTTTGCAAATCATGAAAGCAAATGTCCCCTAAGTGTTCAAAGTCCCATGTGAATCTCTCTGAGCCTTTTTGATTTGTTTGTTTTTATGGGATTGCTTTTTCATTATTTGTCTCTTTATTTTGTGGAAGTTGGTTCATACAGGTTTCCTGCCTGTTACAGGTTCAGTTTTGGTAATTTGCATTTTCCAAAAAATTATATCAAGAAGTTTGTAATAAAGTTTATTTTAATAGAAAAAATGATTTTTAACTTCCTATTTTTGTTTTTTCCTATCTTCTCACTTTATTTGTACATTCTGCATTCTCCCTTTTATTTACCCAACAGTTCATCTATTTTGTTTCAGATCCCATTTTTAAACACAATCAAAGCTATTTGTATTCTTATTTTCCTCTACTACTATTTTTCCTGGGATCTCCTAAAGCTTAGAAAACAGGAGATCTATGCACATGAAATTTGCTTTATAATGGGAAACTAAGCCTTAAGCCAAGAATCAATCCCATGATAGCATATTTTCTGAAATTTTCTTCATTTTACAATATTGGAAAAATTTTTCAAGTGATTATTTATTTGCAATCTGTTTTAGGAGAAATGTGGGGAATTGATGAACAGAAAATCCAGGACAGACTTTTGACACAATTTGAAGATAAATTCACAAAAACAATGACTGAAGAAAAAGTGAATGAATGTCGTAAGAAATTTGCAAATGCATTTCCTCTTAACTCGGACTTTTTTCCTTCCAGTCACAATCTCTATGAATATGACTTGTTTGGAAAGTGTTTAGAACATAATTTCGACTGTCATAATAATAGAATCTTTATAAGAAAGGAACATTCTGAATATAATGAATCTATAAAATCATTTTGCATTAATCCATCCCATCTTGCAGTAACCCCCTTTAAGTGTAATCATTGTGGGAAAGGATTCAGTCAAACCTTGGACCTCATCAGACACCTGAGAATTCATACTGGAGAGAAACCTTATGAATGTAAGAAATGTAGAAAAGCTTTCAGCCAGAAGGAAAAACTCATTAAACATCATAAAATTCATAGTAGGGAGCAGGCTTATGAATGTAATGAATGTGGGAAAGCTTTCATTAAAATGTCAAATCTCATTAGACATCAAAGAATTCACACTGGGGAGAAACCCTATGCATGTAAAGAATGTGGGAAATCCTTCAGCCAGAAATCAAATCTCATTGATCATGAAAAAATTCATACTGGAGAGAAACCATATGAATGTAATGAGTGTGGGAAAGCATTCAGCCAGAAGCAAAGCCTCACTGCACATCAGAAAGTTCATACCGGGGAGAAACCTTATGCATGTAATGAATGTGGTAAAGCCTTCCCTCGAATTGCATCCCTTGCTCTTCATATGAGAAGTCATACAGGAGAAAAACCTTATAAATGTGATAAATGTGGAAAAGCCTTCTCTCAGTTTTCCATGCTTATTATACATGTAAGAATTCATACAGGTGAGAAACCCTATGAATGTAATGAATGTGGAAAATCCTTCTCTCAAAGTTCAGCCCTTACTGTACATATGAGAAGTCATACTGGTGAAAAACCTTATGAATGTAAGGAATGTAGAAAAGCCTTCAGCCACAAGAAAAACTTCATCACACACCAGAAGATTCATACTAGAGAGAAACCTTATGAATGTAATGAATGTGGGAAAGCTTTCATTCAGATGTCAAATCTTGTTAGACACCAGAGGATTCACACTGGAGAAAAACCCTACATATGTAAGGAATGTGGCAAAGCCTTTAGCCAGAAATCAAATCTCATTGCCCATGAAAAAATTCATTCTGGAGAGAAACCCTATGAATGTAATGAATGTGGTAAAGCCTTCAGCCAAAAGCAAAACTTTATTACACATCAGAAAGTTCACACTGGAGAGAAACCTTATGATTGTAATGAATGTGGTAAAGCCTTTTCTCAAATTGCATCCCTTACTCTTCATCTGAGAAGTCACACAGGAGAAAAGCCTTATGAATGTGATAAATGTGGGAAAGCCTTCTCTCAGTGCTCATTGCTCAATTTACATATGAGAAGTCATACTGGTGAGAAGCCCTATGTATGTAATGAATGTGGAAAAGCTTTCTCTCAAAGAACTTCTCTTATTGTGCACATGAGAGGTCATACAGGTGAGAAACCCTATGAATGTAATAAATGTGGAAAAGCCTTCTCTCAAAGCTCATCCCTCACTATACATATACGAGGTCATACAGGTGAGAAACCCTTTGACTGTAGTAAATGTGGAAAAGCCTTCTCTCAAATCTCATCTCTTACACTTCATATGAGAAAACATACAGGTGAGAAGCCTTATCATTGTAATGAGTGTGGTAAGGCTTTTAGCCAAAAGTCACACCTTGTTAGACACCAGAGAATTCATACTCAGTAGAAATAGAAACACTATAAATATTGTGAAGATGGAAAAGCCTTCAGAATTAGCACCTCCTTTCACAATACATAATCGGTTCTAGAGCAGAAAACTATGAATGTGGAAAGCCTTTGGAAGAAGTCACATAATTGTGAAACATGAGAATTCTTACACAACGTGACAAATTGTGTAATGAATAAACTGAACATCAAAAACCTTCGTAGACCTCTATTGATATTTATTCATCATTCTTATTAAAATATGAAACAAGATATCTGCTACCAGCATATCAGCATCACAGTTGAGCTCCTATCCTAGCCACTGTATTAAGAAAAAGAAGATTGGGGGGAAAAAGAGAGAAACTATAGAAATATCCTCTTACACAAGAAATAGTTAATTCAAAAATGTGTTGATATAAAATGTCTAAGGATAAACACAACAGTAATTACAAGGCACACACATATAAAGTTACAAAACATTTTGAAGGGCACAAAATAGGACCTGAAATTTTGAGGAAAATAACATTGTCTGAAAACACATTTCAAAAATATAAATTCCTAAGTCTCTAAGGTACTTCCACTCAAAAGTTTTCACTAAATTTTAAGAATTTCACAAACTGATTTAAACTTTTATATGAGAATATAAAGGACCACAAATAGCTGAAACAAGTGAAAAAAGAGAAGACACAGTCTACCAGATAGCATCACATATTTATTTAAAGCTGGTGTGTCTAAGTAATGTGTTCCTGTTAAGTAAATAAATCAGTGGAAACAAAACAAGGATTGAAGAAAGATAATGGAAATTTTGTGTATGGTATTGCTGTTGAAGTCACTGGAGAACGAATGGCCTATTGAATAAATGGAAGAGTCATATGAACAAAAATGATAGCTCTCTATACCATATCCAAAAATAAAATCCAGGTAGATTGAAGACCAGAATATAAAAAGCAAAATTCTAAAAGTCTGATGAAAATGAAAAAGATTGATTAGAGTAACTGGATCACTCTAAAAACACATAAATATGAAATAGTCTTTTCTATTTTGGTGTATTGCCTTCAGAGGCACGCAGATATGGGCACGAAGATGTACATCCCTATGTTCGTCGTGATTTATATTACAAAATTGGACAACAAATTCTCATTAGTAGAAGGATAGACTAATACCATGTAATAATTGCCATGATAGAATGCAGTATTTAGAGAGAAGGTACAAATTTAACATATAGTTACATAGATCACAGTATAAATATTGAGAGGAAAAAAAGCAAAATGTACAGTGAAAAGATGTAACATTTGTATTAATAAAATAATGCAAAGAACAGTACTGTGTATTGGTCATAGATCCATTTATGACATTGGTTGCCTTTCAGGAAGTGGGAGAGGTTTAGATGGAATTGTTATATTTATCTGTAACATTTCTTTAATAAAAGAATGAAAGCAAATATGCTGGTAACAAATCTGGTTGTTAAGATTATGTTGCTATCTTTTGTAGTCTTTCTTGCCTTTATTTTCCTATTTCTCTAAGAATCAAATGGGTGAAGGACACGACCTATAGAAACAACTTAAAAATGGATTATGATCAAATACTAACATTTATAGAAAATTATCTTTAATAATACACAAACCAAACTGAATTAAGATGATACTTTGCTTACCCTCTCCTCACAATGTTAATTCAGATAATAAAAACCAGCAGTATATACATAGCATTTACTTGATGCAAATTTAAAATTTTTTATTTCAAACACAAATTCTCTAGTTGAAAACAGTGAAGAAGCAAAAGAAATAGTCATTTGTTGAGATAATTGGCTCTCCATCTGGAAAAAAAAAATCACCTACATTTGGCTTGCTTTCAAATTGAGAGACCATTCATACATGTAAAACATGATTAATATTCTGACAGTGTCAAGCCAAGTATAGATGCCTGCATCAGAGCAGACGGAATTTTAGCATATCTCCGCAAAGCTTTATTTGGTTTCTGAATCCTTAAATGAGGATGCAGATGCTGGTGATTTTAGACGTGTGAGGTATGTGCTCAGTGGATATGAAAGCTCACTTCCCTGTACCACATCTAAAATGTTTTATATTTAGACCTTAATTTCAAATATTTATGGAACTCAGATTTCCTTTTCTGTGAATAGCTCATTCATATATTTTGTCTGTTTTCTACTGGGACTTTCAAAAGATGTTTTAATTGGACCACCTGGGTGGTGCAGTTGGTTGAGTGTTGAACTCTTGGTGTCAGCTCAGGTCATGATCTCTGGGTCCTGAGATCGAGCGCTGCGACAGGCTCTGTGCTCAGCTCGGGGTCTGCTTGAGATTCTCCCTCTGCCCCCTCCACCCCTCCCCCCACTCTCAAATCTTTTTTCTTAAAAAGATGTTTTTATTTAGAAATAATTATAGATTTATAAGAGGTTGCAGAAATAATACCCCATAGTACTGTTTAGTTTGTGTATCCTACATCCAGTTTCCCCTAATATTAACATTTTACATAATTAAAGTACTATATCAAATTTGATACTGGCACAATCTGTACATGTTATCAGATGTCAGTGGTTCTACATGCACTTGTTTATGTGTCCATGTAGTTCTATATGGTTTTATCTTGTGTAGATTTCTCTGCCATCACAATCAACATACAGAACTTCCACCACCACAAAGATCCCTTGTTCTGTCCCTTTGTTGTCACACCCTTAACCCCTTCCTCTCCCTGCTTCCCACTCCTAATCTTTGGCAAGCAGTAATCTCTTCTATAATTTTGTCATATCAAGACTGTTTTATAGGGGTGCCTGGGTGGCTCAGTTGGTTAAGCATCTCTGGATTTTGGCTCAGATTATGATCCCAGGGTTGTGAGATTGAGCCCCCCCATGTCAGGCTCTGCACTGGGCATGGAGCCTGCTTAGGAGTCTCTCTCCCTCTGCCCCTCCCCACTGTGTGCCCATGCTCTCTTAAACAGAGCTTTATAAATGGAATCGGGGTGCCTGGGTGGCTCAGTCAGTTAAGAATCTGGCTCAGGTCATGATCTCAGGGTCATGAGATTGAGTCCCATGTCAGGCTCTGTGCTGAGCACAAAGTCTGCTTGAGATGCTTTGCCCCTCCTTCCCCTTCCCCCTCTCTCTCTCAAATAAATAAAATCTTAAAAAATAGATGGAATTGTTACTATATAACCTTTTGAGATTGGTGTTTTTCATTCAACATGATTACCCTGAGATAAATCCCTGTTGTTCCAGATACATTAATTTTTGTTTTTTTAATTTCTCAGTATTTTTCCATGGTATGGATATACCATAGTTATCTCTAACCATTGAGCCTTTGAAAGACATTGGGTTTCCAATTTTTTTTTTTAAGATTTTAAAATTTTTTTATTAGGGAGAGAGTACAGGCAGGGGGAGTGGCAGGCAGAGGGAAAGGGAGAAGAAGGCTCCCTGCTCAGCAGGGAGCCCTATATGGGGCTCGATCTCAGGACCCCAGGATCATGACCAGAGCCGAAGGCAAATGCCTGAGCCACCCAGGCGCCCTCCAATTTTTGGTTAGTACACAAACCTGCTATGAACATTAATCCGCCACTTTATTGGTTGGTCATTCCCTCTATTTTGTTCCTCTGTCCTTTTCATGCCTTACTGTGGGTTACTTTAGCATTTTTTAGAATTCTACTTTAGAGTTCTTGAGTGTATCTCTATGGATTTTTTAGTAGTTGCTCTAGGTATTACATTATACATATATAACTTCCATAGTCTACTTGTGTCAACATTTAACCAGTTCAAAACCTTATCTCAACTGAGATTCTTTGATTTCCCCTCACTTTATTATATAATTGTATCAAATATTTCCTCTATATACCTTAAGAACTATATGAGACAGTGTTACCATTTTTGCTTTAACCATCCAGCATAATTTAGGAAGCTCCACAGGAGAAAGAAAAATCTATTAAATGTACCTTTATCTTTACTTTTTCTGTTCTTACCTCATTCCACATGTTCCATATTTCCTTCATTTCTTTTTTGCTGAAAGAACTTCCTTTAGCTACTCTTAGTGTAGGTCTCCCGGTGACAAATTATCTTAGTTTTCTATCATCTGAGTAGGTTTTCATTTCACCTTTGTTCCTGAAGGATACTTCTTGCTGATGGAAAATTCTGATTGTTCAATCTTCCAGCACTTGAAAAAGGTGCCACTTCATTCTGGCCCTCACATTTTCTACTAAGAAATCTCATTTGGGGGAGCCTGGGTGGCTCATTAGTTAAGCAGCTGCCTTCAGCTCAGGTCATGATCCCAGGGTCCTGGGATCAAGCCCCTGTCGGGCTCCCTGCTCAGTGGGGAACCTGCTCCCTTTCCTCTGCCTGCTACTTCCCCTGCTTGTGCTCTTGGTCAAATAAATAAAATCTTTAAAAAAAAAAAAACCTCTCATTTGGACCATTCTTCTATATGTAATGTGTTGTTTCTCCCTAGCTGCTTTCAAGAATTGTTTCTAGTCTTCAGTTTTCTTAAGTTTGATTATCATGTATCTTGGCATGAATTTCTTTGGGCTTACACTGTTGAGAGTTTGCTCAGCTTCTTGAATCTGTAGGCTTACATTTATTGCCACAGTTGGGGAATTTTCTGCCATTATTCCTCTGAATGCTTTTTCAGCCTCAAACTTTTTATCCTTCCCTTGTAAGACTTAGCATATTTTCCCTCTCTGTTGTTCATAATGGGTAATTTATCTTGTTCTATCTCCAATTTCACTGATACTTCCTCTGTACTCTCCATTCTGCTCTTGAGGACATCCACTGAGTCTTTTGTTTTCTTTACTGTATTTTTCATTTCAAAATATTTCATGTCCTTTATGTTTTTCCTTGAGGTTTTTTCCACTTGGCTTAAGTATGTACATAATTTTTTCACTGAAGCACTTTTATGATGATTGCTTTAAATTCCTTGCCAGATAACTCCAGTCACCTTGGTGTTGATGTCTTTTGATTGTCTTCTCATTAAATTTGAGATTTTCCTGCTTTTGATATGAATGATTTTCATTTCTATCATGGACATTTTGTGTGCTGCATTCTGAGACTCTAGATCCTATTTAACCTCCCTTTTTGCAGGCAGTCACCCTGTTTAGGCATAGCTTGAGGGTCCAGGTGGGGGTGGATGCTTGGCTCCCTACTGAGGCCCACTGACTCAACTCAAGCAAAAGTGGAGCACTGATGCCCACCCTGTTTTCAGTGGATAGGGGTGGAAGTTCAGTTTCCCATTCAGCCCAGCTAAAACGGGAGTGTGAAGAATGGCGAGGAAATAGTGATAACTAGCGCCACCTTGTGGCTAGAGCTTGTTGGATGGGAGTAGAAATTCAGTTCATTGGGCTCTGATAAAGGGGAGGATGAAAAGTTGATTGCTTTTTTTCTCTTTAATTAAAATGACCAGAGCCACAAACAAGCTGAGTGGTGTTAGGATTTGAATCTCTTGAGCAGAAGATATACAAATGTCCAACAGTTACATGAAAAGATGTTCAACATCACTAGTAACTAAGGAAATGCAAATCAAAACCACAATGAACTAACACTTCACTCCTGTTAAAACTGCTGTCACCAAAAAGACAAAAGATAAATGCTGGCAAGGATGTGGAGAAAGGGGAGCACTTGTGCACTGTTGGTATTGAGGTTGGTTCAAGCCACTATGGAAAATAGTATGCAGATTCCTCAAACAAAAACAAAAACAAAAATAAACTACCATATAATCCAGCAATTCTGTTTCTGGGAATACATCCAAAGGAAACAAAAACACTATGTTAAAGAGGTATCTGCACTTCCATGTTCACAGCAAGATAATTTACAATAGCTAAGATGAGGGAGCAAGCTAAGTGTCTACCGATGGATAAATGGATAAAGAATTTGTGGCACGTGCACACATACAATGGAATATTCAACCACAAAAAAGGAAATCCTGCCATTTGCGACAACATGGATGGACCTTGAGGGCATTACACTAAGTGAAGTCAGTCAAATGAGAAAGACAAATACCATATGCTCTCACTTATATGTGGAATCTAAAAAACAAAACACTCAGAGATCAATTTTGTGGTTACCAGAGGCGGTGGGAGGGGGAATTAAGGTGGCCAAAAGGTACAAACTTTTAATTAGATAAATAAGTACTAGGGATGTAATGTACATCATGATGACTGTGGTTAACACTGCTATATGGTATATTTTAAAGTTGAGAGTAGATCTAAAACTTCTCATCCCAAGTTTTTTTTTTTTGTACCTATAGAAAGATTTCAAAATATATTTAAGTTAGATCGTTATGTTTTAAAACTTACACAGTGAAGTATGTTGATTATATCTCAGTAAAACTGGGGAGAGGCAAGAATGCCAGTTAACTAACTTAATAATTTCTGGGTAGGTGTAGATATTTTCAGTAGATACTTTTAAATCAGCTTCATTTCCCTGTTCTTTCCTTACTAAAATCAAATAAAAACCCAACCAGAAGATGACAACAACAAAAATTTATGATTTGCAAACATATTTTCCCATTGTATATGTTGTCTTTTCATCTTTTTGATAACGTCCTTTCACAGATAATAGATTATGATTTTTTTTTGACTCCAACTTTTCTTTCTTTTGCTTCTAGGTTGAAATCTAAATCCATTGACAAATCCAAGGTCAGGAAGATTTACCCCTATTTCTAAGAGTTTACACTTTTCATTTTTTTCCCCTTCTTATTAAATTGAATAAATGACATACAATATTAGTTTCAGATGTACAACATAGTGATTTAATATTTATATACATGACAAATTGGTCACCACAATAATCCAATTATTGTCACCATACAAAATTTTTATAGTATATTGACTATATTCTCTATGCTGTATATTACATCGTGTGTCTTATAACTGAAAGACTGTACCTCATAAGACCCTTCACTATTTTGTCCAAACCACCTGCTCCCAACTAACCATCAGTTTGTTCTCTGTATCTATGAGTGTCTATGTTTGTTTTTTCATTTGTTTTTTAGAAGTCACATATAAGTGAAATCATACAGTATTTGTCTTTTTCTGTCTGACTTCACTTAGCATAATATCCTCTAGGTTCATCCATGTTGTTGCAATTGGCAACATTTTGTTGTTGTTGTTGTTTATAAAAGCCATTCTGATAGATACAAGGTAATATCACATTGTGTTTTTTACTTCCATTTCCCTGATAGTTAAGTGATGTTGAGCATCTTTTTATGTGTCGTGTTCCTTGGAAAAATGTCTGTTCAGATTTTCTGCCCTTTTAATCAGATTACTTTTATGTTGAGTTGTATGAGAACTTTTTAAATATTTTGAATGTTAACTGTTTATTGGACATACTACTGGCAAATACATTCTCTCATTCAGTATGTTGCCTTTTCTTTTTATTGATGGTCTCCTTTGCTGTGCAACAGCTTTCTTATTTGATGTAGTCCATTTGTATATTGTTGCTTTTGTTGTCCTTGCCTAAGGAGATCCAAAAATATATTGCTAAGACTGGTGTCCGAGTTTACTGCCTATGTTTTCTTCTAGGACTCTTACGGTATCAGGTCTCAAATTTAAGTCTTTAATCCATTTTGAGTTTATTTTTGTATACGGTATAAGAAACTGGTCCATTTATGAAAGAGACTGTCTTTCACCATTGTGTATTCTTGCCTCCTTTGTCATAGATTAATTGACCATATTAGCCTGGGTTTATTTCTGGGCTATCTATATTGTTCCATTGATGTATATGTCTGTTTTTGTGCCAGTATCATTCTATTTTGATTACTATAGCTTTGTAGTATAGCTTGAAATAAGCACAATACCTCCAGCTTTGTTCTTCTTTCTCAAGATTGCATTGGTTATTTGAGGTGTTTTGTGGTTCTCTTCAAATGTTAGGATCATTTGTTCTAGTTTTGTGAAAAATGCCATTGATATTTTGATAGGGATCACACTGAATCTGTAGGTTGCTTTGGGTATAAATTCTTCCAATCCATGAGCACAGTATCTTTCCACTTGTTTGTGTCACCTTCAATTTCTTTCATCAGTGTCTTACAGTTTTCAAAGAACAGTTCTTTCACCTCCTTGGTTAAATTTATTCCTAGGTATTTAATTCTTTCTAGTGCAACTGTAAATGAGACTTTTCTTAATTTATCTTTATGATAATTTTTATTAGTATATAGATAGGCAATGGATTGTTACTAATAAATACTAATTTTAGATTTTTCTATATTCACTTTGTATCCTGCAACTTCACTGAATTCATTTATTCTAATAGATTTTTGGTGGAGTCTTAGGGTTTTCTATATACAATATCATGTCATCTGCAAATAGTGACAGTTTAACTTTTTCCTTTCTGATTTGGATGCCTTATTTATTTTTCTTACCTAATTGCTATGGCTAGGATTTCCAATACTATGATGAATAAAAGTGGTGAGAGTGGGAATCCTTGTCTTGTTCTGATCTTAGAGAGGAAAGCTATTAGCTTTTCTCCACTGAGTATGATGTTTACTGTGGGTTTATCATATATAGCATTTATTATGTATTTATGTACATACCCTGTATAAACACTTGGTTGAGAGTTTTTATCATAAATATGTAATGAATTTTGTCAGATTGGTTTTTCTGGATCTATTGATGATCACAAGATTTTTATACTTTGTTTTGTTAATGTGGTGTATCTCATTGATTGATTTGCATGTATTGAACCATCCACTTGACCATGGTGTATGATTCTTTCAACATATTTTTGAATTCAGTTTGCCAATATTTTGTTGAGGACTTTAGCATCCATGTTCGTCAGGGATAATTGCTGCTAACTACCTTCCTCCCTCCCTCCCATCCTCCCTTCCTTGTCTGGTTTTGGTATCAGTGTAATGCTGGCCTCACAGAATGTTTGGAAGCTTTCCTTCCTTTTCTTTCTTTACCTGGGCCTATATTGGTATAAACTTCTCTTAGAACAATTTTTGCTGCATCTCATGGATTTTGAATATTGTTTTTTCATTTTTATTTGCCTCAAGCTATTTTTTTAATATCCTCTTTGATTTCTTCATTGACCCATTGGTTGTTTAGTAGCATGTTGTTTTGTCTCCACGTTTGTGTTTTTCCAGTTTTCTTCTTATCCTTGATTCCTAGTTGCATACATGTGGTTGGTAAATATGCTTAATATGACTTCAGTCTTTTAAATTTATTGAGACTTGTTTTCTGCCCTAACATGTGATTTATCCTGGAGAATGTCCTATTTCCACTTGAGAAGAATGTGTATTCTGGAGTGGAATGTTCTGTATATATCTGTTAAATCCATCTGTTCTAATGTGTTTAAGGCCAATGCTTTTTTTTATTAATTTTCTATCTAGGTGATCTACCCACTGACGTAAGTGAGGTGTTAAAGACCCCTACTCTTATTGTATGACTGTCAATTTCTTCCATTGTGTCTATTAATACTACCTTTATATATTTAGGTACTCCAGTGTTGAACACATAAATATATACAAGTGTTGTATTTTATTGGATCAATTCATTTGTTATGTAATGCACTTGTCTCGTTACACCTTGGTTTTAAACTATTTTGTTAAATAAGTATTGCTACCCCAGTATTATTTCCATTTCCATTTGCATAGAATCTTTTCCCATCCATCTGCCTTAGTCTGTTTCTTTAGATCTGAAGTGAGTCTCTTGTGGGCAGCATATAGGTTCTTCTTAATTTTTAATCCATTCAGCCACCCTATCTTTTGATTGGAGCATTTATTCCATTTACATTTAAAGTAATTATATATGTATTTATTGCCATTTTGTTGTTTTTTTGTTTTAGTAGTTCATTTCTTCTTCTCCCTCTTCCCTTGTGACTTAATGACTTTCTTTAGTGTCCATGTTTGGATTCCTTTCTCTTTATTTTTGTAGATTGCAATATACTTTAGATTGGTGATCTCTTAAGTTCAAACACATTCTAAAAGCACTACATTTTTTTCACCACCCCCCTCACGTGTAATAAGTTTTTTGTCATATTTGACATTTGTATGTATCTCTTAAATAACTGTTGTAGGTATGATTCATATTACTTTATAAGCTTTATAAGTGGCTGGTCCACTACTATATGATCACCTTTGCCAATGAGATTTTCTCTTTCATATATTTTCTTATATCCAGTTGTGGCCTTTTCTGATTAAAAAAGTCTCTTTAATATTTCTTATGAAGCTCATTCAGTGGCAAACAATTCCTTTAGCTTTTGCATATGTGGAAAACTCATTATTGCCTCTACAAAGGTTTTTATACTTTTCTTATTTAACTGTAGTTGACACACAATGTTACATTATTGTTCAGGTGTACAACATAGGGATTCAGCTTCTCTCTGTTATACCATCTGGCACCATACAACAGTATTACATTATCACTGATGAGATTCCCTATACTCTGCTTTTCATTCCCATGATCTATTCATTCCATAACTGAAAGCCATATCTTCCACCACTCCCCTTCATCCTATTTTACCCACCTCTCCTCTGGCAACGATCACCTTGTTCTCTGTATTTATAGGTATGATTCCATTTTTATTTCTTTATTCATTTCTTTTGTTTTTTAGATTCTACATATGAGTGAAATCATATGATATTTATGTTACTTGGTCTTATTTCACAGCATAATACCTTTTAGGTCCATCCATGATGTTGCAAATGGCAAGATCTCATCTTTTTGTGGCTACATTATATTCCATTGTGTTATTCCATTGTACCACATCTTCCTTATCTGTTCATCTATTGATAAACACTTGCTTCCATATTTTAGCTATTCTAAATAATGCTGCCATAAACATAGGGATGCATATATCTTTTCAAATTACTCTTTTCATTTTCTTTCAGTAAATACCCAATAGTGGAAATATTGGATCATATGGTATATCTATTTTTAATTTTTTGAGGAACCATGATATTGTTTTCCACAGTGGCTGTACCAATTTCCATTCCTACCAGTAGTGAGTGCATGAGGGTTCGTTTTTCTCCACATCCTTACCAACACTTATTATTTTTTTGCCTTTAGTTTAGTCATTCTGACAGATATAAGATGATAGCTTATTGTGGTTTCAATTTTTTGATAATTAATGATGAGCATCTTTTCATGTGTTTGTTGGCCATCTTTGTATTCTTTTGAAAAATATTCAGGTCATTTGCCCATTTTTTTCATCAGATTACTTGTTTTTAGGTTGTTAAATTGTATAAGTTCTTTATGTATTTTAGATATAAACCCCTTATCAGATATATCATTTGCAGATATCTTCTCCAATTCATTAAGTTGCCTTTTCTTTAGTTAATGGTTTCCTTTGCTGTTCAAAAGTTTCATTTGGTATACTCCCAATTGTTTATTTTTGGTTTTGTTTCCCTTGCCTTAACAGATCTATCTAGAGAACTTGTACTATGCCCGATGTCAGAGAAATTACTGCCTGTATACTCTTCTAGAATTTTATGGTTCACAGTCTTATATTTAGGTCCTTAACTCATTTTGAGGTTATTTTTGTGTATGGTTTTAGAAAGTGGTCCAACACCTGGGTCCTTCCCATGACGTAGCCACATGAACAGTTTCCTATTTATCCTTCCAAATATATCTTATGCATGCACAAATAAAAAAAAAAAAAAAGGTGGTCCAAGTACATTCTTTTGCAGGTAGTTGTCCAGCTTTCCTAACACCATTTATTAAAGAGACTGTCTTTTCCCCCATTGTAAATTCTTGCCTCCTTCATCATAGATTAATTGGCCATATAAGTGTCAGTTTATTTCTGGGCTCTCTGTTCCATTGATCTATTTTTGTATCAGTTTCATACTGTTTTGAATATTATAGCTTGTAGTATATCTTGAAATCTGGCATTGTGTTACCTTCAGCTTTGTTCTTCTTTTTCAAGATTGCTTTGACTATTCTGTCTTTTGTGGTCCCATACAAATTTTAGCATTTGTTCTAGTTCTGTGAAAAATGCTGTTGGTATTTTGATAGGGATTACATTGAATCTGTAGATAGCTTTGTGTAGTATCGACATTTTAACAATATTCCAATCCTTGAGCATGGAATAGCTTTCCATTTGTGTCATCTTCAGTTTCTTTCATCAGCGTTTTAGGGTTTTCAGAATATAGGTCTTTAACCTCCCCAGTTAAGTTCATTCCTAGGTATTTTTTCTTTCTGGTGCAATTGTAAATGGAACTGTTGTCTTAATTTTTCATTCTGCTATTTTGGTATGACCATACAGACAACCTATTTCCAGGTATTAACATTGTATCCTGCAACTTCACTGAATTCATTTATTCTAATTGTGTGTGTGTGTGTGTGTGTGTGTGTGTGATCTTTAGGGTTTTCATGTACATTATCATGTCATCTGCAAGTAGTGACAACTTAAATTGTTTCTAAAATGGATGACTTTTATTTCTTATTCTTCTCTAATAACCTAATCCTAGAAGAACAGAAGAAAAGCTCTATTTTCACCATTGCGTATGATGTTACCTGTGGATTTTTCATATGTGGCCTTCACTGTATTGTGGTATGTTCCCTCTAAACCTACTTTGTTCAGAATTTAATCACGAATCATATTCAATTTTGTCAAATACTTTTTCTGCATCTATTGAGATAATCATATGATCTTCATCCTTCATTTTGTTAATGTGGCGTATCGCTTGATTAATTTGCAAACACTGAACCATCCTTTTATCCCTGGAATAATTTCCACTTCATCATGGGGAATAATCCTTTTAATGTATTGTTGAATATATTTTACTAATATTTTACTGCAGACTTTTGCATCTATGTTCATCAGAGATATTGGCTCTTTTCTTGCTTTGGGGTTTTTTTTCGGTGGTTTCTTTGTCTGGTTTTGGAAGAGTAATGCTGGCTTTGTAGAATCTATTTGGAAGCTTTCCTTCCTCTTCCACTTTATGAAATAGTTTCAGGAGAAAAGGTACTAATTCTTCTTTAAATGTTTGGTAGAAGTCCATGAAAAAATATTTGATACAGGACTTTTATTTTGGGTAGTTTTTTAAATTGCTGATTGAATTTTATTACTAATAATTGGTCTGTTCAGATTTGCTATTTCTTCCTTATTCAGTTTTGAAAGATTGTATGTTTCTAGGAATGTATCTCTTTCTAGATTGTCAAATAGGTTGACATATAATTTTTCATAGTACTCTTATAATCCGTTGTAGTTCTATTTTGTTGGTTATTCTCCTCTTTCTTTTTTTTTTTTTTAACTGGGTAATTGCAATATTTATTGCCTTTATGCTCAGCTTTCCAGATAGCCTCTTTCAGGGCTCATGCTAAATACAACCTCTTTCATTTCTGATTGTATTTATTTGGATGCTTTCTCTTTTTTTCTTGATGAGTTTGGCTAAAAGTTTATCAATTTTGTTTCTCATTTCAAAGAAATAGCTCTTGGTTTCACTGATTGTTCTTTCTTTTTTTCTTTGTTTACTCTCTACATCCTTTATTTCTGCTCTCTTTATTTCCTCCTCTCTACTCACCTTGGGCTTTGTTCATTCTTTTTCTTATTCCTTTAGGTGTAAGATTGATATTTTTCTTGCTTTTGAGGTAGGCCTGTATCCCTATATGTCTCCCTCTTAAAACTGCATTCACTGTATCCCAAAGATTTTGAACCATTGTGTATTCATTTTCACTTGTCTTTATGTATTTTTAAAATTTCTTCCTTGACCAATTGCTTGTTATGTGGCATGTTGTTTAGCTTCCGTGTGTCCATGTTTTTTCCAGTTTTGTTTTTTTTCTTGTGATTTCTAGCTCATAACATTGTGATCAGAAAAGATGCGTG